>NW_005841980.1:119374-136182 GCF_000455745.1 Alligator sinensis | reverse complement strand
GGAGCTGGGCTGGTCTCAGTGGGGGCAGATGGCAGGACAAGGAGCAATGGGCTCAAGTTGCAGCAAGGGAAGTTGAGGTTGGATATTGGGAAAAACTCTCTCCCTCGTCCAAGTCGCATTGCCCAGAGGGACCCTGACAAACCAGCCAGCCTCACACAGACTTCCCTGCTGCCCACACGACACGTCCTGGCACCCCGCCCCTTGCATCCCAGGGGGAAGGAGGAACTATTGCCACTCATTCAACCTACAGCCCAAAGTGCGATCGAACTCTGTCACGCCGTAGCGTCCCGGCCAGGCATCGGTCGTCTCCAAAGCAGTCGTCTGGGGAGCAAGAGTCGTATCTGGGAGAGCCGGGTCCGTTGGGAAGGCCGGAGGCATTGCTGGGTGGGTTGTCACTGCTGCAGGAACCGGGGCTGTTGTCGGTGGAGGACGAGGAGGAGGAGGAAGAGGATGAGGAGGACGACGAGGAGTTGTGACTGCTGGAGAAAAAAGCCAAGAAACCAGGTCAGAATCTCCTCAGCTGAGCTTGAGAGCCACAAACCCAGGACAGACAAAATGGAAACTGCCCATTTCTTTAAGCCACTGTGAGGAGAGGCTGAGAGAAATGGGCTGATTGAGTCTGCAGAAGAGAAGACCGAGGGGGAGTGAATAGCAGCCGTCACCTCCCTGCAAGAGGGGTGCAAAGAGGATGGAGCTGGGCTGTGCTCAATGGACAAGGAGCAATGGGCTCCAGTTGCAGCATGGAAAACTGAGGTTGGATATTAGGAAAAAACTTCTCACAAGGAGGGTGCTGAAGCCAGAGAGGGGGTGCAGTCTCCATCCTTGGAGGTGTTTAAGACCCGGGTAGACAAAGCCCTGGCCAGGATGATGGAGTTGGGGCTGGTCCTGCTTGGAGCAGGGGTTGGACTAGATGAGACCGCTGAGCTCCCTTCAACCCACATTTCTATGATTCTAAGAATAAGGTATCAGCTCACTAGGTCAGAAATGAATCCAAATAAAGCCAGTTGGAAACTGATTCCTCCCCTCTCCCCAAGGAAAAACTCGATTTTTTCTCAAAAAAGGGAAAAACCTCAAACCAGGCTACTTGCTGCCCTAAACTCAAAAGGGGTCTTTAGTTTTAGAATAAAAGAAATCAAAAGATTTTGCAGGAAAGCAGTTGCTTCCCCTGAGCTGTTTTATTAAGTAAAAATCTGCACTATTTGGTTCAAAAAGGAGTTTGAGAGGGGTGGTTTAGTCATCTTCCCCCTGGATGACCCACCGGCATAAAGCAGCGGGGTCCAGTTCTACCAGCAGGCATCACCCTATTCACATCAGTGGATTTGCACCTCTTTATCCTGGGTTTTAGCCAGCACCCATGCCTTACAGTCTGCGGTAGAAAGGGATTTCTCTCTCCTCACTTCACCCTCCCCATTAGGCTTCCTACAGCAGCAATCCCAGACTCGTTGGCCCACCCTGGACCCTTGTCCAACATCTAGTTGCATGAGGTCCAGGCTGGATGTAGGCTCCTTCCCATGGCCCCATGAATTGCAGTTTGGTGCAGTTTAGGAACGACTACCGTGTTGGAGAGTATTCCCACGTGGTCCCATGTAGGTTAGCACAGATCATGTCTTTGGACAATAAGGAAAGCTGCAAAGCATGTGCACTGCATGAGGTGAGGCCACGATGTCTTAGGGTGGTATCTCGCCTCCTGACAAAGAATATCTCATATTCAAAAACTTGTTAAAGTTTATTCCAATGACATAGTTGGCCCAATAAAACATGTCATCCTAAGACGCCCTTGCCTCCCCCATGATTTCTGAACTATCACCACTATAACACAAGCTTCTCCTAGACTTTACCCTTCTTACCACCATGGTCTAAACCACCCAGTCTAAGCCAGGGCTGTTCAATGACTGTTTTTTTGGTTTGCTGACCACACTGATAGATGAAGCATGGGGATCCGCTTCTGGTCAACCTAAAATGAACTGTTTTTTGCGGGGTTTTGTTGTGTTTTCTTATGAAACAAACCATGCTGGTTGAAAACACTGCTGCTGCTACCCAATGTAAGATGTTTCATTTCACTTTGGGGTTTTTAAGCCCGTTAATTCTTTTCAATTGCATTAAAAAGAAATGGCATTTTTTCATCAAATGGAAAGCTTCACAATAAAAAAGTGGGAAGTCTGCCTTCAAAGCATTTCTAAGCAAAGCCTTTCAGCTTTCCCATCCCCTCTCCCTTTATTTTTTTCCAGCCAAAAGGATTTGATGAATTAGATCTCAGCTTGCAAATAATTTCAGTCCATCCCAAACTGTATTTTCCTGGCAAAACTCTTCCCGCCAAGAAAATTCACCCATCCCTCATCTCACCGTCATTGGTAGCAGGATAGACTTCTCCCCATAGACTCAGAGGAGGAAGATGCATTTCTTACCTCTCTCGACCTTCAACTCCAGGTTTCGTTTGATGTCATTGAACCAACCGGGGACCTCTACACGGCAGCAGTATATTCCCCTGTCTCCTTCGTTCACGTTCCTTACGGTCAGAGACACGTCCCCGATGCCCAGGCGATTCGTTAGCTGGTATCTCACAGACTTCGAAGAGATGACCCTCAGCCCATCAGTACGGACAATCTCATTGCTGCACTTCGAATTTGGACACCTGCCCCGGCCCCAGCACATGGCGGTGACGTCACTCGCTCTTGCAACGTGGTAGAAGCAGGGTAGCGTGACGGACTGCCCCGTCACCCCTCGCACGACAGTCTGGGACGCAGCGTGCGCTGGTGGGGAAGAGCAGGGGCAAAGAAAGCCAAGATATCATCTTTATCCCACAGAAACACTTCCTGTCTCTAAGGGTGGCAAAACACAATCACAGGTTAAACACGGAGGCTGTGGGACCTCCTTCATTCATTAAGCCAACGTTGGCAGGGATGGTTTGCATGCACTTGAACTTGCTTTGGTGCAGAGGAAAAGACTAGATGACCTTTTGATTTCCTGACCGGCTGTGCACGCCCGCTGGCATTTGGGAAGCGCCTGTATGCCGTCGAAGGGCCTCGGCTGTTTGAGGAAGTGGTTTTATTGTGGTGACAGAAAGGCTGAGCTCCTGGTGACTTCCTAATGCGTGGGTGGATGCATGCATGTTGGTAGCAAATAAAAGGCAATCCTTTTTTTTCCAACAGAACTGTGCCATAGAGACCAGACTTTGGAAAAGGGGATTTAGGGACTTGTAATCTTTCAACTCAGGGCCCAAACTGCTCAGGTCTGAAAGTTGGTGTCCATTTGGCAAACTTCAAAGTCTCCAACCTCTTCAAAAAAATGCAGAGATGCATCACTCTCAATGGTCGCTGACATGCTGTCAACTGGGCACAGCCTTCAGCGCAAGTGTGAACGGGACTCGGATTTGGACCTTCGCTCTAGGTGCGAGATATCCGACCCGCTCTGCCACCACGCACAGCCTGAAAATGCAGCCACGTGCCCTAGGCCAGCCCAGGCTGGCAGCGGGACCAAGAGGAATGGCCAGTCCTCTTCATCTCCGAGCTGCTACAGCCAGGGACTCTTCCCCTTTAGGGATGCAAGCGTCTCTTCTCCTGGGCAGCACAAAGGGAGCTCTGCAGGGCAAAGGTTTCAGAAGTTGCACCCCCACGTTGCATCCTCTGCCCTTTGGAGAGCGGAAATGTGAGTTTACAGAAAGGAGCCAGGCACCGGCGTGTCTCAGCTGCTGTTTCCTAAAGAGGCTGGTACTAGGCGAACTTGGCCTTTGCGGTTTTGAGCCAGCATTTCCTTTCCGGGTTGCTAACACCCCTGACAGTCCGACTCCAGGGCAGCCTGCAGAGAGATCCTAAACCACCTAGTGCAGGTATTGGAAACGGATGACTTGCCGCAGCACAAATGTCCATGTGAGCCATGTTACCTGCTGCTTGGCAATCTGCAGGGCAGAAATCATCCGAATCCAAGCATCTTATCATTTAGCAAATGGCATCCTGGCAGCTCGCACCACGGTGTTGTAATCTTAGCCTCCTGAAGCGACGGCACTGTGGCGTGCACTCTCTTTTATAAACAGGGACCCGACTCTTGGAGCCAATAGCCCTGTTGAGTGGCAGTGAATCCTAACAGTTGTCCCCAAATTCATGGGGTCACGCATTGTAAATGCTACTTGCTGCATGTATTGGAAACCTGGCAGCTAGAGGTTGTTCAAAGAACAAATGAAGTTAATGATTTCTCAGACAGCATAAAATACCCATGCCTCTCAGCAGCGTTTGAACCGTGAACTTCAGGGCTAAAAACCATTTCCCTCTTTCGGTTCCATCAATTGACAGCTGGAGTAGACTCCTTTGCTGTCATGTAGCCTAGGTGTGGAGGAAGCAGAGACATGCATCCTTGTGTGAGTTATACATGAGGGGGGTGGGAAAAAAACCCACATTTTTTCCTTGGAATTTTGCACTAAACCCCTTTCCTTTTTTATGCTGGAAACTTCTGATTTGTGTGTTGAAAAACTTCCATTTTCTCCTCTCTCTAGAGCTCTCATTTTGCCTAGAGAAAGCCAGATCCAGCAGGAACAACGAGTTCTCGACAGAGTAGTCTTGTAAAAAAAAAAAAAAAAAAAAAAAAGTCTGACAAAGCTTGTTTTGCCACGATGAACATGGCAGTCCCAAGCTGTGAAAATGCTGACCGACGGGAAGACGGGCGAGAGGTTACAAGAGACCATTCGGACCCTGATGCACGCTCTTCATATCACAACGTTATTGAAACAAGCACAAGAGGAGAAACCAGTTTTCATCTGGCTGACAGCGGGGAGGGCACAGGGCTCCCATCACCCTCCAGAGTCAGGTCCCCGAGTAACTGGAAATATTGTGGAAATCCCTGGGCTGTGGAAATGGCCTGAAGCTGCAAAGAAATCATGGGGTCATCTTAGTTTGCCCAGTGAAGCTTGATGGAGCTGGAGGAAGAGCATGAACCAAATCTCACCCCTCGGGGTTTTCCACCCACATTTCAACATTTCCTTTCTGATCTAAAAGGGACTGCAACGTGTTGGAGCATAATTAACTGTTTGGGGTGAGTTTCAAAAAAGACAAAAAAAAAAAAAAAGACAAAAAACCCAACTCAACCTTGGAATAAGTCTGCTCCCATTTTACTCCTATTAGGAGTTTTTCCATTTACATAACTGAAAGCAGAGTTGTGCAACTCTCTCAGTGAAAGTCACTCCTAGCTGAGAGCTTTAGAAAATCCCTCTTCTCTCTCATTTTCCAGAATGATTACTCTGTTTTATATTTAAAGACAATTTCTCTAAACCTGGACCATATCAGCCCTGCTTAAGACATAGAGAAGAGAGGCAGGGAGGCAAAATGAGTTCTCTAGAAATTCAACATTAGCAATAAGGTGAGATCATTTTCATCATTAAAAAAACTCTACTGAACAACCCACAGAATCTACACACAGGTTTTGCAGATACAGGGAAAATACCACATTTCAGTAACTAACACATTGCTCTATATTGGTACTAATTCCTATAATTTTAAGAAACCTTTTGAAATAATATACACACGTGTGTGCACATGTATACACACACACATTCATTTTAGTTTTGCAGAGTTACAAAGAGGCATTCATTGCTTGCACATGGTATGTATACTCCAGGCACAAATAATGCTATGGCATGCATACACGTGTGTGTGTGTGCACACGTGCACGTGTGTGTGCATGTGTGCATGATGCTATTTGTGCCTGGAGTACACACACAACATGCAAGCAACGAATGTCTCTTGTTTGTAACCCTGCAAATCATAAGTGAAGCACCCTTTGCTTGCTGAGGCAATGCGCCGTAAAGCCGCCAGCACTCACCTATCCACATCTGTACCAGTATCCAGTGCAGCCAGAGGGAAGGGGACATGCTGGTGGAGGACAGACTCCGGGAATGTCCCCACCCGGAGAGAACCAGCTTTATACGCTCGATGCTGAACGAACTCCGCAGCAGAGTCATTTCTCTATTCTCAGGCTTGCCCCACCCAGGCTCCTCTTCTCGGGTCTCCTGGAGATGAACCCTGCTCCCTTCCAAGTCACTCAGCAGGCTGAGTGCCGCCAGAATCCCCTTCCTCGCTGGTTGTTTCCCTGCTCTTCAGTGCTCCTCACTCGCTCCCGGTGTCCTTGAGCTTTTCATAGCCACTCAACCCGGTCAGTCCCTTTGCCTTTACCCCTGATGTCTCCTCCATTTCCATCTCCTGTCTTCTTCCATGGTGCGCTCCAGGCACGGTGGCCTCCCAACACCTGTGCACCAAGCCACTTCCTACCCTTAACTCCTCTCTTGTCACCTATATCAGCAGTTGCAGCTTTTCTTGATCAATTGACCATGCTAGTTTTGGGGGCCTCTGCGATGGGGATTCCCTTGCCTCAAGGTTTGCCTGGGAGGACTGGAATCACAAACAATGAGGGTTGAAGGAAGCTCAGGGGTCACATCTAGTGCAACCCCTGCTCCAAGCAGGACCAGCCCCAACTACATCATCCCAGACAAGGCTTTGTCGAGCTGGGCTTAAAAACCTCCAAGGATGGAGAGTCCACCACCTCTCTGGGTAACCTGCTCCAGTGCTTCACCGCCCTCCTGGTGAAAAAGTTTTTCCTAATATCCAACCTCAACTTCCCTTGCTGCAGCTTGAGCCCATTGCTCCTTTTTCTGTCATCTGCCACCATGGAGAACTGTCCAGCTCCCTCCTGGACCAATCATCGTATACGGGAGTTGAGACCAAATGCACACAGAGATGGAAGCAGCAGGCTACGCTGGACTGTTTTGCTTCTCATAGTCAGATCCTGCTGCTTAACCCAGAGTAAGGGAGAGATACCCTAGGATCTGTTCCCTTTTTGGGTCCTAAACAGCCTCCTTGAGCTTGTGCGTGGGAGGATCACCTGTCATAGCACCCACCCCTCTTGGGGCTGGTCATAGCAGAGCTCCCAGCTTCCCCAAGGACCTCTGAAAGCTTCTCAGGGCTTGGCGGGACAACGCTGCAACTGGAGTTCCTGTCTCAGGCCTGCCTTCCCTTTTGGGTTTTCCTAGAGAGATGGCCTCACAGGTCCCCTTCTCCATATGCCCAGGCAAGACACCAATGGAAACATAAAGGCAAGTCCTGATGGAAACACCCCGTCCATCTCTGCTGGCTGTGGGTCTCCATTCTTGCCCTCACCCGGAGCTGTGACCCTGAGGACTCGTGTCCTCCAGAGCCCACCACAACCGCGCTTCACCCTCTCCCCAGCCCTGCGTGAGCTCTCCCAGCCTTTCAGGAGAAAGGCCCAACTTCTTTCCAGTGGACTCTCATCACTGACCCAACCCATCTGATCTGGACCATCTGGGGACTACCAATGCATCTCTCTGCAAAAGGGGCAGCCAGCCTGTGACTCAGGGAGTCTCTCACATAAGTACAGGAATTAAAATCAGCAATTTACCAGGATAATTACTGATCATTGTTATGATCAGTAACGGCTTTTAAGGTCATAAGGATCCTTTCCTGGTGCCACTTCATTCAAATCAATGATCATGAAACCAAGTCGGTTATTCACTTTAATTTACCTCCTCCAAGAATACCACCTAGGTTAGATTTCCCACATCAACATTTGAACCAAGTCTTATAACGAAGGCTGTGTTGATTGGTATCAGGAGAAATCTGGCTCTCATTGACCTTGCACTTTTAGGAACTCCGAAGTGTCTTGACTATCATGTTTTAGGAGTGATTTTAAAATGTAGCCGAGCAAAACTATTCTTCCCACCTAAACCGCCCGAGTTTGCATGGGTTAGGTTGTGTTTTGTTGCACGCCACTGCAAGGCACTGTGGGACAATGACTTGAAAAGATTAATATGCCTGGACATAGTAAAAGGGTAAGGGTCATGCATCTAATCTCAGTTCTGTTAACTGTGACACCACAGGAGAAAGTCCACAAGCCAAGTTCTGGTCCCTGTTTACTTTGCTGTAAATCCCAATTACAGCAGACTCACGTCACTGGAGTTTATTTTGGATTTGTGCTGGTGTGGGAGAAGAGCAGGACCCGTTTAACATATTTTGCAGGATCAAAGGCATACCCATCCAACACACATTACTCTCACAGAGAACAGTAGCAAGGGGAATTTATTAGTAGCTCTCCAGCATAGCTCAAGGTTTTTAGTTTGCTAGAAATCTGGAAAGGAGAGATCCCCCTACTGTGTGCAACCCCCATTGCTCTTTGGAAGGTGCTGAAGAAAAACCTGGCATGTTTTGTGCTTGGTTACACCGAACCTGGAGATCCAAAAGTAACAATGGTGCATATTCAAAGCCCAATCCTGCTTGGCTCTGAGTGCCTCCTGGAAGACGGAGAGCAGGAGCACTCTCCATGCTACTGGCCTAACTGGAAGGATTTCATCAGTTCCTTAGAGGCAGTCAGCACTTGCACCACTGAGCCCTCATTGGTAACCACTGGGCATATCTACACGTTCATTAATGTACCGTAATTACTGTTCATTAAGTTTAGTACTTGTATAACCAAGTACTAAATCAATGTGCAATAAGTGATACTACTGTGCAGTAACGCCAGCACATGGCTTTTTAGTGGTGCTAGCTGCACAATAGCTTAATACTACTGCACAGTGGCATATTAGCATGGTTTTTGCCATGACATGCTACTGCACAGTAGTGTCTTGTGTAGATGTGCCCACTGAGGGTATATCTTGAATGATCGAAAATGCAGTGAAACTCCTGTTTATTGCAATGTTCACTTCAACAGACCCCTCTTCATATCACTCCCATCGCTGCTGCCACAAGCTGGTCATCTCTGCAGATGGCATGGCAGGGTTTCTAGCTGCCATCCCAACTCCAGCAGTCTACATCACAGTAGTGACAAAGCATGTCAAAAGATACAGAGAAATATGGAAGCACATTGCAACTTCCCCTTTCGCAGGTGTGCGGCTGCTTGGCAATGGTCCGACGCAAGAAGTGGTCATTTGCATTGGATGAAAAGCTGGATCTATTTGGCCCATGATTAGAGGAATGGATTCAGAGACCGATGATTTGTTGCACTATGTGAGACGGACACTGCAACTGGAAGAGACTCATCAAGTTTTAGTCTGTACCACACTGGTTCTTCTTGCTTTCCTGGAGTGAGCAGAGTAGCACCTGAACAAACCTCTGCATCTTGCTACTTCTGTGTCTGCTCAGGGTAAGAAATGATCCTTCAAAGTGGCCAGTGGTACAAATAGTTTAGGGAGCAGCATAAATGATTCTAACTTTGTAGTAACTGGCAAATGCCAGAGTATAAGGGCAAGCATGCGATTAGTCCTTAGTGTATCGTGTAAACATTTTCCTCTGCATGGAAATCGCTTTCTAGCGCACTTTGGATTCCCTCGTGTCCTGTCCTGGAGAAGGAGACTGAGCTGTAGAGGACACAAGAAAGCAGCACCTTTGAACACAACTAGCTTAAAACAGACAGACGGAAGACCAGCTATCCAAATTAACCAATCCTGGGAAAACACAAACTGGAGCATTGCTTATTATTAAATGTTAGGAATAAGCCATTGTTTTACGTTTATCAGACATACTGGACTTGAAAAACTTATGCTCCCTATTGCAAATTATGCTCCCTATTGCAAATTAATGAAGAGTTTTAGAAACCATGACAGTTAGGCTCGTTTTTGCTTACAAAGCTGTGACAAGTAGCAATAACAGCTTTTCTTTTTGCACTGCTGTTTCGGATTGCTAGCTTTCCCATTAGGAAACGGTCAAGTAAATTATAGTATGCAGGGTCTGAGCAGTCAGCCTGGATCCAGGAGTCTGTTCTGAATGCTTCTTTCTTAGCAAAAATACAGAAACTTGGGGATCTGGCTACTTATTAAAGCTCCAGAGTGACAGTACTTACCTTACAAGGTTCCTCAGCTTCTGCCTCTTGGGCAAATGTCCTGTGTATACATCCAACATGGAAAAAGAACAAAAAGAAACCCTCAGGGTTCTTAAAATCATGAGGAAAACAAGGCAGCAACTTCAATTAGGGAGAAAAAAGGAGGTCATGTGCAAGGCATTCAGTAAGGGAGCTGTGAGGCAGCTCCACTGAGTACGTGAAACAGCCATATTAAAGGAAGCCAATTCACTCCAGGGCTAGCCCATTGGGAAGCTGAGTGTCTCCAGGTTAGAAAGCGTGCCCGGGGGTGGTAATGTCTGGAGGCACACTCAGCCACAGCATGGCTGGGCAAGGGGTGCAACTAGGGCATCATGGAGTTAGGTTGGGTATGTGCGTCTTCCCCCGGCTGCTGTTGACCAAGTCCCCAGGGAGTCAGAGAAATAAAACCATCCTGTCCTTGAACTGGTGATGGACTTACTTTTCAAGCGAAAGAAAACAACAGCTAGGATGACTAAAAAACCCAGAAAGATGCTGATTCCAATATATATGCCATCCTTGCTGGGATCTGCCCCCGTTGTCTGATGAACGACAGAAGACGCATTCTATCAAACATAAAAACAGGGATATCAATGGCTGTAATAAAGAAAAACAACAGAGCTCAAAAATCATCCTTGTGTCTTGCAACCATATGATAGCAATACCCTTCCAATGGCGCGCTCACATTGAAATGATGCATTATTTCCATGGGGACATTGTGTGACGGTTACATAACCATGATCCATGCTGTTCAACAGATGGGTATTGTTGGGGTTTTAAAGATGTGAAACGAGACTTGAGGTTTGGTCTTATTTACATTTCCAGCTAACCTCAGCATTCGTGCCTAAATTCTCAAGCACAGGCAATGCAACTGAGCTTGATAGTTTAAGCAACTGTGGAAATAGAAATGTGAACCTAGGATGGGTTGACGATAACTTGCTGTACTGGATTGTTATATTAAAAGGTATTTAGGCAGCTTCCAAAAATGTTGTGGAATAACAAGTATGCTCGATTATTCTCAAAATGTATTTCAAACAACTGAGGTACCTAGTTTGCTTAAGTCCATTTGGAAATCTAACAGGATGATTATGGGCATCTTTATGCACTTTTACATACCTTTGAAAATACAGCCCAAGTTTTATTTTCTCAATCTAGAGGCGGGGAACAGAAGGAAGGGGCAGCTTTCCTTTGGTGCCTCTCTTCACAGGGCCAACAACTGGCATAACTCTTTTCTAAGGCAATCAAGATGTCTTATTGTAAGCAATAACAATTCACTTGCTCCCAAAGATGCTGAACATCTTTAGTTTATATCTAATTTACCAGGATTAAGAAGCAAAAAACAGCTCATTGTGCAAAAAGCCTATTTTTGTTTAATTAGGGCCAAATCTTGCAGTCCTTATTCAAGTCTTGGTCTTGAGAAGTGACTTATGCCTCTAGTGGCTTCAGTCTTTCTCAAGCAAAAGTCTTTCAAGTGACTATGATTTCTGTCTCAGTAAATAGTAAGAACCCCAGGATGAATGTCTTATGCATGTCACAAGAGTTGCTTAGTTTCTAAATCCCTGAGATACTTCCCAGGCAATGGCCATTATTTCCCAGTCTAAATGTGAACACTCATCTGCTCCAGGCAAAATTAAGCATTACAGAAAAGGACCTGTATAGATGGTGCAGTCGTCAATCAGGTCTGATCGCTTAGTATTTGTATGTTATGTGACAACAGAGATGCTTACGTCTGGAGGGACTTCTGAGCTGGAAACCAATAGCCACGTCGGCGAGATGGTAAAGGACGATTCACTGGCATTTGGAGCAACTGAGTAGAGATAAGGTAAAGCAACACAGCATTTAATACAACTAACAACACTTCCTGTTTTCACAACCACACAGCGCTTGCCTCTCTGAACATCTCATCTAAACTGGTACCACCAGATTAAATAGATGGGCTTTGTATCAAGACCTTGAAAGAGGTCTGAAACGTGTGATAAACACCGTGCTGCTTATGTCAAACTACTTCACAGCGTGGTCATGTAACATTTCAGATGATGGAGCTGTGAAACCATATCCCTCATACCCTATGTCATGTCTATTCCCCAGCTCAGGGCACCTCACAACATTTAAAATGTAGAGATGCAAAATGTAAGGTCTTCTGCACCCGGTTCAACGAACCCATCGTGCAATTATCAACTAAAAACTCACAAGGAACAAAACTAGCGCACGGATCCCAGGGCTCAGCGTGGGCTGCCCAAGGCTCTACAGCTCTATTGAAAATCACCTCCTATTTAAAGTGGGGGAACTCCAGATCAAGTGACCATGCTGTCCAAACCGCGAGCCTTTGCTGACTGCCCTGTTCTAGATGGGACTTTCTGCTTTCCCTCTTCCCTAGGTTTGAGACAGCGTCGAATATCCTGACATCGGAGAAACATCTGTCCAATTCTCCCCCCTTCACAGATGTGCCACCTGTAAGTAAAAGGGACGTGTATGCTCATAAACAGCAAGTCCACCCAGAGCAGAGGGTGCTATCCCATGACAAACTTGTGAGGGCCAAGATGGGGGGTTGTGCCTCTGGTGCTAAAATAGAGACCTCCCAGTCTGAGAAAGCTTTCACTTCCTCCTCTGAGAGGGAAATATAAACTATGTTGTAATACTTCAGTCTTGTTAAATGGACAAAACCCAGGTGAATGGAGAACTGCAAATGGTGCTTCTGGTTTTAAGCTGAAAATCAAAGTTCGGAGCATGAGACATACAATTCAGCTGCTGAATTCCCCCCATTCGTTATTTCTTTGCCATTCTGGAAACCCATTGCCAAGCAACTTAGTTATGCTATGGGGATGGAGGATGTTGCTAAGTGTTACCTGAGGTGTGTTCAGTGCTGCGTGTGGAAGGGGCTGTTGTGGAGGTCGTTGCTGGTGCTAAAAACAGAACAAAATAAAACCCACGTGTGCTATGACTGATGGCAGCTCAAAAACCTCCAAGGAATAAAAGCAAACCACCGCTGACAAATATACACATCTCATATGCACTTCGCCTGTAATAAAGATAAGGGAGTAGAGAGACTATCTTATCATAGGAGAATAGAAAAGCTTGACTTGGTGAGTTCAGCAAGGCAAGGGCTGAGTGCTCCCTACCAAGGGTGTAGGACTAAATGCTTAATGCTAAAAAAGGCACGAATCCCAGAGCTTCTGCAGAAGTTTCCAACACCAGGGAGGCCGAAATGCTTGTTAAGCTCACAGACAATTCTGGCACATGAACAAACAGGCAGGCCACATAGAGATTGAGGTCTAATAACTTTTAAGATGGAGCTCACCAAGTTTACAAAGGGGATTATAAGAGACGGCTGTCTGAAACAGCAGGCAACTGGACTTAGTGACTCATGAGACTCGCTAAGGAGGAGAAAATTACTCTATCATTCTCATAAGCAAAGGGAAAAACTGCAGCAAAGGAGAAGGGAATGGATCATGGATAGACTACTGCCTCTTTCTGCCCACCTAGGCTAGGGTTTTAGCTGCTACCTGCCCTCACAGCATCCGCACGGGCTCAATGTAACATCATTAGCAATCGACTAGTCCCCGGGGGTGTCGGGAAGTCTCTAGGATTCCACTTTTTCCAGGTCAAAATTCTGCTTGAGATAGAACTGAAAGAAATCCAAAGTCCTACAACCTTGGTTGTGGAAATCAGTATGTTTTTATATCTGTAATTCGTTAAGACAGCGGTTACAAAGGAGCACCCTTGAGATCTGAGGAAGTGAGTCACTAGGTCACAGTTATTCAAACTTCACCCTTCATGGTGTGCACAACCAAACAAGCCCACGCAAGTGCTCACCAAAAGGTATCATGCACCACACGTGGAGAGCCACAGAGGATTCAAAACACTGCGACAGCCCTCAGCCCACGCAGAGGTCTGAATTCGCCCCTGGCTTCTCTGGAGTTGGACACGTTCTGCCTAAGTTTGAATTGGGCCCAGAGGGTTTGATGGGGATGCTGCTGGGTGAGGGGATGCACAGAGGTTCGGTGGGGAAAGACTAGTCTAGCTTTGTAGGAGCAGGCAGGGAAATCAGGCTTGGCCTAGAGAGAGAAGAACGTGACTGTCTAACCTTTAAAGCTAGGGACAGAAATTACACATAAACTGATATAAGCAATCAGAAACTGGGTCACATCTGTAACACAACAGAAGTTCAGTGCACATAAAACAATTTCAAAATCTTGCTGGGATCCTGTGACCCCAGCTGACTTCCTGCCCCTGGGGCAGGGGGCTGGACTCGATGATCTTCGAAGTCCCTTCCAGCCTGAATGTCTAAGAAATCTATGAGAATGGCCAAAACCGGTTTAAGATAAACGCGGATGGATGTAGCATCAAACTGAACTGATTTAGGTTAAATCGGTTTATTGAACTTCTGTCCCAGAATCCCTCCAGATTCAAATTAACTCTCAGCCCCCCCGGTATCCCAGCATGCTTTGCACCTCTCTCCCACAAACTCCCCCACGTTGCAGGGTGGGCGGGCTAGCCTTGGTCTGGGCTGTCTGCTCCAGCCCAACAGAGAAATGCTCTAGCACCCCTTGACTTCTGGCTGCATTTCTGGAATCAGAAGTGAATGTCTGCTCACTCGTTTATCGGTTCAATCTATGCAGCTTTGACTAACCTGCGAAGAGTGAAGTGATTCAGACTCAGGCTTTTCGACTGTCTGTACTTAGCCTAAGAGCTGATTAACATTTCCAAGGCGTGAAGCATCCTGTGTTGCCCAGTCTCCTACATTGTACAAGTGGCAGCAACAAGAATGCTAATCAGAGTTGAGCACCATGGCATTGGGTGGCCAAAACCTCCATTACTAAGCATTGCCTCTGCTGGGATAATGACAATAGTACAGGTGACTTGATCTAGGCAGTGTTCTTGCTCTATCTGCAAAACCCTAATGGTTAAAGGTGCAGAAAGTGATCCTATTTCCATTATAATCAGTGCTATTGACTGCAAAGAGGCTGACCCTGCAGGGCGCTCATGCCAGGGAGAAGAGCTGTGCTCACCTCTCTCAATCACAACGTCCACATTGGTTTTCTGATCATTAAACCACCCATGGATTTCCACACGGCAGCAGTACGTCCCTGTGTCTGCTTCCCTTGCTCTCCGGATGGTGAGGGACACGTCCCCTCTCAGCAGGTTCCCAGATAACTGGTATCTGTTGTCCTGCCGCTCTGTCACCCTCCTGCCGTCTGTCCAGAGAATTAGGTTTGAACACTGAGAATTAGGACAGGGCCCCCGGCCCCAGCACATCGTGGTCAGGTCGCTCTCTGTTCTGACACTGTAGCGGCAGGACAAAGTGACATCCTGACCCACCACGCCTTTCACTGGAGATCCTGAGACTGAGGAACCTGCAGACAAGGAGACAACTGGGGTTGAGAAAGGGCATGGTACAAAAGTTAATGAAGGTCCCAACCCAGCTACCCTTCCAAGAAGTTCCCCCACGATGTGTGTGTTTCCCCCTTCGGGCAGTGGTATGCAGCAGGATTGACTCCTGGTCCGAACGGGTGCTGTGGCTCTGATGCCGTTGTCCAAAATGCATCTCTGCCCAGCCACAGAAAGCATTGCATCCTCCAGCCAGGAAGAGGAAAGCAGAACAGCTCTTTGAGCAACACAACCCATTTTCCTACAGCAGTTCTTCTATTAGGAACTTGTATCTAAATCAGCTTGGCTGTATTTTAAAGCATGGGTCATAGATTCAAAGATTCATAGATGTTCGGGTCGGAAGGGACCTCAATAGATCGAGTCCGACCCCCTGCATAGGACGGAAAGAGGGCTGGGTCCATGAGCACTTACACTGTGAAGCAATAAAGCAACAGAGAAAATACAGAAGTCACTGTGGAAACCACCCACCATCCCTGCAACTCTTCAAAATGTGCCCGACTGCATTCCAGTTTCGATGTACCATTCTCTTTCTGTAGCTGGATTACACAGCTGACCAGCTCAGATCAATGGGTGTTACAAAACACTTTAAAGATGTCCAGAGCCATTGAATTAATCAATAAAACTAACGTCAAAGGTCTATTGTATATAATGATGTAGCTAGCATATAGCTATTTGCAGAGAGATGCAGCCTACTAATACCAGTCTGCAATTATTCCATGGCTTTATGTACTTACCCCATCTCCAGTACAGTCACTCCTTTGTGCTAAGTTTGTTAATCAAAATTATCTGAGATCAGATAACCCAGGTAGGACTCTAAGTCGCCCCTTGGATGGACGCCACTGTACCATGAATCCACCAGGCTACCCAGAAGGTGAGCTTTGCATACTTATTCTTCCCACTTACATTACAGATAAAACAGTGCTTTTAATGTAACAGTGCCTAGAAACACTCAATCAAATGAAAAAAAGTGGTACCAATTATCTACATTTTTCACTAGTCTTAACAATGTCCCAAACAATTTTTCCAGCTGATATAAGTTAGAGTTCATTTAGGTGAGAAAAGGAGCTCAAACGTTGGTGGGGGTTAGTTACCTATAGCCAACTATGTCCTCTTCCCTTGTGAACACACATTTAAACATCTTGCCTCTGGATTCAGCTGCACAAGGTTGATGTGTGAGCATTAGCTCTTATCCTAAATGAACCCAGCCACTTCTCTAATAAACCTGTTTTTGCAGGGACTTTAACATAGTGATATAAAAAGTCAGTTCTGAAAACATGCCAGATTAGTAGTTAATGCTAAAAAGGCATGCATCTCAATTTTTAACGAGCAACCCAGTCTCATAAAATCAAAGGGAGACAAAGCCTGTAGCCACATGTCTGACACACAGAGCCAGATCATACAGCACCATCCGATTTGGTATACAGAGAGTTTTGGACTGACAGGAGTAGGTTACCCATTCATTAGCTTCACCGCAGTGGCCGTCAATGTTCCCTGTGGGTAAAGCTGGTCATCTATCATAGCGCTACATTAAAAAAAAAGCAGCAGCTTTGTCATGGCAGAAATGAAAAAAT
>NW_005841980.1:104719-119343 GCF_000455745.1 Alligator sinensis | reverse complement strand
CTCTTTCCTAAAAAAACCCTAAAAAGTCACAGATGGCTGTTATCATCATCGACCAACTGCTTTGTTTGACAAATCCACCCAAGCATTACTCTCACTGAAACAAGAAAAGTCCAGAATAGAAACAGGGTACCGATAAATGCCTTTTCAGTGAAACTGTCTTATTGTAAATGCTTTTCTAAAAGCCCTGGCTTCCTCCATCTCTATTCATCTGTATATCCATCGAGTTCTACACAGAGACCTCTCTGGGAAAACTTCCCATGGCTTCTGCTTGAAAGGATAAGTTTCCAACCCTTGGTTTTTATTTTTAAAAACTGGATGCTAAATTAACTCAGCAGAGGTCTATTGACATTGTGCACACTGCAGTCTCTCTGAGGCATCACCATCCTCGCTAGAGGGGATCTCACCCAGTTACCCTACAGCAAGATCTACATGCTCGCTACCCTGCAAGCAGCATCTGCTATTCTTCTCCGATTCCCATGTCGTTACCTGAAAATAGGACCAGAAGAAGCCACTTCAGGAAGAAGCAGAGTACCATGGTGGTGACAGAGGAGACCGAGGAGAAATGTCTTGTTCAAGTTTCCAAAGGGCACTTAAATTTGTTTCCAAAATGAACTTCGACTTTCACTTCCCCTCCGTCACACAGGAGGTGTCAGCTACATTTGGTCCAGCGCATAGTGCTCATATGTCTAATAAGGATCGACGTTTCCTGTATGAAGTCATCACTGCAGTTTATTTGGTCTTTACTGACAATTAGCTGTGGCTGAAAGAGTGCTGAGTGCTTCCACTCAAAATGCTAACTGCTGGGTGGTGTTTCAAGAGCCGTGATTAAAGCCTGCTTCACCGTCGCTTCTGAAACTGCACCGAACAGTCCCGAGTATGTGATGTGCTAACCTACGCTGGCTGCTGAACTCAGGTCAGTACTGCACTCACTGAAGCAAAACCTTAACGGCCAAGGAGCAATTGTTGCAAATATAGAAAAAACTTAGCTGAACTTAGCAAGCTAAATAAAGGAGCACAAAGAAAGTGTGACATGAACTTATTGCAGTATAAAAAAAACCCCAAACCCTGACAGAATATGACCAGGATGCAAACCTAAGAGCAGGTAACTTTTCAGAAATGTGAGAAACCAGATAGAACAACTGAAAGGGCTTCCCCCTCTTCGAATAGGCAGCATAAGCTGCAAACCATCGTGACCTCAAGTAATCATATTTTACCAGTTGCAGTTTCAATTCACACAGCCAGATGTGAAGGAAGTTTCTTTGCTTTCCTCTGGTCTGGTCAGGTCTTGCAAGCAGATGTTGCTGTTTTCTCAATCTCTTTTGACTGAAATCCAGTTTCGGTGACATTTCAGGTAAGTAACTAGAGGATCAGTGTATTGTAAAATCCTATCCAAAATAATGGCATTAGTGGCTTTCATCCCACAGAATTTACCGTAAAGACCAAGTCACCAATTTCTCACACGCCTCTGCCATGAATTTAAAGTTCCTAAAACTTACTGGACTGACTGCAAAGCACTCAAAAGAGTCGGGGTGTGAAACCCATGACCAACACCTCATGCTTTCAATGAGGCAATGTGAGTATCACAGACAATGAGGGTGGGAAGGTCACATCTAGTCCAACCCCCTGCTCAAGACCCAACTACATCATCCCAGCCAAAGCTTTGTCTACCGGGGTCTTGAAAACCTCCAAGGATGGAGACTGCACCACCTCTCTGGGTAACCTATTCCAGTGCTTCACCACCCTCCTCGGGAGAAAATTCATCCTAATACCCAACCTCAAGTTCCCTTGCTGCAACTGGAGCCCACTGCTCCTTGTTCTGTCATCTGTAGGCACACACCATTTGGTTTTGAAGCTTAAATGTCACGGATCCTAATGCTCATTAACAAACACACTTAGACTCTGGGGCTAGCTTAAACACGTGCTTTATACAGAAGGTGCAAAGTAATAGACTCCTCAGCTGAGGAACCTTTGTTCTGACAGTCTAACACCAGCATTGTCTCTAGACCCATTCAAACCATTGTTTAGCTTCAGCACAAAGCACGATTGTGACCATCCCCTCTCCTTGCAGCTGTGGCAAGGCAGGCAAGGACTGAATGAGCACAAAGGGATGCAGCTGACTACGGCAGGGTAGGTATGTGGCCGGCTGGTCTTTGCAAGCTTGCACGGCTAGTGCCCTGGGATATATTTTTGTGAGTAAAGGGTCTCTTTTGATTTCAACTGAAGTGAGTAGCAGGTTTCCCGTTGATTTCTGTGGGGAAAACATCACACTCAACAACTCATTCCAGGCAGTCTGTTGACTCAGAAACCATTTTATTTTCCTTGTGCAATACATTCTTTTTTTTTTTTTTTTTTTTTTTTTAGCTATAACTTGGTGTCACTGTAATGACATACCGAGCTCAAGCTAAAGGGAGTGAAGTTTTTTAAAAGTGCACATGCTTTACTGGATTTCCCCAGAACAAAATACACGATCAGAAAAATCTCAAAGGATTTTGAGGTCTGACTGGCATTTTCATCTGCTTGCAATGAATGTTAGATCCTTCCTTCTTCTGCCCGTGTATTTGTGGGGGACAAGTCATAGCAAGATGGGTAGTGCATCGGATTTCTGCAGCCTCAGTGGAGAGAAGTACTCAAATCTTCTTTTGTGGAGAAGGATGTGGATACTGAACCAAGATGACATCCTGAAACCTATGGTACCTCTACAGGACACGAAAAAATAGTCATGGGGTGTGTGGGCGTGCATGTGCACACGCATGGGGCATATCTATATATCTAGATCTATAGATACATACACACACACACACGTACGTTAGCTGTGGTTTTTGGAACATCCTACCTCCTGCAAATGCCAGTTCCTGTTCATAATGTGGTTCTGGGTGGCCTCTATGTTCTAGGTTTTTTTGACGGGAGGAGGAAGCACTTGACATGCGTTTCCAGAGTAATGTGTGCTTAGTCACACTGAACTGAGGGGAAAATAACGTAAGTGCTGTATGTATTCCAAGCCTGACCCTGCACCAAGTGCTGAGCCCTCTCTGCTTCTGTTGGCTCAACTGGGAGTTGAGGGACTTCAATGCCTTTTTGCAGACACTCAGCATCACCAGCCAAGGAGGCAGCTTTAAACCACAATGCAGTACAACTTCTGTTTCTTGAAATGCTCACAAGACTAAACACCTCAGCCATCACAGCTGCCATAGACTAGTCAAGCCCAGACCATCACCGTGCCCATGCATGCCTGCAGCACAGCAAGGGACAAAGCAAGGCAGAGACCAAGCTAGATATGAAAATGGACCAAAGCTGCTCACTTCCCAGTTGCTTAGTCACTGTGGCACTTGCTCATGTTCCACATAAGAAACAGATGTTTGCAGTCTGAGGTGAACAGCACTTACTCCTACATTACGTGAATGCGTTCTCAGAGCCAGGGGTCAGCTAAGCAGACAAACTGGTCAGCGCCTGTGAAGTCAGACTTGTTCCTTTGCTGAAACGATATTTCAAACTTTGGCTTTCAATTTGCTCACGACTTTGGCGCGCTTCTCTCCCTCCAGCTGGTTATGCTTTTTCTTGCTGGTGCCAAAGACACCCTACACATGGCCAGTGCAGAGGTTAGCACAGGAAGCAGCGTACTTTGTGCTAGTTTTGTACTTCCAGACCAGTGGTTTTCAACCTGTGGTCCGCTAATCCAAGGGCTTGCAGACTAACTAAAGGGTCTGAATTCACAGACTAAGGGGTCCTGATCGATCAAAAGTATGTGAATATACCCACATTTACCATTCAAAGGGGTCTGCACCTCCACTCACAATTTTTTAGGGGCCTGCAAATTAAAATACATTGACAGCTATTGCTCTAGGCAAATACCAGTGTTGCCTTCCCCACTTGTGGCCAGTCATTAAATTGCTGTATCATGCATCTTTGGATCCTACATGAGTTCAAGTCCACCAAGCCTGAGTAGTGTCCTGGCTTCTCAGATGCATTTGTGGGGTTCAGGCTCCCTAACTACCACCAGGCCATGGGATGTGAGACCCCCACAGGCCCAAGCCCCATGACCAGATTAGTATTGAACTTACTGAGTCTCCCCAGAGATTAGCACCTGGTCTGCCCAGAGCTGCATTCACATGGGTACTCCGGTTATAGTGTCACTCTGCAGGGATTATCTGGTAATTGAAGCAACCCCCATTTGTGTTCCAGTTAAGTGAGAACTCCCTCATCTCACCGGCAGCAAGCTCCCCTCTGACAATAGGTCACCCTAGCCAGAGAGATCCTTCCCTTGTCTTGTATGCACAAACTTGGCTCCGACCACGACGGTGGGACAAGTGCCACAACACTGGCTGAACTTCATGTGCTCTACTTCTACCTCAGTTCACAAGAGCCAGTAAAGCTGGTCAAAGTCAGTTGTTCTTGCAGCCACCTTGCTGACTCCTCTTGCCTCTGCAGCAGGAAAAAGATGCTCCTTCTTTACTCTTTCAACGCAGCCCTTCAAGCTCCCCACAGACTAGTTCGTACTTGCTCTCAGCAAAGGACACAGTAGATGGTTGTACACCAAGTGGGGAATCTAATCCACATAGCAGGTTTACAAGTCATAAATCTCACAAAATAAACTTAAAATCCTGTGCTGACTCGAGACTCATTCCCCAAACCTTCACACACACAGTTTGTGAGGACAGGCATGCTGCCCTTTAACTTATTGTATAAACATTTTCTCTTTGATGGATCCCATGTTCCAGGATGAACTGGACCTCTCCCTGTCCTGAGCTGCTAAATGAGACTGGGCTGCAGAGAGAAGAATAGAGACAAAACAGAAATGTCTTAAGAAAAACAGAGCAGGCCAGGCAGCTGAATCCACCAGGAAAATAAGAAGTATAGCGACACTTGCTAAACAGGAGTTATCATAACTGAGAATTTCTAGGCATTTCCTGTCTGAAAGTCTCTTGCTTGGCATTACAGAACTTCTTTCCCAGACTTGAAGGATACTGTGTGCCTGAAAACGTGCCTAACATCTCTGTCTCTAATTACAAAGCTTCTCAAATAAAAAATGTAGCCCAAAAAACTTTGCTTCTTGCTTATTTCCTGGACCACTGCAACTACAAGATACCTATTAACCAAATATACATAGTCCAACAAGTAATATAAATGGTTAGATTCATATTTTTTCCTTAACTGACCAATAGTAATGATTTGTTTAATAAATCTCTTCCCTTTCTGCCATTTTATTTGCTGTTTTCTCTGCCGATATAAAAAGGCAATTGCATGGAGTCTGAGATGCTGCAGGACTATCTGTCCAGAACTGATAGTTAGAAGAGGGAGAGCTAGACTGCCTTCTTACAACGACAAACAAAAGGGGTTTGTTCTTACCTTGCCAACTTCTTCCTCCTATGTCTGCAGTGTACGTACCCTGTAAATGATAAAAATAGGGTATAATATTTACTGGAATATATATTCTGAAAAGCAGTGACTACCAGGAAAAGCAGCAAGGGAGAGGATTAATAGGAAATGTTTAAAGGGTTTCAATTAGGAGGGGAAATTCACACCCACGGGTTATCCCCGTGAAAGTGCTGGTTGAGAGCCTCCAAGAGATAGTCCTGGCTGTAATTGCCCCAGATCTGAAGCTATTTGGGGCAATTACAGCCAGGACTCTCTCTTGGAGGCTCTCAACCAGCACTTTCACTGGGGTAACCCATGGGTGTGAATTCTCGCTCTTATGTTTAAAGGGTTTTAATTTCTATTCTTTAATGACCAGTGAGAGCTAGGATAGCAGAGTGTGAAAAGCTAACAGCAGCAGCTAAGGAAGTGAGTCAGGCAGTGTGGGAATGAGACAACTCCCCAGCTGCTGTTGATGACCAAGATCGTGGCCAAATTAGAGAAACAGAACTAATAAAGGTCCTTGCACTATCCTCTCTACAAATTACTCACATTCAAAGATACCCAGAGCCACAACTAGGATGACTAGAGCTGATGCACCAATGCCCATTCGAATGTATTCCCTTCTCTTACTGGAGTATGCCACCAATGAGGGAGGGAGTGAGGTAGATGCATTCTGTTGAAACAAAAACCAGAAGTGTATTAGCTGCAATGACTGAAATCATCTATGCATCTTGAAAATCACTCTGTCCTTGTTCAACTATGTAAGAGGTAAGGCACCCAGTCTGAGATACGGTCCTGTTTCCAATGAGTTGCTACATCTGGAAACTTAAACACAGACCTCTACGGTTTGTGATCCAAGTTTTAGGATACGAATTTCCAAGGACCCTGCTGAAGCTGGTATGATTTTTCCCTTGCTAAGATGGTAGGAGAATAACAGAATCAGTTCCTTAGGCTTTGTCAGTGAAGTGTTAGTCATCAGCACTATTTCTCAGGCAGACTAATTATGAATAGTTCTTTCTCAATCCAAAAACAGCACTGCAGAAAATGACCTGGAGGAACAACGGAGTCACCACTTAATTTGAACCATTTTACATTGATGCATTAAATGACAAGAGAGTTCTTTACATCTCTAGGAGTTGCTGATTCGGAGTTTGAGGCCATACTGGTTTGACACTGGAGTATGTTTTGTGGGCATATGAAGCTACTGGGCAAATAGAAAAAGCAAACAGAAAAATGTGAATAACAGCTCCTTCCTTCTTTGCATTCAGTCAGAATTTTAGTTGTAAAACATTCTATTTCCCCATAAGAAATACAACTAATTTACCAACCCCACTGCTCTGGATGTGCTTACTAGGAAGCTGCTGACAGTAGAAGGCCATGCTGATGTGACGGTAGAGAGGATTTCACTGGCAGCTGAAGCACCTGAGTAGAGAAAAGGTGAGCTGACATCACTTAGCACAGCTAACCATGCTTTCCTTCTTTACAGCCACATGACTCTTGCTTCTCTGATTATCTGACATGCCCTGATGAAAACAGATGGGTTTTAGATCAGGGAGCAAATGGTGCAAAAGTGCAACACGAAAGGAGTACTGCACAGCTTATGCAAACAAAGTCTCAAAATGGCCCAAAGCATATTTGTAGCATTTGAGCTGACTAAACTGGGAAACATTCAAAAAAGCCACATGTATCACATGTCAGTTTGATGTTGCTTCCCCAGATCAAAGCAATTTATAACATTTAAAATGCAGGGCTACAATCTCAAAGAAATACAACCATCTGTCCCCTTCTGAGGCTTCCTTCTTCACGGTCATGCCCATTGCAAAGAAAGCAGGCATGCGTATGCTCAAAATAAAAAATAGCCCATGAAGAGCAGAGGACCAAAAACTCATGAGTGCTGAAATGAAGGCTTGCCTCTCTGCAGCCAGAACAGGGATATAACACAGTGTGAGATAGCTTTCATTTCATTTTCTGTTTCCATCTGCAGAAACAGAGGATGTTGATTATGTCATGACACTATACTTCTCAAACTGACAAAACCCAGATCAATAAAAAACTGTGTATGCCGTCTCTGGTTTTAAGTTTGAAATGAAAATAATGAGAACGAGATGTCTTATAGACAAATTATCTTGACTGCCAGAAATTTTTGTAGCAAGGCCCGGCAGACACTTATAGACCTCCCCCAGCCCCTCTTATCCCCACCTACCTAATATCTTGAACATAAATCCCGTGGGAATCTATTTTATACCACAAACCTGAGCGTAAACAAGCATTTAAGGTCCAACAAAACACACACAAGCCTAGAACAAAATACTGACATGAATGAGTCAAGTTACTCCTGTGCTTATATGTTGGCAGCATAGCACCCTCTTTCCTCATTTCTACGTTGTAGTTACAGGCTTAGTTCTGATCACAAGAGTTTCGCATAATTCATCTACTGCATTGGTCCCATATGTTATGGTGTTGCCCTTTCTGAATCCCATTGCAAAGCAGTTTACAGACATTAAAGATGTGGAATCCTCTACTGATCATTACCTGAGGTGTCCTTGGAGCTGTGAGTTGAGAGGCCTGTAGTGGAGATTGTAATTGATGCTAAAGACCAAAACAAAACCCACACACATTACAACAGACATAAGCCAAATCATGGTAACTCAGTCACATTTCATTCTGCCCTGCTTTAGCTTTCCCGACCAAAGCACAGGAGTGGATAGACAAAAAGACTGCAGTCAAACAGGTGATGCATGATAAATTCTGCCCCCACCTCCAGCTCAGCATGATTTGTTCACCTAACCACAGGCTGTGTAGACCAACTGGGAGACCTAAACCTCTTCACACTCTGCAAGAGGAGGCTGAGAGGTGATCTCATGGCCACCTACAAACTCATTGGGGGAGCCAGAAAGAAACAGGGGATACAATGTTTACCAGGGCACCCGTTGGGGTAACTAGAAATAATGGCCACAAACTGGAAGAAAGCAAATTCAGATTGGACATCAGGAAAAAATTCTTTACGGTGAGGGTTGCCAAAATATGGAATATGCTTCCAAGGGAGGTGGTGCTGTTTCCTTCCTTGGAGGTGTTTAAAAAGAGAATGGACAGACATCTGACCCCAGCCCTCTTTCCTGCCCAGGGCAGGGAGTTGGATCTAACAGGTCCCTTCCGACCCTAACAACTATGAAACTAGAACCACATACAGGATGCGTCTACACGAGACACTTACTGCGCAGTAGCCTAATAACACTGCGCAGTAGCATGCCAGGCAAAACCCATGCTACTACACTACTGTGCAGTAAGCATCAATAAAAACCTGTGCGCTGGTGCTACTGCATAGTAACATGAGCACATTTAGTACTTATTCAAGTGCTAAACTTACTGTGCCATAACTATGGTGGATTAATGAACACGTAGACACGCCCATTGTGAATGCTTATAAGAGCTGTGTCTCATAGCACGCAGGAAGCAAAATCACCATCACTAAACATTGCCTCTTCCGGCATTACAGTGGCAAGCACAATTTCATCTAGGCAGGTACAGTTGTACCTCCAAAGTCCCTGCGATTCACATTGCAGAAAGTAATCCTAGTATTTCTGTCACAATCGGTGTGATGCTATCAGCTGCCAGGAGGGTGATCCTGCAGGACACTCGTACAAAGAAGAGCTGTGCTCACCTCTCTCAATCACAACGTCCACATTCGTTTTCTGATCATTAAACCACCCATGGATTTCCACACGGCAGCAGTACGTCCCTGTGTCTGCTTCCCTTGCTCTCCGGATGGTGAGGGACACGTCCCCTCTCAGCTGGTTCCCAGATAACTGGTATCTGTTGTCTTGCCGCTGTGTCACCCTCCTGCCGTCTGTCCAGAGAATTAGGTTTGAACACTGAGAATTAGGACAGGGCCCCCGGCCCCAGCACATCGTGGTCAGGTCGCTCTCTGTTCTGACACTGTAGTGGCAGGACAAAGTGACATCCTGACCCACCACGCCTTTCACTGGAGATCCTGAGACTGAGGAACCTGCAGACAAGGAGACAACTGGAGTTGAGAATGGGATAGGATAGTGTGGAGGTTATAAGGGAAACAGGCATGGACCAGTCTTCTAGAAGAGGGAATAACTAGAAGCAAATAATGATATAGAGTTTAGGGTTGAATTCCCTTTTGTTCAACAGTTGTGTTTAACATTACCTAGTGGGCAGATTTTTTTGAGCTACATCTACAAGGTGAGCCAAAGACTTGCATATCACTCGCATCCTGCTCGTTTATTAACTTTCATCTCATTTAAGAGAGGCGTACAGGATACAGGGTAGGGATTTATCCAGCACATTCAGTTGCACCTTCCTTGCAAACATTGTTTCAGGGCAAGAGGCTGGCTTAGTGACACCAAGCCTGTGAAAATGTACAGTTCTTTCTAGTAGTGCTAGGTTTCTCTTTCCTTGTTCATTTGGTGCATCAGTACATGCATCATGAAATAATACAACAGATAAAATGCAGAACTTACTTTAGAAGTGCTGTGGAAATCTCCCACAGACCCAGGAGTCACATTCCTGTGTTTCCTCTTAAGAGTTAGCTTTAACACACTCACCCACTCCACCTAGAGGTCACAACTACTACCCATTTCATATCAATTACAATAACGACACATTTTCTATGATTTTCTGCTGGTATGTTGTAGGGCATTTGCTAGTGCAAGCAAGCCTATCTTTGATTCACGGGCAGATAAAGTATAGACAAATTCAGCAATTGCTGCAACATCAAATGATACCGATGTAAACAACGCCACTTGTGTCAGCTATTTCTTTAGCAACATAAATGTAGCAAAAATGGTTTCAACTTAACCCTGATGGAAATAAAGTTACAGCAACTTAGCTAATTCATTGCACTTGATTAGCAGTTGCATTTATAACAGCCAATGTGAGCAGCAGCTCCTTCTTCCCTCTCTCAGAGTTTAAAGGCAGAGGCAAGGATTTTGGTGGTTGTTTTCTTTTAATGGACCAACAGGTGAATTTTTTCATATCCTTATCCTTGCTGAAGTCAGTGGATCTGCTAATAACCTTTCAGGTTACATTTAAAGGCTCACTTGTTTAATGAAAGCTGAAACAATAGAAAACAGTGGCCAAGGCACAGACCGACATGTAGAGGCTGAGCCACATTCACAAAGGGTTTGTACTGTGACAAAAGCCACAGTAACATATGAAATAATCTGTTCTGAAAATATACTGAATCGATACTTAGCAGTAACAAAATAGCTTTCAGTTTAATCTTTTATTTGAAATTAATAAAATGAATAACTTCCTAGATTGTATCTGACCGTTGTATTTTAGGCAGATTTTAGAGAACTGATGATTAAACACTGTCCATTATTTCCACATTTTTAGTTCTTCTGAGTAAATTTGGTTCTCTTTCAATATCAATTTTGAAAATGCATAATTTGCTCATGCCAGGAATGGAAAAAAGTTACGGTTTGGGTTGAAAAGCACTGAAGATCACAGCAAAAAACCTCTCTAATGGATGAGCATATTTGTTTTTAAAGAATGCACCAAAACATTAAATTGCATCCAAATAGGGAAAAATCCAGAATATAAATAGATGAATAAAGCTCTTATAAAAGAATGAATACAGTTCTAAATGACAGTTAAATACAGTTCGAAATGACATAGTTCTCAATCGTCTTTACCTAACAACTGTAGGCAGAAACATTACTTATAACTAAGATTTATAGACAACGCTGGTAAAAGCTCACATTTGAAACAGAGCCTTTCATTTATTTTTATGGAAAAAATATTTAATAGCCGTGATGGTAAATTGCAGATTCCATGACAAACTAGAACACTAACACGACTCCGCTTTCTAGAAGACACTGTATTTAGGCTATACTTAACTTCCCTGCAGTGAACTTGGGAAACTTAGGCATTAATTATAAACGCTCCACCCACTACTGGTCACTCTTACTTTCCTTTAGTTACCTGCAATTAGGAACGTTAGAATCCACTTCAGCGAGACGAAAGGACACAGGGTGACAACTGAAAGAAAGCAGAGAAATTCTATGTTCAGGCTTCACAAGAGAACGTTAAAAAAAAGCAAGTGTTCATTTCTTAGTTTTTTAAATGCCATTCCTTAATGGTGTCGTAATAGCGGTTACAACAGCACAGCCCGGTCATACTTACACCTGCTCCCAATTGAGGCTGACTTTTCCTGTAGCAAATTCATTGTTTCAATTGTCCTGACAAGTGCGGCGGGGGGAACAACCTACTGTTGACTGTGGTTCAGCTGTGAAGTACTAACTTCAATAAAAAACCTGTGGCTGAAAGAACGTACAAAGCCTGCTCTGTCTGAAGCAGAACTGAGACTTGAGGTTTGGTCTTATTTACGCTTGCAGCTAACCTCAGCATTTATGCCTAAATTTAATACAACTGAGCTTGATAGTTTAAGCAATTGAGGAAGTAGAAATGTGAACCTAATATGTGTCAATAAGAACTTGCTATACTGGCTTGTTATATTAAATGGTATTTAGGCAGCTTCCAAAAATGTTGTGGAATACCAAGTATGCTTGACTATTCTCAAAATATATTTCAAACAACTGAGAGACCTAGTTTGCTTAAGTCCCTTTGGAAATCCAACAGGATGCTTATGGGCATCTTTATGCACTTTTACATACCTTTGAAAATACAGCCCAAGTTTTATTTTCCCCAATCTAGAGTCAGGGAACAGAAGGAAGGGGCAGCTTTCCTTTGGTGCCTCTCTTCACAGGGTCAGTAACTGGCATAGCTCTTTTATAAAGGCAATCAAGACATCTTATGGTAAGCAATAAAAATTCACTCTCTCCCATTTACCTTTTATCCCAAAGAATTTTCAGTTCTATTACTTAACTGATGTAACTGGATTTTATAGTTAAATTAAGCCTCTGTCATGGATTTAAGATACTGAAACATTTGATTAGCCCTTAAATCAAGGGACCCTGTAAGAATCTGCACAAGTTAAAAACTTTTAATTTGAAAAGAGCTAATGACTGGGCTAAATCTGCCTGCCTTTATGCCAGGTTTGACTCTCTGCTTTCAGGTGCCTAAATGGTAAGCACCAAATGCTCTCCCTTTCAGGTATTTTCATTCTGCAAAGGTACATGCCAGTAATTAGCATGAAAGTAGATATTCCCTCCTTTACAGTAATAAGAAATATTTAGGGTTTGTGCTTTCAGGGGTTTTTGTGTATTTGAGAGACTAATGTTTGTTGCATCTTGGAAAATACAAGTACATTTTGGCACTGCCATTCTCTTCTATACAGATGTTATTGTAGGCTTACTTATGAGACAGTAGTCTAACATCAGTCCCCTGATAAATAAAATTTGTTAAGATGTTTTACAATGTGAGGGAAAAAAAGTGATTTTTGCAGCCACTATTAATAGATCCGACAGTAATCAGCTATTGTTTATAACAGAATATAACATTTAATAGAAGTTGTGGAAATGCAAGTAAAGTACCTTCAACGTTTTAGAAATGGGTCAGAATCTGGAGCATTCAGTAATTTCTCCATCTTTCCTCTGCTCCTACATTTTATAGAAATTCACAAGATACTTTCATCTTTCAATCAAAACTATTTATTCAGAAGTAAAACAAAGCCATCACATGAGCCTTACTTCACTGAACTGTTATGATGCACATTTTCCCCACCCATCAACAACATTATAGAAATTTTTACTTTTCTGTTCTTACGACCACATGCAAATAACATCTACAACACAAGCAAACTCCATCTGCTTGAACACCTGCAAAAAAACCCCAAAAACCCTACAAAAAAAGACTTGAGTTTAGACATTTATACATACACACACACTTAAGTTTCACGATTGTTTTTATTGGTACAGATAAAGGCAGCAAAAAGTACATTATACAAACTTCAATATTAATCCCACTTCTCACCCGCTACAAAGAGCGTCCTTTCATGTCATTTCATCAATAATGCTACACATCGCCGCATCTTTGTCTAAAACCTGATCTTTCTTACAGACCGAGCCCGCTCTCTGCTGTTCGTTCTGCCCGATGCAACTGCTGCCGTCATCCGTATCCATGGGTTCAGTTTTTATCCCCAAACCTCCCTCAGAATGAGGTAAGTCATCAGGCAAGGAGGCCAGGCAATTCTGGATCATTTCTACAACCCGCTCCAAATGCTTCTGAAACCTCTCGGCTGTCTCGAGACGCTGACGCTTCTGCACTTCCATCATGACCCGCAGCGTCTCTCTGGCCTGGTGCGGACGATACTCGTTTATAAGATGATGGACGTGAACAAAAAGCAGCTTCAAGTCTTCCAGTTTCTCCTCTCGTTTTATGCTGCCCGGACTCCTTATCAAGATATCCAAGAGGTCCAAGAAGTTGACCAGGATGGACATATTGAGTTTCCTGAGCTCCTTTTTGTGATCAAACTGCATGGGATGCAACCGTTCGATCCCTTGGGTTTCCAAGGGGCGGATAATAAGATCGTCGCATTGGAACTGGTTACCAAACATCATGTAGCTGTCTTTCACAGGCGGCGGGGGCTTCGGGGCCAGCCCCTTGCGAATGTTTTCATCTGTATATTCCTTTATATATTGCATCGGAGGTGGAGGCAGAGCGCTCACTTGCTGCGGTTCCCCCATGGTGGCAGAGAAGTGCCTGGGGTGTAAAAAACAGCCCGTAAAACACCGCTCAGACCAACTGGAAAAAAGGAGTTCACGACACAGGGACAAACCCGCCGACACCCCTGAGACCAAGCGGGATGTAACGCAACCGACAGGAAGTCAAATGCTCCAGGACGCGGGTCGTAGAGATTAACACAACCTTTCAGAGGTTGGAAGGAGGGGATATTTACTTCTCACACGCATGCACTTTTCTTACCCTGCTAGTTCTTTAAAGAAATGTCATTATTTACTTGTTTTTATTCTCGAAGAATTGGAAGAAACCAACAAACATAAATAATATGCATCGAGTGCGGGGGGGGGGACACGACACGCTGTTTGATGCACACACAGAGCTGGGCGAGCGCTCGCGTGGAAACCACCTCGCCCCGCTCTGTTTCTACGGGGGTTTATTAAACGGGCGGCAACCGTTGTTGGGACAAGTCATGCAAGAATAGGGACGGGGCGAGGCTGGGGGGCGGACGGACACACAGGATGCTGGTCAAACCAAGCCCTTGTGATCCCATAAGGGGGGATCGGGGGACACGTACACTGAGGGGAGCAGACCCGCTCAGAAGGAAGGCTACATTTGGGGGACCAACCCCCCCCTCCCAGCCAACATCTGGGAGATGAACCCCC
>NW_005841980.1:69080-103963 GCF_000455745.1 Alligator sinensis | reverse complement strand
GCCCCACCTTCTGATGCCCGGCGGGGGGGGGGCGATCCCTGGCTCTGCCACTGACACCCCATGTGACCTTGGGCACGTCCCTTTACACCGCCTGCGACCCGACTCCCCATGTGACCTTGGGCACGTCCCTGAGCACCCCTCTGCCACCGACTCTCCGCGTGCCCTTGGGCGCGTCCCTTAGCACCTCTGCAGGCAGGCTGCGGGACATGGCTCTTCCCCCGGGCAGGGTGGTGGTGCACAGACGTGCAGCCCAGCCTGCCAGGCGTCATCAGGGACCCCCCCCCAGCACCCCGGAGGCATGGAAGGCGCCTCCAGGATGCACCCCTGGCCTCTGAGCGCCAGCACCTGCTTGCTGCCGCCACGGCACGTTCTCTCTCGTGGCAGCAGAGGGCAGCAGCGGCTTTGGTTTGACCAGAATCAATTGGTTTCCTAGGGTTATGTCTTTAATTGGACTCAGTTGGTCATCCAGATGTGGGCGGGGGGGATAGTTGGTCATCCAGATGTTAGCGAGGGCAGGGGGAGTTGGTCGTCCAGATGTTGGGGGGGGGAAGAGTAGGTTATTGAGATGGGGGTGTAGGGGGAGTTGGTTGTCCAGATGTTGGCAGGGCCGGGGGGGGCAGTTGCTCCTCCAGATGTTGGGGCATTGGTCATCCAGGTGTGTGGGGGGCAGTTGGTCGTCCAGATGTTAGCGAGGGCAGGGGGAGTTGGCTCTCCAGATGTTGGCAGGGCAGGGGGGGCACTTGCTCCTCTAGATGGTGGTGGGGGGAGGAAGTGGAATTTAGTTCAAGAGTTGATGATATCTTTTATTGGATCCAATAAAATAGATCGCCCTAAGAAATCCCTGAGAATAAACCAGCAAGAAGGGGCTGGACCTGCTACCCAGAGGAATAAAAGAATAGGGCCAACCAAACCTGGCTTCTCCCAACTACAGCCATTTGCAGCCTGTTTAATTGACTGCCCCTTTCTAAAAAAAATATTTGGAAAAGTCGGCACGGGCAGCAATGGCGTTTGTAGATGTTAATTATTTCAGTTGCAAGAGATGAAAAATAAAATAGGGATTCGTTTCACATAAAAATGTTTTTGCCCGTCCAGTCACAGTATAACGAATGCTGATATCCTCCAGACCGAACACAGAGGCAAGAGCAGCGGTGGTTATGATACGGTGCCGGCAGCTTGACCTGCAATCCATTTCTCCTTGGAGCCTGGGGATACTTTTTAAAGCTTGGCTTTGTGACTGCAGGGGCTCAGATCATGCCCCGACGGGCGCTGCAAGAGCCCGGGCACCATGAGAACGAAGACGGCGCGGCCTTTCGGCTTCGGAGAAGTTTCCGAGGAAGTGTGTGTTGTCACTACGAGCGGTGCCCTTGTTTTCTGTCATCATTCAGCGCTTCAAGTGCTGCCACCACCATATACAGTAGTGATGTCAATCACGTTATCTGCTTCATCTGCGGTTCCTGTCCAGCTCATTTCCCAGAAACATATTGCCAAATAAAGGCTTGTCCTGGCAGCACTGCTTGAATGTTTAATTACGTGCCCTTTTGTCAAATCTGGGCTCGAAGGTTCCCTTTCTTTGGTAAGACACCAGGCCCCAAATCACAGTTATTTTGTCCCAAAGACAGCTGGTGATTAATTGTGTCCAGTTTCAAAGGAGCAAAGTCTGAGGTTCCCGTATCTCAATGACATTTTTCACCTTCTCTTGCCTACTGGCAATATTGGAAAGAGGACCGGCCATGCTGGATCTTTTGACATCCGGCAATGTGAGTTAATCCAGTCTTTCTCATACAAAACCACTGCCCAAGTGACAGTATAACGTCACTGATGGTATCGTTGCCAGACAGGAGGTTCAGACTCAGGCAGCCGGGTACAGAAAGCTTTTTTCTGCACACAAGAATTTTTATGGGCAGCCACGGTGGGCAACCTGATGCAGAAAAAAAGCATGTGACAGGATAAGAGTGGTTTGACGGTGTTTTTTCAAGCATTTCCCCCCCCCCTTGCTGCTCGCTGTGCCCTGCACTCAGCTTTGAGATGTAGGCGTCATGTAGGGCATTATTTTTAAGCGAGAGTTTTCACATGTGAATTCCGATAAAACCAGAAGTCGTGGAGCATAAGTGGCCCAGAGTCACCACTGCATGCCTACATATCAAGACCACTAAAGCAAGTTTAATACCAGCGTGGAAAGAATCAAGCAGATTAAAAGAGTTTGGGTTATTACAAGCTACCTCTATGTAGGAGAAACTTGGGGTTGCAATTATCCTGGGGATAACGCACCAGCCTGGTGCCAAGAGATAGGGGATCCATGCTCAGCTCTGCCACAGGCCTTTAACAAAGGTCCTGGACTACAGACAAGGCATTGCCCACTGCCTCTTGAAGTTGGCTTACCCGCCCTTGTATTTAATACTCATCGGGTAATCGCAGAATCCAGGGCATGCTACTATTCAGCACGGCATCCGTCTCATTGATCCCGATCCTCTGGTTCGTTTCCCTGTTCCTGCCCTAGGCACCTTCTGCTCCTGGCTCCCAGTGGACCAGTTTCAAGAGGGGGGTTGGAGAAGGCTCAAGGCCATGCCTTGCCCGTGGCCTGGGGGTGAGAGCACTTTGCTAGAAAGCAGGAGCTGAAGATGCCAACCCTATGGAGTGCAGGAGGTCTAGTTCCCGGATATCACGTTCCTTAGGCAAGGGCCCTGACTATAAGGCCACTGAGCCAAAAGGTGGGAGGATCTGCCTTCCCCCAGGGTTTTCCACCATTCAGTTTTCAGTACTTGCACAGCAGTACACATATGCCCACGCAGTGTAGCCTGCTGAGCACACGCAGAAGGGAAATGCAGGGAGCGCAGAGGCGTGTGCAATCCAAAGTGTGCACATGCACCAAAAGTGGCAGATGCAGCTACCTAAGTGCCACGTCAGCATGTGAAGGTGGAAAAGGATTTTACCGTTACTCTTCCCAGGTTAGCTCCAGGGTCATCAGGATGGGCAGAAAGATTCCTGAGGTCTTTTGCCTCATTTGTAAAATGCCCCTAATAATGCTTCCCTTCTCTCACCCTCTCTTATCCATCACCATCTCTTGTCTCTCACCATCTCTTGAAAGCTGTTCAGGGCAGGGACTGCTGCTTGTTATGTGCGTGTACTGCCGGCTATCCAGACAGTCACTACGGTTTTCCCCATCTCTCTGAGGGCCCCCGAGGGCAACTTCAGTGCAAATAACTAATAACTTTCACACAGAGAAAAGTCGGCCCATTGCAAAATACTTCACGGTCAAAAACCTCATTGTCTCACCTAAAAACACAGCGATAGGAAGACTGTTTCTAAATCTTAAGTTGAAAAAAAGGGAAATAAATACATCTCCTCCAGTGACCTGCCGAGGGATACCAACAGCACCGTGCAAGCGTGGGGGACTTTCTGGTTTTGCACCACTGCGACACAAGTTGGGTTTGATTTTACACAGCCTCGTACTGAGAGTCTCCTACAGCCTCTTGGCAGAGCTGTCATATGCTCTGACTGCACAAAGCATATTGGGGAGTCTAATAATTACTCAGTTGGTCTAATTAAAGATATCACAATGACTTAAAGAACCTTGCCTGCCTATTGGGGAGTCTTACAAAAAACTAGAACTCTTGGTTGGGGAGTCTAGCATGTTGCCTTTTAGGACACGTTTATGAACAAGACTCCTGTCTGGGTGTCTGTTTGTCTCACGAGGCAACAGATTTGCACTGAGTGAGCTTGTTAAACATCTGCAAGTGTAGCCGTAGAGCCCGATTCTTGAATGACAGGGTCCTTTCGGCGCTTCTCACATGTCAAGTTGGTATCTAACGGTCCTGAGTATGCTGTGGGTCCTCCCTGAGGTTTCTTCTTCTGCATGTTGGGCTCTTCTTTCTTCAAAAGCTTTCATTGCACACTTAATAAGCTGTTTCCAAGTGCTTCCATCCTCAGCAGTCTTCTCTCAGTCATTTGGCTCACCATTCATTGCCTTCATATCACTCTTGTGAGCCTCTTTGAAATGGAAATTAGGAACGCCTGTGTGGTCTCCTTCCTGTAAAGGGTTCTCCATGCAAGAAATCCTTGGGGAAATGGCCATCGTCCATTCTCTGTGTATGGCCAAGTCGTCAAAGTCAACGCTGACCGAGAAGAGAGTGGATGCTTAGTGTTGCCGGGTCTTTGGTTGTAGCCCTGCCGCTCACACTGAGACACTCGTGACCAGACCCACAGATTTGTGGCTTGTGTCTTGGTGACTTGCCTGATCTCACTCAGGAGGCCACGCAGATGCAGCCTCCGATCTTCTTTGTGGTCTTCTTGAGTCACTTTCCTCACTGGGGAGCGTAGTCACCAAGATCGAGGCGATAGAGGTACCAGTTCAAGAATTACGTTGGTTTCCCTTCCGTTCCTGGTAGCCAGATGGGCGATTCTGAGAAGGCGCAAGAAAGAACCAGCTGACGCACCCCGAATGACTGAAGGACCTTTCTGCAGGGTTTCCAGAGAAGAAGCTAACCCTTAGCTAGAGGCATCAGGGATAAATGTCATCTTGGGAGTCAAGAGAAGTGCTCACTTCCCCCATGCATTCAAGCTCCCTCTCTGGGTTTGTACGTTCCCCGCTGGAAGCTCGGTCTTATTAACCATTGCATTAATGTAGCACCCACGAGCCTTGGGGTGGACAAATGACAGCCAGTGAGGACTCACCACTGCTCAGCTGCTTCGTGGTACCTGCAATGAGACTTAGCCCTCATTGAAAAGCAAAAAGCTACCCCGGGTTAGCCTTTAGTAACAGCAGGTTAAGAGCATGCACGTGGCCCGTGGCAGTGAAGCAGCTGAGGCACATAAGTCCTTACCCCTTCGCAGCTCACAGCATCTTTCTATGTGTGCAGACCCCTGCTCTGCCAGGGTCCCTTAATGTGAGATGCTAGATCGATGCAGAAGGAAAGGGATGGGCAAAATACGATCCGCAGGCTGGATCCAGCCTGTCGAGTGATTGTATCCGGCCTGTGGCACTCCGCATGGGGCCGAACCCCACCTGGGGCAGCCCACGCCATGCTCCATCCTGCACCCACCCAGCACAGCCTTGGCCCCAGCTAGGAGGGGGTTGCCCAGGGCAGAAGCAGGCTTGGCCCCATGCAGAGACCCACGGGGGCAACCGTGGACTGGATAGGGTGCAGGGGGGCAGACTGCACCTGCCCCACACTGTCCAGGTGAGCTCTGCTGCACACCACAGCCACCCCCAACACCTCCCACACGCAATGTACAGGAGTACGACTTTTATTTCAAGCTGCTAGGCAATCGCTTCTATACACACTGCTCAAAAAACCATAAATCAGGACTAAAATATGTTTTAAAATAAACTTCAAATATGTTATAGGAGATGTTTGGTTTTTAATATATACTTTGGTGTTTATCTAGAATTTGTTCAAATGATATCTTCTGAAAGGTTTTCTGTGTGCGGCCCTCGACGGTTCACCCAAACTCATTAAGGGGCCCTCCAGGCGAAATAATTGCCCACCCCAGCCCTAAGCCCACATCCTCAGTTTCTCTCTTTTAGTAAAATATACTCAGTGATTCTTTAGCACGGCTACCAGGCAAATTTGCATCATTGCTGTTGTCTTGTACTTGAGCAGAATTAGGCTCTCACCGTTAATGCCACACATACCATTCAGATGATCGTTAAGGTAATGGCTATGGGCTCTGTCAAGCAAGTAGCACCTCCTCCAGCCCTAGAGAAACACAGACCCATTTTCTTCCAGCTCTTTGGGAACGTCTGTCCTCCGGAGCATGACGGTCTCTTCCTCTGTTTCACAACACGTTACGTTTTGAGGGCTCCTGCCGTCTGGGAAATAAAGAGCAGCTACACACCTCTTTTTAAGTGAACGGACAAAAAAAAAGGGAGAAAAAGTACCGGTGTGCAGCAGAAGCTGACTCTCTTGGGTGCATTTGGTGCATGTCTAATGCTCCAAAATAAACAAATAATGCTCTCTTGGGTGCATTAGACCTTGCTGCTTAGAGTGAATTTGTGGTGCGGTGCATGTTTCTCATTTCCAGGTGCTTCTGGTTCGCACACATTAAACATTTCCTTGCTGCGGAGAAGGTGTCTGCACCCTTTGGTAGGGGACAGAGGCTGTTTGGATTCCCAGGTGGTCATTCAGGGGGTTGCTTTGGGCCAGACTCCTGTCTGCTGACTTCTGGAGTCCAGGACCCTACTAGATTATGAAGCAGGTGGGTCAATACTGGATCTTCACCTGGTAGCAAATATGTGATAAATGACTCAGAACTGACAAGGGAAGACACTAAACACAGGCACTTTTTGCCCTGTACTGAAAATCTTAGCCTGCCCTCTTCATTTCATCTGCCTTACCCCTTTATCCTTTGCTCTTAAGGGTGAGATGCAAAGGAATCCAGGTCTGTATGCGCTTGTGCTTTGCTCAGTGCACAGCTAAATGGCCAGCAACCCACACAAATTCAAATAAGTAGTGCAGAGAGTCTAAATCGCTACCATCTTTGATTTGCAGCAGTTCAATGCATCAAGGTCGCTTCACCGCTGTACCCAGTGGCCTTGCTTATCTTCCATCGAGGTCGGTGCAGTACGGCGCTGCTGGGACCTGGGCACTGAGAACTACAACCCTCTTTGGACAGGGCTCTCAGACCACTAGTTTTTTCCTTGTGGTATTTTTGTGGAAGAGAAAAAATAGCCATAAATGGAAGGGGTGCTCTTGCAAGCTGCTGGGGGAAGGCCGGTTTGTTCTCACTGCAATGCATGCTGTTCCTGTGCAGTTCATCCATGTGAAAATTATGTCCCCTGTACCACTGCCAAGGGCAGGGAGCCCTGGGGTGATCTGCTCTGGGCTCATAGCTCACAGGTAATTTACTGTACTTTCCAGGCTTTGATCTCTGCATCCAACTTTGCCAAGATCCCAGAAATATTCAGGGCACAAGTCCTGCCTTTGGAGCTAGGGGAGCAGCTTTCCCTGGTGATGAGAGGAGCATGAGTGTGCTCAAAGGGGATGGACAGAGAGCATGAGATGCCAGGGGTTCATCTGGGCCAGACTCCTTCCTTCCTTCCTATTGTGACAGCCCTTCTGCCTCCTTCCCTCCACCTTTTTCTCATGCACTGAAGAAGTGATCCCAGGAGAAGGCAGCCAGCTCAGCGAGAGACACAGAGAGACTCTCACAGCCCCCTTTAAAACTTAAAATGACATGAGCACACCTGACTGATGATAAAGCCCTGCAGTGATTACGGCCAGATCCACGAGGCAGGGGAAGGGCAAAGCTGCCTCCAAATACCTTTCTGTAGAGCTGTCAGCTGAGGGGCTTTCATTCATGTCAGGGAATGCATCACAAAATTACTCCACTGACCATGAACGATATACCCAGAGAGAGAAGTGGGCATGTGATGGCAAGCTCCTGACTTGGAGAGTTGCGTCTGACCACAGGACTGCTCCTTAAAGAAAGGTCACCCCAAGCAGACGCAGGAAATCTAGCCCCCAGGTTGAAAACTGCCAGGTATCCAACCGAGAGAGACGATGCATTTGCTGTCTTTTTCTTTTTCTTTAAGAAAACAAAAACTGCTATATATAACTTTATAAATTTCTCTGCCGCCTTCAGGATACCAGCACTGGTATCAGAGCAGGATGTGCGGGTGGGGAGATTTCCACAGTCTACAGTAATACATGTGTAAACTGCATAATCTCTGGGTAAATCCCCTAAGAAAACTCCAATCCATAAAACAAAGGGGTTTTTTTTCAACATTGAAAGGGGGTAGGGTGCAAGAAGCAGCGAGGGATGGAGGAAGGTGAGAGAAAAAGGAAGCACAAGTAATGGAGTCGGGGCCATAGGTACTAAGATAAACTGATATGAGATCTGCATTCTCCACCCCGCAGCTTTTAAACACTTCATTTGCATTCAAGTCAGTGCAGAAGTACGCAGTACTAAGGGGACTTGGGGGACATTTCCCGAAGTGCAGGACAAATCTGAGTCCTCTTTTGAAAAGCAACAACCACTTCAGACCAGATTTGCAAAGGCACACAGCCCCCTGCAGCGATGGGCCTGTTGTCTGATGGGATGCCTAAAAGGATTAGGTGCCTGACTCCCAGAGAGGTGTCTACCTTGCTTATGTAAATCCCACCAGGCTCAATTTATTTAAGTGCCTAAATAGCACTGTAAATCTGGCCCTTACAAGGTGTAACTCCCACTCTGGGTGCAGACACATGGTATATTACTCCCCTAATAATCTTCATCCTTGGGGTAGCCTCTGCATAGAGCCCAGCTAGTTAGGAGAGCTGCTTGGAAGTCTACCACGGAGAAAAATCTGGGGTTAAGTTCCTCCGTAGTAATTGTCATGTGCCCATGTCATGACTTTCAATAAGACTCAAGCTCTTACTGTATTTAGTTGTTGTAAAAATAATACTTTGGCTCTTAGGCAGACAAGGTTCCTTGGGTGAATTTGATATCTTTTATTAGACCAACCCAAATAGTTGGAGAATAGTTATTAAGCAAGCTTTCAGGTTCAAAAACCCTTCGTCAGGCTAAGGAAGTTTCAGCAGTTGGTGTGTGCTCTTTTAGACAGTTATAGAAATGTTACCAGTATTGCTATGGAATTGGGGTGATGCTGTAGTCATGATGGTCTGGGAATGTCATTTATGGCCACATTTTGGGTCTTGTTCGTTAAAAAGTAGCATTACAAGGATACGTATTTGATAGATGTACTTCCCCATCGTTTAGGAAGCTCAGGCAACAGGAGCGTGGAAAGAGACTCTGAAGCCAACCCATCCCGTTTCACTGCCCAGACTAAGTGACAGGCAGGGGGGAAACGTATGAACAGCAGTACCTTAGATGTCTACCACCCCTGCTAATGAAAGTGGTTGGCACCCTACAAGTAAGAAAGTTTTAAGTAGATTGATACGGCCAAAACGGGTAGCTAAGCGGAGGGCCCATATGTAGCAACCGAAATAATTAGACTGGGTTTCCAAAGTCAGGAGAAATCCTCAGCTCTCCCTGCAGTCACCTCGAGTCTCACAAATTTAACATAGTCTCCACTGCCTTGTCTCCTGCCTTCATTTGATCCCACATTTGGCCCTGGCTGTCTGATATTTTAGATGTTTTATCATCAGCTGAAGCTTCACCTGGATAAAACCGAACTACTAATCTTTCTTCCCAAGTCCTTGTGAGTTTGCGCCTTCTCTCCTAGTCTCGACCTATCTATCGTACTCCCTGTCCCTTACAGCCACCATCACGAGTCATTTTGTACTTCTGTTTTTCCACATCCCAGCTGAAACCATATCATTTCGGTCTTTCTCCATTTCATCTCCCAAGTCCTGCCTTCTTCCTCCATCCATGGAGTCCAACCACATGTTTGGTCCTTGCTTCTAGCTGGCTGTGACTATTGCACTGTCTTTCTTTCTGGCTGCTAACGAGCACGTGGATCATTTCCTGCTTAATTGCAGCTGCTGGCCCCCCAGCTTCTGCGCTTGATCAAGTCGTGCTCTCTGCACATCCTTCCATGGGCTCTCCAGCGCTTATCACGCTGAGATAATCACGCTTTTTGTCATCGCTCCTGCTGCCTCTCCCTGCCTACCCCCCCTGTCAAGCATCTCTTTACTGCCCACATCCTCCCTGCTCGACCAGCCCAGTCTTACCACCCTCAGCTGCCTGTTTGTCAGCTTCTTATCTCTGTCCCAGGTTTTTAGGGTTCACTGACCATTGCACGCCTCCATTTCCTGCCTGCCAAATGAACCCACTACACATGGCTTAGACCAGTGGTTTTCACCCTGTGGTCCCTGTGGTCTGCAGGCTATGTCTAAAGAGGCTGCAAAAGATGACCACGATCGCTCAAAAAAGTCACAATTCATAGGCCATTCCACACCTCCGTTCAAATTTTTTTAGGGGTCTTTAAATGCAAAAAGGCTGAAAACCACTGGCTGCTCTCGCAGGTAGTCTGGCACTAGGTTGTGGAGTTCACCCGGGCGCAGCTTGTTCAGACTTGCCTTTCTGCAATGCCCGGAGCACACGGCGTAACCATAAAATAATGAGAGACATATACAATGTGATCGTAAATAAGGAATCATGACTAAGTAGGTTATGTTGTGTGAACCTCTGAGGCCTGATCCCCAAATCATCCACAGTGGTGAAATCAGGAGAAAATGCATTGAGAGCAACAGCAATCAGCTCCCCTGCAGAACCGTAAGGTTTCCCTGGAGCTAATTATCATTTCGTGAAGGAGGTACAGAGATGGCCGGCAGCCCTTCTGGTCTAGCACACAATGCTTCTGCCTATGTGTAGAAGCACTGTATCACTTCTGCAAGAGAGACACATGAGTAACTCAGGCCTAATTTGTACAACTCTTCTTTAACAGTCTCCTATTCTTCCATTTTTCATGGTATTTTTTGCAAAATTCCCCTCCTGATTTATATGGCAGGTCTCAACTGTTAGGGGGAAGGCAGAATCTCTACAGGACTTGAGCAGAAGACCCCCATGATGATCGATTAAGACGCTCCTGGAAGGCTGTACCCAAACTCAATGCAACATGCAGCAGCACAGCAGGTATATTCTGCAGGGATCTTTGCATAGCAAACCCATGTTGAAAAATATTGCTCCCAAGCCCCCAAAGTTTTGTGTGAATTCATCGAATGTGTCGCAGAATGGCCCCAGCAACAGAACTAGGTTCTAACATCTAAAAAAAAAAAGTCTTTATTTTTAAAAGTGTCCAACTTCTGCTTGAGAAGACACCTTTCTTTACCTGTGCTAATTTCAGGCCAATATAGCGCTTTCTCTGGAGTTGGCAGACATCCTCAAAAAAGAGTGAATTAAAGGGAGGTGCAAACTGTCTCCATTCATTTTAGTATGCTACAAACCCTGAAATCCAGGGGTGCTATTTGAAAAGGCAACTGCTTGCAATAATGCTACAGTGGAATAGTTGTCAGAGGGCACGTCTACATGTTCATTAATGCGCATTAAATTTAGTGCCTCCATTCTGAAGTACTAGAAAAAGACACATTAACCTATTTTAATCTGCATTAGTGAAAGCGCACGGTTTTTATGACAATGTGCATTAAAATAGGCTAATGCGCATTAAAGTACATGTGTAGACACACCCAGAAAGACCCAGCTAATGTTGTTTGGTGACACAGCCCATTTACCTGCTTGTCTTTGCTCAAACCCCAGTTGTTTCCTTCTCATTGTCCCCTTTTCCATTACCCAGCAGCTTCTACCATGTAGTTATACTGCATCAATACCAAGGCTACGATATGTTGACACACAGAAGTGAAGCACAATTAATCCCAATTGATATCAGATAAAACAACGAATGAATTCATCTAAAGCATTCTCTGGTTTTTAATTCTCCTGAAGCTGTTGCAGACTTTCTGGTCTGCTGCACTGGAAAGCTAAGGAAACCATTAACTCCTGGTACAGTATATAGACCCCACTGCTACCAATTATATCGCCCCGTGCTGTATGTACTGAGAACATGTTGCATCGCGATTTTCCTGGGACACACAGCAGGGATTAATTGTCTTCCTCCAAGCACATCTGGAAAATCCAGTGACAGGCAAGAGATTAATGGATGATATTAAAAAAATGGCAATTTCTGTTTCTACATCATTGCCGTATGATCCCATTGTTTAATCTGCAACTTGCTTTTACTCCCATGTCAGAGACTCGATGGTTATAGAGACAACTTCTTTGAAAAGAAGTTTTAAATGTAAGGCATTAAGTAAAGTCCTGAACTGATAAACACGCGGTGGGCACGACAACGCCAGGTGTCTGTGAGAGGGGCTTGGATTCACAACCTACTTCTAAGAGGACAAGGAAGATGCCATTCCCTTCGGTCCAAATTCAGCCTGAGCTCTTTGGACTGGGTACTGCCCAGGTGTCCCTCCGTCCTGCCCCGTTGATCCCTGATCCTTGAAGTCACCCTAATTGAGTGCCCTCCAAAGGTGACTTTTTCCCACAACATTAACCTTGGAGCATTTCTCAGCATGTGCTGTTCGTTTCATGACTGGAGAGGATGTGGTTATGGTTTTGACAAAAAGGAAGCCTGACAGCGTTGCCTAGATGACAGACGGAAAGACAAAGCTCAGAGCACCTACGCTGCCTTTTGAACACCTTTTGGTGAGAAATTAACTGTCTCCCTTCTCGTGTCTCTCTTGGGGCGCGTGTGGTGTGCCGAGCTGCGGCAGAAGCTCTCTGTCCTGGGCCAGGACCGTTCCCTACCAAACCATGAATAATTGCATCCTCCTGGAGGAGCAGCTGATCAAGAAGTCCCAGCAGAAAAGAAGAACATCTCCCTCCAACTACAAAGTGCGCTTCTTCGTCTTAACCAAGTCCAAGCTGGCTTACTTCGAGCATCGCCATGGGGTAAGTCAGCCATTTTTCTCTCTTGTTTTACTCTGCTTCTGAGTTAAGAGGCATATAAGGAAGGGGAACCCTCCCGTCCTTGCTACGGCAGCATCTGTCATACCAGCTCTGAGCTAAATGTCAAACCCGGCTTTTGCAGCCTGGTAACAGCAGCTATGCACAAGGATAATAACGAGAATACATCAGCTTACCGGACATAAAACCTAGGTATTAACTAGCATCCTGTGTATGGCCAGATTGTGGACTGCTGCCATGTTCACAGTTAGGGAGAAAAATAAAAGTGGCTCTGTTATACACACCTGCTTCATTTGGAAACCGAAGGCAACATCTTTAGCTGTTCAGTGATTGTCTACAACATTAAGCTGTGGGCTACGGGGACGTGGCATCATATTTATAATATTAACAGTTAAAAAATCCCACTCTCAGGCTTTTCCCAGGTGCTGTTATGTTTTCTATTGCCCAGATAAAGTCTCAAACGAAGTCTTGTTTCCCTACTTCATTTTCTAAATATAACAAAAATGAAAAGCAACTATGTGTTTGCCAGTGTAGTTAAAGTTTTTACCAAGTCCAAAAGTCTGCTGCTTCTCCTGTTGGATGTTCTTGGTAGACTGTTAAATTTCACTAGCTATTGCAAGTGTTTTCATCACATCTGTCAGGAGTCATCCACAGTGGAGAGCTTGAAGGGTTAACATTTATGGCTGCTTATACATCATTTCACTCTGTTGCCTTGCAATATGGATTTTGGGTGTTTGGGGGCAAAAATGTAGGCAATGTTTTATGCATCCAAAATTCATTTAAATTGTAAAAATATTATCTCTACTATGTGTTTTATCAAGTTACTTTGAGACTGTCCCTGCTGTTCTCTAAATGCTGTCATTTGAAGGCTTGGGGTGTTGTTACAACTATTTAGGTGGATGATTCTCAGTAACATTTTCAAAAGCAGCCTAAGTAAAGTGACTTAAGCTGCCTAAAGTTGCAGGGAATTACTTAGTTGGGATTTTGGAAAATGCCAAAGCAGATTAGGTGCCGAAATCCTAATGGACTCACGGGGAGGTGGACACTTAATATGGCTAATCATTTTTTGAAAATCCCACTGGATATATTTTGGCACCTATAATCCCCTTGGGAATCTGAGGACTGACTTCCGCTGGAACGCCGGTTTTGTAATTGCTTCGGAAATGTTGGAAGCGTTATCCCAAGCTCACAGTAGGCAAAAGGGGGGCAACTCAAAAGCCCCCCAGAAATAAAATGTTTATGAAAATAGTTAAAAATGTGTCATGATACCCACCCCATTTGCATGTGCAGACAGGACTGTGCTCACAAGGATGTGTTTCTTCCTCTGCTCACCTCTTGTGCCAATAGCTTAGGTGCTTGCTTTGACAAGACAGTTCCTTGACTATCAAGATACCGGGCCAAACATTCAGCTGGGGTAAATTCTCATAAGACAATTCACCTGTGCTGCATTAGAGCAGCGAGAGTTGGACGAACTGCATGTGTAGCCCTGCGTACTGCAGGGAGGTCTACGCAAGATACATAGGAACGTATGTGAATGTCCGTGTGAGTATACTGTCAAGACAGGGCATGATGGTCCACGGTGATTCCTTGCTTTTATGCCAGTGAGAAATGTTGAATTAGGTCCAAAGTGTTAATAGAAAACCCTAGGTCAGGGCTTCCCGACCTTTTTCTCAGCATGACCCCATTTAAACACTGGAAATTTTTTGCGACCCCAAAATGATGCAGACAAGCTCCACAAGTCATGAAAACGGCATTACAATCATTATGGTCTTCATATTTTTCATATTCAACATTTTAAATCATTTCAACTTCTTTTTTAGATTTAAAAACCGATGAAAACAAAGTCTTAATAAGCTATTAAGTGCATTTATTTGATGTTTATTTCAATTGCTTGACCTGTGGATTATATTTACTGTGGTGCCCTGCCATTAAACAACCCTGCTTATATTTACTCCTGTTTATAGTTATAACATATTTATTCCTTTTTATATTTATAAATAGGAAGCATATCCATCATAATAGGTCGATGCTGTCAAGCGTCTTTGCAACCCCATTTTTTATTGTTGTGACCCCAAATAGGATTGTGACCCCAAGATTGGGAACAGCTGGTCTAGGTTGAGGTTCACTGTCATCCTTGTCTAATCTCGACCGATTTTCAAGCACTTCTTTAGAGACTGGTTACTGAACTTGACTGTTTGGCCATATCTCAGCCTAAGGCAGGACTCAAAGTGCCAAGAAGTCTAGCCAAGAACATAAGCATGCGCTTAGCTTCAGGCAAAACACTTCGGTCCCTCCTTTCCACCGAACATGCATGTTGTCCCATTGGTTTCAATGGAGCACTTATGCTTAAGGTTAATCAATGCTTAGCCTTTTTTGCATATATTGTGGTGCTAACAAGTGTAAGAGGACCTTCCAAAGACCAATTAAAGCTGTGCCACTTGCAAGGAGGTGAAGAACTACGTCAAAGTACCATTTGGGGAGACGTCTGCAAACTGTATCCAATGCTAACAAAGCGGCTGGTGTCACAAAGGCAAATTTTTAAAATAATTGTCGTGACATTTTCTATTGTACTGCCCCATTGCAGGGACAGAAAGCTCTATTCTTTCATTGGTCCAAATGCGCAATTGCCATTAATGCTAATGGCAGATATTTACATACATCATTAGGAAAATGAACCCAAAAATAACTAGCAACAATAAGCAGCTGTATTTGCTGCAATTCATTATACAGTGCACAATGCCAGGCTGTCTTAGCATAAAGCAGATCCCTGATAATAGGCATGTGTTCAGCCCCCAACCCTACTGAAGTACATCATAAGTTTCTTTATTACAACATGCAAATCGCTTCCACAGGCAACTTTCTTTGTTGCTAAGGGCTGATCTTCCAGCTGTTTGTGCATGCGAGTAAGCGTGCACATGCAAGTCATCCTGCTGGTTCCTTGGAGCTACGTTGGTGAGTTAAGTTGTTCCCACCTAGGGACCAACCATGCGAACACACGCACACGAGCTACTCTAGTCCTCTCACATGTGATGGGACTATACCCACGGTTAAGCTTACTAAAGTGCAGGGATCCTGGTTTTTGCTGATAAAAAAAAAAATCCCCAATTTTCGGATTAAATCCACATTTAATGCTATATAGATATAGATATAGCTAGATAGATATAGATATAGATATATATAGAGCTATATAGCTATATCTATCTATCTAGCTATATCTATATCTATATCTATATAGCATTAAATGTGGATTTAATCTGAAAATTGATAGATAGATATAGATATAGCTATAGATATAGATATATAGCTATATCTATCTATCTATCTATCTCTATAGCTATATCTATAGCTATCTATCTAGCTATATCTATATCTATATAGCATTAAATGTGGATTTAATCCGAAAATTGGGGATTTTTTTTTTTATCAGTGAAAACCAGGATCCCTGCACTTTAGTAAGCTTAACCGTGGGTATAGTCCCATCACATGTGAGAGAACTAGAGTAGCTCGTGTGCGTGTGTTCGCGTGGTTGGTCCCTAGGTGGGAACAACTTAACTCACCGACGTATAAAGATAATAGATATATATATTGCTATATAGATATAGCAATATATATCTATATATATTGCTATATCTATATAGCAATATATATATATCTATTATCTATATCTAAATTATATATAGATATATATAGTGATATCTATATATTAGTGGTGTTTCATTTTAATTGCAGAAAAATTTGGATTTGGGGTTACTTTTTTAATCTGAAAATTGGGGATTTTTTTTATCAGAGAAAACCAGGATCCCTGCTGATGTGAGCAAATGTCTGCAGGGCTGAGACCTAAAGTTTGCATTATTGAGAAGGAAGCAAAGGCCTTGGGAAATGGTTCCTCAGGGCTGGATTTTCAAAGGCATTTAGACATTTATAAACACTGACAGGTGGCTACCTGGGTTCAAAAGCACCTAGACAGCTGCATTCAATTCCTGCCGATGGGATGGAGTTAAGCTCCTAAATAGATGTGGGAGGTTTGGGTCCCATGAAGAGCCTTGCTATGTGGGAAGAGTAATGGCCCAGTTGCTAGCATGTCAGGCTAGACCTGGGTTCAATCCCTGCCCTTCCTGTACTTTGTGAATGGTCTTGGGGAAGTAGTTTAGTCTTCAAGCTGAACCTGGGGATGGGATTGCCTCCAGGGAGAAATACTTTACACTGAGCAAGTCACTCTGCCCCTTATATTATTTCTGCAAGGATTTCCTTTCGTTCACTGATGGCCCCGGTATCACTCCAGCTCTTAAAACAATACCAACCTAGCAGGGACGATTTGAGATCCCTGCCTCAACTGCATCGCCATCATCAACTCTCCACACCTCTCAAAAGCCAAATGGCACCAATTGTCCCTTTCCTGGACTCATTTTTTCCAAGCCCTTTTCTATTCAGTTGTAATAATGCCACTTCAGCCAGCACCACACCGGGAAGCATGCCCCGAATGCTTTCAGCATCTATCCTTTGCTGTGGGGTTGCTAAGAAAGGCTGGTTCGGGTAGCCTATTTTCCAAATTCTCCATGTCCCAAATCCATCTCTCTCTTTTCCGGTAATGCTTGTAGTATTGTAGATAGTTGGAGCTCTTAATTGCTTATTCTATCAGGCCACATTACCTTGAATATCTGCACCCAGACATCTGCACATTGAAAGCTGTTCAGATTGCATTCTGGGGACTTGTTTTTTCCTAGGGTTTTGATAAATCTAGGAGGGAGCTTAAGACGTAGCTTTGAGACTCCTGTTTTGGTGTCATGGCTAATCCCATCGGCTGTCCATACCGTATTCGGTTTTTTGAATGACTGTTCTTGCTTTTCTCGCAGCTCACAACAAATACACAAGCATCGGTGTTAGGAATGATACGATCCAGACAGGTGACTTTTATTAGTAGCTTTGAAGGAAATAAATAAGTTTATTGGGAGACAAATGAGGCTTCAAAACTGTTGTCTTTGAAGAGTGAATGAGTCAGCATCGTTTGGCAGATTGAGAAAGACCGTGTTTTCCACTGAGCGTCTTCAACTCCGTCTCCAAACCCACCATCTCCCATTTCCATTCTGCCAATCTGTGGCCTAGCAAAATCCATACACCTTCAAATAAGTTGGGGACAAGCCGCAGCCTTGCCTGGCGTGGATGGTCGCATTAAACGAGACTGCTGGCTCCTGGGTTAGCTTTACTGAAGGTTATGCATTTTGACCCAAAAATCTAATTATTTGGAGGATACGGCCAAGGGCTCCATTAACTCCTGTTATCAGCTGCATTGATTTTCTAGCCAGGGAACTTTGGAAATCCACAACATGCAGATCAGCAGGCCATTGCCATACAGTGCTTTTTTCTGTGATGAGACAGGATGAAAATCAGGTCTGCAAAAGGTTGATTTAAGCAAAAATGAACTGGTGGTCATAGGCTTGCCGTCCCTGCAATTTCTAAATCTATGTAAGATGAGTCATGGAAGGTTTTCCCTGGGACGGAAAGAAACCAGCCTTGTGTCAGTTTTTGGGATCACTTTTTTGGGGGGGAAATCACACTATACTCCCATTTCATTGCCCTCTCAATTTGCCTCGAGCATTTCTGCGCTGACGGGATCTTCACCGGGTCAGTTGTTGCTCTGCCATCTTTCAATCACTGCTTTAAGTTCATCCAGTAATGAATTTGCAGGAAACACCCACGCTGTGCCATCATCTCCACCTTATCAAAGTTAAAGCTGACCCCTAGGGAGATTTATTGAAGATGCCACTGATCTGTTCTGCCAATCTTTCTTTTCACTCCTCCAAGGTGGCAAGGATTTTCCCTTGCTCATCTCTTATCGGACTTTCCCAGCTGTGAAGAAAACCACCCTAAAGTCATTTAGTGGTTTGAGAAATCATCCTCCTGTCACTGCTGCCCTTTCTGCTTCCACTGCCCATCTATCTATCTATGCTCTTTTCCTCTTTGTGGCTGATGTTTTCGTGTTTTATCCTTATAAACCTCTTTAAAAAAATACTTTCCTGTGGCCCTACAGCATAGTGTAGACTTAATGTAGCCAGCTCTCTTTCATTCTACAATACCCATAAAAACCCAGCTTTGCAAAAGCCAAGTATGCTCTCTGCTCTATTAATAGCCTGTTTCTCTAGCTGTTTCCAATATCATTTTAGACTGTTTCCACCAACTAGAAAGCTCACGTGAAAGCCTAGGCCCAACATTTGCAAACTTTGCTGATATGATCACTTATTTGCTTATCAACCAATTTATACATATATACAGGAACCTATACTTGCATAACCATTGCATGTTATCATGGGCATGATCTGAGAGGATGCCTTTATCAGCAGCAGTTGTGGCAGCTAAATGCAGGTGTTTGGTAGCATTGCAGGGAGGCATCACTTTCTAAAAAGAGGATTAGGAGGATAGTAAAACACTGGAGCAAGTTACCCAGAGCGGTGGTGCAGTCTCCGTCCTCAGAGGTTTTGAAGACCTGGGTAGACAAAGCCTGGTCTGGGATGATGTAGTTGGGGCTGGTCCTGCTTGGAGCAGGGGTTGGACTAGATGCGACCTCCTGAGGTCCCTTCAACCCTCATTTTCTACTATTTGCTATGGTCTGTTGTATGCAGGTCAGTGGTTATTCTCTTTTACGGGATGCCGTGCAGTAAACAAAACCGTGCATCACAGGGATAGGTACGAGAAAAAGGAAACGAACGTCTCTGGTATGAAGCCTGTTTTTTCTCTGGATGCTTCCTTTTAACCTCCAAAGCCAACACACCTCAGTACAGAAAGCTCTGGGCCTGATTTACTTGCATTTTGAACCTGTTATCCCCAAAGACTTACAAACCTGCAGTAGCGCAGCGGCACATTAGCTCGTTCCTGGGTGAGCGTGCGCAGCTCAGAGTAGCTCTCCCAGCTGCGCCGACCCTTCTTTGGAGGATGCTTTCCCTCTTTGATGCAAATTCAGTGGAGCAATAACACCAGTTAAAGGAGGTTCAAGTAGGGAGGACTTCTGGGGTGTGCCCCCAGCAATGCCATGCCATTAACCCCTTGTAGGAATTTCACCCACCAGATTTGCAACAAATGGGGATCTGGTAGCAAAAGGGCAATAGCACAAATAATGAGGGCACAGAGGATTGGCAAATAAAATATGTATTGTGCAGCAGATGAGGCACAAGAGGACCCTCACCCTATTATTAACTACATTGTCATCTCTCATTCGGCCGAAAGAGTCACGGTCCAGCATAGCCCATTATTGATTCACCTTCTACACTTCAGTCAAGCGCTTGTGTGTCTTCCCAACCAAACCAAGCATCCAGGAGGGTTTGGAGGGTGCTGCAGAGGCCTGAAGGGACAATATAGCAAAGAGCAGCTGCTGTCTGCCACCCTCCTATCATGGTTACAGAGCACAGTGCTTGCCGAAGGGGTTTCCAGGGGCTTCCCCGGCCGAGGGGCTTCCAGGATGCTGGGAGAAGCAGGGATAAGGCAGTATTAGCAACACTCCCATGTTATGGCCCAGTTGTCCCAATCAGTCTCCCCATCCCTTCCCATTCCCAGGACCAGAAGAGACATCAGCATCAAGTCATTTGCAGCCACTCGCGTCACTATTTCAACAACCTGTGCATATAACATGCCCAAGTCCCATGCCCCGCTATGTGCTTTAGGATATAAAGACTGGGCAAGAGTATAACAAATACAGAAGAGGACAGAACCGCAGCTGAAATCATAATCAATCCTAATATAAGTAGCCCTGACATGTCCTGGGGTTTATTGCAAATTCTTTTCTCTGGACGATTGCACACAACACATACAGAAGTGTGAAACCTCTCCATTCTCCCTTCATGTGTAAAATAAGCAGTCACGCACATGGATTAAAAAATGAAAGCATAAGCTGGAAATTAAAGGCACAGTAAGCAGAGTCCAATGAGAAATCCCAGTAATATCAATGGTATTTCTTCTACCTTTCTTCGAAGCTTTGGGTACTGGCCATTCTTGGAGACAGGCTATTAGCCAGCATGGATAATGTGTATGTTCCTAATAGGAAAGCTCATTTCCAAGGCATGGCAAAACATTCAAGCCAGGGCAAATACCAGCAGGGTTTCTATCAATTCAGCTGTCACCAGTTTTGAATCCTCTGATAGCAGTAAGAGTGCACAGAGAGCAGTGGTAATACATGAGACTTGACCACACTGATGCAGTATTCAGGGACGTAGATTTGATCAGCCAGTTTTGAATCCTCTGATAGCAGTAAGAGTGCACAGAGAGCAGTGGTAATACATGAGACTTGACCACATACCGATGCAGTATTCAGGGACGTGGTTTTGATCAGAAACTCTGGAAACAGAATAGATGAAACAAGGAGCTTTGTCACGACTAAATCGCTGCAGTGACCCATCGTTGTCCGTCTCCATCGTAACGCTACGTGGCTCAGATGGAGGAGGTCCAGGCAAGCAGAAGCTAGCAGCAAGGGACCATACGGTGCCGTCGGTTTGTATGCAGAAGCTCGGCTCCAAATGAGGTCAGTGGAAGTCGCCCATTGACTGTGGCAGGAGCTGGATTAGACCCAAAGGACATGACATCCGAGGGCAGCAATGCTGCAGTAATGAACAGATGCCATGTTCGCCAAGCAAGCTTAGGGAAAGTGGAGGCTTTTTTTTCCACTCCTACCACTTTTTTCTCTGTCTCCCCTCAATGCCCTGACTGATTAAGGTGCTTAAATGCATCCTTAACAACTGCCTGAACAGTCCTGCTGAGATGAATAGGGCCACTCGCACGTATGAAATGAGCTGCATGTTTATCTGCCTGGCCAAACGGCGGCCGTTTACCTGTTTTCTTCTCTCTGCCTTTTCCATGATGTGCAATGCAAACCGGTCATAATTCCTATGCACCAGAGCTGCTCCTTCATTCAGTTCAAGGGGCTGATAAATGCAAGTCCCAGTTGCCTTTGGCTTTCACTAGAGCATTATCCTACAGCTAATGTTAACCCAAGACCAAACCCCAGCTCTGAACACCCCTTCTTTCTGAGAAAGTCCAGCTCCAGGTCTGACATTTGTGGGTTGGACCCTTTCCAGTGACATCGCCTGGCGTTTTGTCATCCACTTGGTTTGCCAAGAGAGAAGAAATGTATTTGAAAGAACAAAAAAAGACTTGAACTATGCATGACTTGTGCATGACTGGTACCTGGATCAGCATTCATAAGTTTGTCCTCGACTAAGATGGTCCCTAGGGAAAGCTCCCTTAAACTAAAGTAACCTGAACATGGATTTCCCTCCCGGGCCCGTGTCTGAACTGACATGTACCAGGTGTGACAAGAAGGACGCAGGGAAGGATTTCTGACCCAGGGTTGCAGTCGTCCCCCTCGCTCCTCCCTTGCTCCATCATTTAAAGGGCAGTTTTGTGCTTCGGAGTCCACAGAATCACAGTCTCCCATCTCAGCGACTTTCCAATCTTCATTAGCACACAAAATCATTTTTCTTTTGCTGTGTGTTCTCCATTTATCCCACAGGACTTCCTCCTCCAACCCGGTCACGTTCAGCTCTTTGCAGGCTCCTAATTCCTAACAAAATTCCAAGAAAGATGAAGAAAGTCCTTGCAAATATTACCCACGTAGGGCAGTTTCTGGGCTCCTCTCTGGTTCTGCCTCTTCTCTCAGAGGTGTTAGGCCTGGGGGTTTTCCAGCAGCCCCTTAGCTGTGATCTCACTCAAAAAAACTCCAAGCAAGCAAAACTCAACCTATTCACTCCATCCAGGAAGAGCACACACCAACTGAAGAAGGGTACTTGTACCCAAAAACTTGCAAAGAAGAATTTTTCCAACTATTTAAGTTGGTCGAATAAAATATATTAGATTTCCCCAAAGAACCTTGTCTGTCTTAGGTCTTAAAAGCACTGACACAGATTAGTCTCTCTCTGCCCCTCTGTATTAGATCTTCATACTATTATATGACCATAGAAAATATTAATGAATAACATTAAGAGAAAATATTATTTCTCATGGGCTTAAGCATCTGGATATACCGTGATAAAAACAAGAAAGAAGAACAAGGAAAGTAAGTATAGATGACACATTTCTGAATTTTTCCAAGAGGGGAGTCTGAGCTCTTTTTCTTCTGAGGATTCAGGGAGCGCTGTGAGCGAGAGAGCCGGCTCTGCTTGCAAGCGTTTCCAAACCTGGCATGGATCTGGCTGGAATAAAAAGGCTTTTTTTTTTAAAAAAAAGTCAGCCTTTATTTACTGCTCCACTGCTCTCACTGTGCATGCACACTCCCCAGACAGCACCTGCCGCCTCGCTGCTGTGGCTGCGTAACCTTGATGCACAGGAATCAAACACAACGCGAAGCGCGGCCGAGCTCTGCAAGGCGACTGCGTCGAGCCGGCACCACCCAACTCCTGAGATCCGCTCCCCACGTGCCTTCACCCTCGCGGCAGCAAATGTCACTGTTTTCTGGCCCTGACTCCCGTCAGCCTGGCAGTGCCAACTCAGCTAAGCAAGAAGGAGCTGACTTCCAGTCTTTCTATATGCATGATACACAGGGCTGTTTGCCAGGTGCCACTGCTTTCACCCTGGGGTTACATAGGTGTAATGCAAAATAGTCTGTCTGGCAGAACCGTGACTACACATCGCTTCAGCTTGCCTTGAAGGGCCCCAGCTGAGTTGGCAGCCTTGGCACTGAGAGCATGCACTTTCATCCTTGAAAGCAAAATACCCTGGGAACAATAGATGTGGAAGCCACAGTTACGTTTCAGTGGCCTTTCTGGGGTAGAAGAGCATCGTAGCAGAGAAGCACCTACATAGCACGGGTGAAGTTTTTGCTTTAGTCAAGTCGCAGACACTTAAAGGGCACCTCAGTGATTGCACTGATGTGCAGATGCCACTCCAGAAATGCCAGTTACTTAATTTAATTTGTTCTTTCCAACTAGGTAAAAATCCATTGAGCACTGGCATTTGTCTAGTTAATGTTTCACAGACTTTTGGGGCTTACAGTGCAACACCTAAAGCGCTATGTCACATCTAATATATAAGGGTTGGCTGTTATGACGATAATAACAATACATTATATAAATGGGGTACTTCACATGGGGCTCTGCTCTGTCTTTGTGGCATGCGTGCAACAAACATTATCCCTAATGAGAGCCGCCCCTAGAAGCGAAGCTAGCAGACCTCTTCCACTTACACTGCATTTTGGAGGGGGCAGGAAAGCAGGTGGAGTTGTTGTCCTTCCTCTGCAGCTGTTGAAAGTGTTGCTGCCTGCTGCTCTTGCTAAATACCCGGTGCATTCCCATGTCTGCTGTAAAACTGTTTCAGGTTCTCGCAGGTCACACATGCTCGGTGCTCTTGGAGCAAGGGTGCAAAGTGTCAGGGTTTTGCCTTTCTGGGCTCACAGCGACTGCCTGCTGCATTTCAGAAAAAAATAAAAATAAATACAAGCTACCTTGGTCTCACCCCTAGAAACCCACAGTGCAAAAGCCCCTTGCTTCTGCAGCAGCTGCCGTGCGCAAGCAGAGCAGCTGGTTGCAGAAAGAAGGGACAAGAGACACGGATGCCTGGACCAGCACAGGGCCCTGGCACAGCGGAGAACCCTAATTCATCAGAAAGGCTCATTAAAGAGGCTGCATTTGGGCCGAGTGACCCTTTATAACACTCTCTGAGATTTAAACTCACCTCCTTAAAAACAGCACGGCAGGAGAGGCGGGTGGCTGAGCATCACCCCTTTCGGTTCTCAGGTGCTTTGGCGAATCTTACCACTCCTGTTCACCCACCACCTCCCCACAGTCCCGGCTTACCAAAACCATCAGCTCGGGGCCAAGGGTGTTCCTGCCACCCATCATGGAGTCTGGTAGGCTGCATGAAACACCCGACAGTGCCCCCAGCACCTCAGCTTCAGTGGTCTTCACTACTTAGGATGAGTCCATCTGGATCCCTGTCCTGTGTTAGCTTGAAATATTCATCCCTGCAGCCCCCCATCCCCTGCCTGTCCCCATTTTCCCTCCAGCTAATATGGCCATTTAGCACTGCCCAAATCTTTGCAGTGACCTCCTCTTCCCCACTGCCTCGTTCCTGCGGGGAGCTATGCAAGAGGCTTTCTTCTCCCCAGTCTCAGACTTCTTGTTCAGCCCTGTGCCTTTCCTTTCTCCAGCTGCAAGCACCAGGAATCCCATCTCTAGTGCTGCTCAGTGAGATCAATGAGTCTTTAGACTCAATAACAGTCTGGTAGGGCTTTTCTCAGCCTCACCGGACACTTAGGAGGACACTCTTCCAGCTGCAACGAGTGTGCTCTGGTCCTGGGATGAAAGCATGAAGTAGAGGCTCCTAAAAGATGTTGAAGTGGGAGAGATGGTCCCCAAGGTGCCATGCAGTGGGGATGGGCGAGATAATGATTGCTGAATGCTATTTGGTCTTCCCTGCTGAAGGGAAAAGTGCCCATGAAAAGAGGTGCTGGTTGTAGCCATGTTGGTCTAAGGACATAGACAGACAAGGTTCTTCGGGTAAATGCAATATCTTTTGTTAGACCCATTCAGATAGTTGGAAAAATTATTCTTTGCAAGCTTTCGGGCACAAACACCCTTCTTCAGGCAGAGGAAGCATCTGCAGCCTGAAGGGTGCTTGTAAAGCTTGCAAAGACATATTTTTCCAACTATTTTAGTGGGTCTAATAAAAGATATCACATTTACCCAAAGAACCTTGTCTGTCTACGAAAAGGGTAGATTCTCCTGGTTTGAAAATTAAACCCCAAACCAAATCACAGGTCCTGCTTCTCTGGGGCAGAAGGACCCTGGTTTCCCAAGGTTGTAAAAAAACCTCATGAGATTTATACTTGGGGTAAAAGTTACCTCTAACAAATAAGAGTGAGGGGTACAGCCTCCGAGTCAGAAATTCCTAGACCTCAAATGGTGGAGGCTGCACGGGGGAGAGGAGCAGCGGGAAGAAACCCTGGTTAGATGCTATTCACTCCCCCTTGCACCATGCACTCTCTGCCCCGTGTGACACCAGGAGACTGGGCAAGAGGATCTACGGTCTGGCCCAGCAAATGGCAATGCTTATGTCCTTATGTCCTTCTGCTAAAAGTTGAGCCAGTGCTTCAGCAAATTGGGGCCCATTGGTGGAAATGCCAAAGAGGGAATTAAAACTCAACAAATATCTCCTCTCCCCTGGAAACCCAGCGTTGGATCCCATGAAATCCCATAGTCTCATTGACCCTAAGGACACCGGTGTGACTGAGCATCTCTTGCATCACGTGTCTGCCGGGGGGAAGAATGAATCAATTAATCAATGGCCAGAGCTGTGCAGAGGCAGGAGACCCTGGCTGCGGGGTAGCTGGAATATTGTAGATTAGGATTGTGATGGATTAGGACCCCGGACTCAGCTTGATTTGGTTTGGTTTCATCCATCCCTTACTGCCACAGTTCCCATTTGGCTATCAAGGAACAAAAGCAGAGAAATAAATCTGGGTATATTCATCTGCAAAGGGATAGATTTCACCTACGTTCAGGGCCACGGTGTAGCTTCTCTTGGCTAGACATTTCAAAAGACATCATGGGCTGAGTTCAGCAAAGACACCAAACTAGTTAGAAGAAACCAGTTCAAGTAGAGAGAGACACAAAAAAAACCCAACCCAAAACCAGATGACCATAAAAGATGCTTCTGAAGCCTTTAATTACAATGTCAGCAGACTGAGAATAGCAAAGAGAGGGCTGTGGCATTGCTTATCTCTAGCTGCCTGGCCCTTTTCTGGGGAGGAGTCTTTGAGGTTTTCTGAGCCATTCGAAAGAGGGTTTTTTCCCACCCCAAAACGGCACAGCTGCATTTGTGAGATTAGAGTGCAGCCGGGCATCACACAGCCAGGGCTGCATTTAGCTTCCTGCCCCATTGCTTGATAATGCCTGGTTTGCAGGTGGTAGTTTCCAGCTGCTTACGCTGTTGCAGGGCTGTAATTGCCTTCTCTGGTCAAAATACCCCGCGAGGAGCCAACGTGCCAATGGCAGGATGCTGACGGGAGGTCAGCTGTAAAACGAGGGCTTGGCTTGTTGAAGAGCGATGCCAGTAAAGTGACACGGTGGGTGATAAGGATGAGAGAAAAGTGGGCTGCAGCTCCTTGCAAAGGCAGAAGTCGCCTTTTCTGACTAAGAAATCGACCCAAATCGAAGAGCGGGGAGGAACATTGTGAAAGGCTGAAGGAAAGGTCACTTGTGGTTATGGCTTGGGACTTCAAAGGGATAAGATGAAGGAGGGTTTCGTGTCAGCAAAATTGAAGGTTTTTACAGGAAATCACTGACTGAGTTTCTCCTGGAAAGGGGAGAAAGCCCCTGGGGCAGCACAGATGAAAGAGGCGGCTGCGGAGAGAGATGGAGGCAGCCGCGGGCAGGGTCGGGCAGGAAATGGGGGGACGTGGAATAACACAGACAGGAGATCAATGTGATTTGAAGGATACGTGTGAGGTGTGGCATTACCCCACTGGTGAGCGAGGCTCTGGGCACCCAGCAGTGCCGTGCTGCCGCAGTTATACCCAACAAGTGCTGGAATCAGGACACGCTGATACTGGCTTTGTAATGCCTTGCTCTGCACCCCGCTCTGCTCCCCAAAGCATCATAAAGTTTGCCAGAAAAAGCTTAGATTTGCTAGTATGACTGTTTGCAATGTAAGGCCTGTCGGCTGGCTTGACTGGGTTCAGAAAACCACTCCCCATCAAAACCCTGACCAAGAGAGCTAGGCAGGGAAAATCCCCCTAGAATAGACATATCTGGGTGATACAGTTGGTGGTGTCTCTACTAGCTCTGCCAATCTTGACCAACCTTGACCAACCTTGTCCAAGCTTGACCAAGCTTGACCAACCTTGACCAACTTTGGCCAAGCAAAGCCTACAGAGAACAACGCTATGCTGTTTCCAGCCTCAGGACATCAGCAGAACTTATTCCGGGGCAGTTAGACCAGAGTATGGCCTACGTGTCTCTTAAATCCCATTGTCTTGAGGATGTATCCTTTGACGTCATGGCCTTGTTCACCGGGACCAAGTCACCCTTTGTGATTAGCTGCGTCTCGGCTTCCAGGTAATTAGACCGGGTCAGCGGGCGAAAGCCGACAGCCCGAGGAAGAGTTAGAAAGGGACAGAAGTACAAAGAGCCTTCAAGTCCGTATGCCAAGAAGACGACGGGGACCGTGTGCTGCTTTTGAAAGACAAAAGTCTTTTGCACCTTGGGTGTTACTTATTACAACATTGCCGTCTTTGAAGTCATCTTGGCACAGAGCAGAGCTGGGAGAAAGCGACAGTGTTTAATCCCCGCTGAAGAAGAATCAAAACAGGAAACGAGTTGGCCTCCAAAGAGCGAGAGTGCGTTTGCAGCGAGCCCTTCAGAAGAGAGCGCTGGATAACAGTCCTGCCCAGCGCACGCCGATGGGTTTCTGATCGGCTGCATTAGGGACGGTGCCTGCAGTTAGGTCCTGGATAGGGAGTGCGGTTTAATGATGGGATTGCTGCTAAAATGCAGCCATTTTTGCTTTCAAGAGGTTCCTGTATAGTCTTGAAGACTTATTGGTTTCCCTTATTGAAGGCAATCTAGCTGGTGTTTTTGGATGATATTGCATGCTGGAACTGGCCAGGAAAACCTTCCTGCAGCCGGTTTCAGGGGGAGGAATATTTCAAAATCCCTTGCTATATATTTTTTGCTTCTTACACAAACAGCTGAAGCCAAAACCTGCCCACCTCCTTGTTCTTTTTTAAAAAAAAAAATTTTTTGCTTCTTACACAAACAGCTGAAGCCAGAACCTGCCCACCTCCTTGTTATTTTTAAAAAAAAAATATTTCAATAAAAACATTTTGTTTTTGGTAAAAGTTCTCAGTGTCTGAAAAGCAACTTCCCTCCCCAAATACCAAATCGAAGGCAGACCAGGTTTTTTGGGTAAATCCAGACCATGCCATGACAAGAAATGTAAAACCTGCCAACATATCTTCGCCACCCCCACGATACCTACACCTCATGACAAAACCATCACCGGTCCTGGATCTTATGCCTGCACCCCCATAAACCTAACCTGCCAAATCAAAAACACTTACCCAAATTAGGACCATTTCTCAGTCGATACTTTTTCAATGTCAAAGCCAAACACTTTAACCAAACAAAACTTTTTCCTGGAAATATTTTGGATTCGATGAACAAGTCATTTTGTTTTGTCGAGGGGAGGGGAAATGTTTAACCAAAATGTTTGAACAAGTCTATGACAAACACAGTGGCAAGTTGCTAGACGAGCGCATAGCCTTTAAATTCACAACGCGCTTTTCGAGGAGACGGGGCTGATGAAAGGCAATAACATATCTCCCACGAAGTTCACAACTGGCTCTTGTCTTAGTTAATTGACCATGATCACGAGTCTGACTGAAATCACTAACTAAATGCTTTTCTTTGTCTTTTAGAAAAAGAGGACGTTGAAGGGGTCGATTGAACTGTCCAGAATCAAGTGTGTGGAAATTGTGAAAAGTGACATTATCATCCCCTGCCACTATAAGTACCCTTTCCAGGTATGTCTTTGTAATGCTGATACCAGTCACAACATCCCTTTTTTTGTATAGTGTCTTCCACTGTGTCAAAACACACGCACTCCTTAACAAGCAACAGTGCTATCTAATAACAGGGAAATTATGGGTGGAAAACATGGGATTAGACTGAGACTAAAATGAACTGGAGCATTGGAGGCAGCATCGTTGTCTCTACCCCCCAGAAAGTTTATGGCCAGAGGACACCATCATGTAACGTGACCTCCTGGATTGCACAGGCTGTCGAATTTAATCCAGTTGCTCCTGTCCTGAGCCCAATATGCTTTGTCGGGCCAAAGGATCACAGTCCAGGCAGTGACCAAAGGGCACTTTGGTGTCGCCCCTGCTTATCTCTCAAGTGCTGTGGGGTAGGAGTGGACAGACGCACAGCTACTGCACGTTCCCTACTCCCTTTCAGTTCGCTGCGGTGTGCCCAACCTTAGGGTCTGAGCATCTGCAGCTCTCAAGGGAACCCAATGGTGACATCAGTGCCCCCCAGAAAACAAGATGCCCCTGAAATGCTGAGTTGCCCTCACACCCAGCAAGCTCCCTGGGCTGCGACTGTTGGAGGAGAGGCACCGATGTAAGAGCACGCTGTTACGAGAGCGCTGTACCAGAACGATGTCATCCTGCCTGCGGTTAATTAGTCAGCAACGAGGCTGCCAGGGGACTGGCGTGACGCAGCTGGGCTCAGTTATTTTCCAGGAGCAGTGAAGTGGGCAGCTCTTAACAAAGGCTCGGTGCCAGCTAGAGACTGACACACGCAGATGAAACCTAGGGCCAACCATCGGCACACCAAGCTCTTTGCTTTAATGGAGCGTGGCCAAGAATGAACCGAGTTTCCTTGGATACAACAGCAGTTAATAAAGGAAGAAACCCCCAGATCTGGCTTCTTGCACATCAAAATGTTGCTTGAAAAGAAAGACAAAGCAGCAGAAGCCCGATGGATTCTCCCGGCAAAGAAATTGCCCACGCTTTTTATGCAAGATCATGACACGGCAGGGTGGCAAGTCTGAATTCTGCCCCGGGAGACAGAGTCACACGGTGCTTTGTAAGGGGTTATTAAAAATAAATAGGCTGCTCCCTCCTGCTGCAGCTGTGGTGTGGAACCACTGATGGTTTTGCTTCTTCATGTGGCTCCCTGTAAGGCAGCAACGTGCAGGTAGGCTTTTGCAAGCTGATTCATTGCTTGCTTGCTGCAGGCTTTGCGAAGCGACTTCACATGTCAAGAGAGATGGCAAGACCTATCAGCAACATCAACAGGCAGCTCAGAGCAAGCAGGAAACATTCCTCCCTTGTTTCTGTTTCTTGTAAGAAAGGGCATAGCTGGTCGATACGGCGCTTGCAAAAGGGTTGATTCAAGTTTCTGCAGAATTGCAGCAGAGCGCTAAAAAGTTTTGGGAGAAAGGGATCAGCAGACTCTACGTGAAGTCTCACGACACTCTCTCAGTTGGGGAGATGCTGTTTAAGGACCACTGAAATCTCCCTTTAAAAACTACGGGGGGGAAACTGCCAAAGAGCCCACGATCTTGGGAGTCAGACTGAAATCCTCGAGTCTAGAGAGAAACATTGAAAAAGACCTACAGAGCATGCACAGCATTTACACAAGCACTTCAGTAATTTTAGGAGGGTCCCTGGTCTCATTTAGAAGGAAATCCTGGAGAGAAGAAAGACCTCGCCTTGGGGCCTCTCAGTCGTGACGGCACGTTACAATATTCCCCCCATGTGTGTCACTGTCACGACTGAGCTGTGTTTCTCTTCCCGCATTTGTTCATTAGTAGTGCAGTCTCTATGAGCATAAAGTCTTTGTTTCTCAGCAGCTCGTCTGCTGTAGCAGCTTATTTCCCATCTAAAATCCCAGAGCCAGATTCTCTTTGCTGAGGTTGGAGCCAATCTTATGTAAGCCCATTCATTTCCATGGGGTCAATCAGGATTTCCCTGGCACAAGAGAGGCCAGAATTTGGCCGTAGGATTTCATGCGAAGACGAGCTGCAGAAATACATGCCCTGTAATGAGGCAGGGATGCTGTTTCCATACAGATATTCTTAGTCGTAGAAGTCATATAAGCCAAATTCTCTGCTAATGGAAATGGCCACATCGCCATTGATTTCAGTGTTGTTTTCCTGGCAGCAAAAACCTTGGCTTAAAATAAATGGTTGAGCAGAGTTCGGTCTGGAGCTGCGGGTCCTCTCAGTTTTAAACTGGGACTACGAGCTCTTCCTGGCTAAGTACAGGCAGAAAAAAGCCTGAGGCTGAATCGATTCGATCTTTGCAGGTTAGTCTAAACTACGCAGATTGAACCGACAAGCAAGTGAACAGACATTCACTTTTGATTCTGGAAATGCAGCCACATGCCTGCAGTGGCCCAGGCCAGAAGCCAGGGGGCTTGCAGGGGAGATGCAAAGCATCCTGGGATGCTGGGGGAGTATGAGTGAACTTGAATCTGGAGTGGATCTGGAACAGAAGTTCAATAAACCAATTTAACCTGCCCTGGAGGTTTTCAAGAGGAGACTGGACGGTCACCTCGCTAGGGTCACTTGACCCCAGTTGTCTTCCTGCCTACAGTGTGGGGCTGGACCCGATGATCTGCAAGGTCCCGTCCAGCCCCTGACAATCTATGAATCTGTGAATTAACCTAAATCAGTTCAGTCTGATGCTACATCCATCCAGGTTTACCTTTACCTGGTTTTGGCTGTTTTGAAAGCGGTTTATGTGCACTGAACTTCTGTTGTGTTATAGATGTGAACCTATTTCCAGTCACTTATACCGATTTCTGTGTAACTTCTGTCTGTAGTCAGAGTGCACTTTGAGTGTTGCATCTACCTGCCTAATAATTGCACAGCCCTGGGCTCCTTGGAAATGCCCAATCTCAAGACTCCCATTTATCATTGCTTTTTCTCTTCCCAATGCTGGGGGCATATAAATATTTGCAATGATCTAAGAACCTGTCCTGGGAATAGTAAATCTAATTAATAGACAAGTATCAAGGCAAGTGCCTAATTGCTTTCCAATCCATCCTGGATTGTTTGCCGGCATTGTCAAAAGACCTGGTCCTTTTTTGCCAGGGAGACTAAAGCACGAATAGCGCCATTAGAAAAAAGGGTTCCTTACACCAAGTTTCTTGCAATGCTAAGGCATCATGACTGGTTAAAAAGGCTTCAAAGTCACTGTCACCTAATTTGCTTAATAATCCTGCCATGTTCCATGAAATAATTGAAAATGTTATGCAGCTATCTTGGTGGGGCTTTTCTCAAGACTGCAAAAAGCCCTAGAGAACGCTGTTGCCCCGACTCCATGTAACAACACTAGCTCCAGGACCAGTCCGCCCTAAGCTTTCTGCACTTCATTAAAGCTCCTTCCTTGGCTTTGGAGATGTCTTATACCTCCAATTTCAGCTGTGAAACTAGCAGGGTCCAGTCAGTTCAGGGCTGCTTTTGAAGCCTGGAAATTGGTGGCTTCCAATCGGTTTCAGCAGACAATTAGAAAAGGAAATTGGTCGTGGAGATAGAACGATGCTATGCAATGATGTGCTTTATGCACTTAGCTCACGCGCAGGTAAGCAATAAGTAACTAGTTGGAAGTGGCCTTGTGTTATCCAGTTAAGTGAATTATGCATTTACCCGCTAAGCTTACAAGTGGAGCGCTCTATATCAATCTATCATTCTTTAGGGTATATTAAGTTTGCTAAGGGATCAAAGCTGCTCTCAGTTACTGGGAACTGTTCCTAATCACTGGCTTGCTTCTCTGGTCCTCCTCCAGATTGTTCACGACAACTACCTGCTGTACGTGTTTGCCCCGAACAGAGAGAGCCGCCAGAGATGGGTCTTTACTCTGAAAGAAGGTAACTCCATCACTGAGATCACTTGCTCCAAACCTCCCTTCTCACTTGCCGTAGAAGAGAAAGAAATCACAGGAGTCAAAAAGAGTCAAATGCCTTAGACTGAGCATACAACGGGGTGCTTGAATAGGAGGCTACAAGGTCAAATGTGTTTGCAAATTTTGTGGGTAAATTTTCAGTGCCCCTTGGAAAATGTGGCCTACTCCCCTGGGATCACTGCCTCCTTCATCCTTAGTCTCTGTTTGCTCAAGACTTTTTTTACTTGGCTAATTCTTTTAATACAAAGCAGTTCTTGGTTTTTCATCCTCAGTTAAGAGAGTCTTTGTTTGGATAACAGCCTTCCTAAAGGATCATCTTTACCAGGGCTTACATTTCTGGGTGGCTTTCATTTCCCTCTCCAGCTCTCAGATTATATTTGCAGAGCATTGTTGTGATTTTGCAGTGAAAGCACGAGCACCGCAAACAGAAATGAAGCACAGGGCTTGCAATAAGGGAGCTTTTGTTTGGGAACATGAATGACACCAGGCCTCCCTTGAGCTTGTGTCTGGGTTACAATACGGGCGGTTGTAATGGGAAGTTGTGCACAGATCGGGGAGTGTTTCATTTCTCCTAGAGACGCTCGGCCTTGCTACCACGTGCACTGTTCGTGCATTTACTCTGTGGTGGGTTATTAACTTCGCAAGAAACTGCCTTTCCAATCGCTCTGCCTTTAGACGTGGTGTACCTGCACCTTCGTGGGGCGACTCGAACGGGCCTGGGTGACAAGTCAGCAGAAATATATAGTGGGGGGGGGGTTTGTCGGAGCAAGTTTGGTGACCAGAGAACCCAAATTTCAAACGTGGGAGATTTAATCCCTCACGTGGGTTGGTATTGCATGTCGATGTGAGACATTCACTGCGAGTTTTGATCCATACAGCTAGTCTGGTCACTTCTGAAAACAGAGCCAATAATAGTAAGCCACTGGGTGCGACACATGCTATGTTTGTGGTGTCTTATAACTCTGCTAGTCGATATGCCAGGCTTTTTTCTCTTTTACAAGTACTTCCTTTGTGGTTCAGTGCTAAGAGTTTTAAAAGACCCATGCTCTGCTAGGATGCTGTTCTTCCTCAGCGCAAATGCAGACCTTCAATAGCATTAATCAGGGTTATTTGTTGTCAGAAAGGGTAGAATATACTCTTTTATGTATGCAGGTAAAGCATTTAACACAGCTGGTGGAAGAGATCCACCAAAATACTTTTGCCATAAGCGGGCAGACCCTCTGAGCGAGGGGGAAATGATTTGCACCGAAATGTGGGTGATTTCTACGTGGCTCCGTATAGCTGTGCCCAACCTTACGTCCGTGCATTGTCAATTGTCTTGCAATGTAAATACATCTCCATCGTCCCCCAAACTTTTCAGAAACCAGGAACAACAACAACTTGGTGCCGAAGTATCATCCCAACTTTTGGATAAATGGGAAATGGAGATGCTGTGCGCAGACAGAAAAGCTGGCAGCTGGCTGCATCATATACGACCCCACTAAGAATGGTAAGGGCTTTATCGGGTACATTTGCACCTCTTCAAGTGGCCATGCTAAGCAGGGGTAAAAGATTCAATGCAACTCAAAGGTGGCATTAAAGAACATTATGCTAAACTTCCAGTAAAGGCAGATGTTGTCCCTTCCCAAATACTCCTTTGCTTCATCTTCCCGTCTCCCATTTCAGGTGGTGTGGTGCCCTTTGAATCAACATGGAGCTCACTGTGGTGTTCAGTGCTATAAAATGAAAGAGAGGTGTAAAACCAAGGGTCTGACCTATTCTGGTCAGTAAATAGCAATAGTAATTTGCTCCAGACAAACCTGGATGCCTCTGTTTCATGGCTATGCGTAACCAATCATTCTGGGTTTATTGTACCTATTCTCCCCCTGTCCTTTCAAGTGGAAAAATTAATCTTTGCTTCCAATATTTGCTTACAGACAACCACTGAATTGTCTGTATGTTGTTACTAGTGGGAACTGTGTATAAGCATTCCTCCCAAGGCTTTTCTTCCATACCATCTGCGCAACTCCCCATACAATCTGCAAGGCACGTCCAGGTCTTATGGTTGAAGGATGCTCAATAAAAGTGAAGGTTTTGTTTCCAACTTACTGGTCTAGAAGCAAAAGGAACTGCTGCTTGTTTTGCATGGTTTATGGTGTCTTCTCTTTCC
>NW_005841980.1:48283-68975 GCF_000455745.1 Alligator sinensis | reverse complement strand
AGCCGTGTCTCCCTGCACGTCTAGATTGGTTCACTTCTGTTTCAATTTCATTTTCTTGATTTCATTTCAGCTTCCAAGAAGCCTCTCCCTCCTACCCCTGAAGACAACCGGGTGAGTGCAGCGCGGCAGGTCACGCCTGAGCATCCAGTGAGGTTGCACTGGTGAAAACATCCCTTTTAAGACTCTCCAGTGGATGATGGGGTTCCCTGAGATATGCATGCCTTTGATCCTTTGGGGAGTCTTCTCTTGCTCTCTCACATGTTTTCTTAAGCCGCACATAAGCGGCACCTCTTGGGCTCATCAGCTTTGTCATACAGCAATGGGCTCAAGCTGCAACAAGGGACGCTGAGGTTGGATATTAGGAAAAACTTTCTCCCGAGGAGGGTGGTGAAGCACTGGAGCAGGTTACCCAGAGAGGTGGTGCAGTCTCCATCCTTGGAGGTGTTGAAGCCCCAGGTAGACAAAGCCTTGGCTGGGATGATGTAGTTGGGGCTGGTCCTGCTTGGAGCAGGGGTTGGACTAGAGACTCCTGAACTCCTTCCCAACCCTCATTTTCTGTAATTCTTTTATTTGAAGGCCTGTTGCTCTGCTAAGTCCCCACCTCACTGGGGCACTTCAAACATAGTTTTCAAGACACGGGTGAGCAAGCACAGGCCCACTGTTAACTAGTCCTTATGCTTCTCCCGTAGACTGAAGTTACTGTTATTCAGAAAGGTTGCAAAACCCCTGTTCCCAGCATCCTCCACCGACATCTCCCATCATTTTCCAGTGTAGTTCTCCTACACCTTTCACTTCACAGTTGCCTGCGAACCATCTCATTAGAGGTTAGCAGCTAATTGCTCTGTGTCTGATCAGGTTATGGGTTTTCTTTTGTGCAGAGGTTATTGCTAGACCCCAAGGAAGCTTTAATGATGGCCATCTATGACTACATGGCCCAAAATCCCCGGGAGCTGACGTTACAGCGCAACGAAGAGTACTACATCATTGACAACTCGGAGGAGCGCTGGTGGATGGTTCAGGATAAGAATGGGTAGGTCCTTTTTCCACAGCCCTTCCAGCGATTTGCTTCCTCTTCCCAGTCCAAATGGTGCTAAGTAAATCACGACCAAGACTCAGATGCTGCTTCTCTCCCTCGCTTCGAGTCGCATCTTGGGCAACCGTTGTCCCATTGCCATCACCCACACGAATAACAGAGTAGGATACCCACCAGCACGTATTAAGATTAATTTTTTCTGGCTACCCCATTATAACAGCTGCGACAGCAACAGGCTTTCAGACAGCAGAGTCACATATCTGACACACAACGGACAGCAATAGGGGCAGTTTCCCTGTGCTAACACCCCCTTCTCCTTTTAACAGGCATGAAGGCTATGTACCAAGCAGTTACCTGGTAGAAAAATCACCAGACAACCTTCAGATATATGAGTAAGTTGCTTCAATTTACTTCTTTGGTCTTTTTGAGTTTCAGCACAGGAGCTGTGACAGGACACTGGGGTGACTTTGTGTAGTCATGTGCATTGTGGGCAGTTGTGTTGTAGAGCCACTGTGTTTTGCGCATAGCGTAGGACGATGCTAGGTAGCAAGCAACTGGAATCAAACTTCCCTGAAGTCGTGCCACAAAAGACGAGGCAGCACATTGTGGCCATGCCATTATTCCTGGGCACTTTGTACTTCCGATGATGTGACCATTATGGCTCGAGTCTACAAGTCCTACTACTCATAAACCAGGGTCAAACACAGACGTTCTTGTCCTTGGAAATATTTTTGTCCAGCTGAAGTTGGGATATTTCAACCTTAATACTGAAGGAGAGGTGAGAGGGAGGATGGGAATAGGCCATGAAAGATCTTGGAAGTGAAGATAAGTCTAGTGTAGACAGACCATCAATTTGTCATGGCCAATGGGGGTCCTCCCGGGTAAAGCTTTGTCTTAAAAACCTCCAAGGATGGAGAGTCCACCACCTCTGTGGGTAACCTGCTCCAGTGCTTCATGAGAAAATTTCTCCTAATATCTAACTTAAAACTTCCCTTGCTGCAACTGGAAACCATTACTCCAACTAGGGTTGCCAACTCTGCTGGGACGTTTCATCACACACCATAATGACATGAATGACTAATCTACTGTACGGTGCCTAGACTTTACAGGCAATGCACACAACTAATACATTTTAAATACCCGCTGGATTACTGTATAAATCAGAGTCAACATTTAATATTTATTTTAAAGAATGCCCTATCATTTCTCTCCCGGCTGACTCTCAGCAGTCTCCTGGAAATGTATATCCACCTCCACGAGACTCCAGAGCAATCCTGGAGGGTTGGCACGCCTGGCTCCAACATGAGACTAGGCTGTTTTCAGTCTGCCGTTGTTTTTTCACACCAGCCAGAATGAATATTGCCCGTGCCATCACGTGTTTTCTTTACTATTACATTCAAGTTACTCTCTGGCTTTTTAAAGAGCTTTGTTTTGCGAGCAAAACATAGCGATCTGTAATTATGATCAGTCCAAAACTGCTGGAGCAGGGTTTAGCTGCAACCATAATAAGCGGGGGTGCTGACTATGCTGTTCTGGTGTTTTCAGATGGTACAATAAGAACATCAACAGAAACCAAGCAGAAGCGCTGCTGAGGCAGGAGGTAACATGGTGTGACTTTTTATTGACTCGGGGCGGGGTGGAAAGAGGGTTTTTCGATGGTTTTGCTGTAACCGGTTGCGGATGAGGGTGGACGCTGGGGAATGCATCTGGTTAATGGATTGGGTTTTCACCCCGGCGGCTGGCTCCACCAGTGGAAAAGAGCTTGTGGGGCTGGTTCTCACCTTTACAAAATCTGTATCGGTGGATAACACCCATCGCTTTGCTGGTTTGGCAGCGATGCTTTATGTGGTGCCCTGGATTAAAGCCTGCATCGAGGTGCTTTGGCAGAGCTCTGCTAGGAAGGATGCCACGGGTCCTGCCGCCTCCGCTGCCCCGAGCCCGCAGGCTTGTTGCTGGAGCGAGCCCCTTCCCACGAAGCCCCATTGCTTTTTTGTTTTTAATTGTCTTCCCTCCGCTGAAGATGTCAATACTGTGCTGGAAAAGAAGCCCCCCTAAAACTGAAATATTGTGGCAGCAAAGCCAACCCCTCGTCCGGGTTTTGCAGCTTCAGCCGTTAGGATTTTCCTCTGGAAATTGCAAGGAAGTAGGAAAAAAAAAAACCCCCAAATCCTCTTTCGCTGGCATTTTCCAAAGAAACCAAGCCCTTTTTTCTCACCAGCTTTAATAGCAGCAAAGCGACTGGGTCTGACTGAGGTGCTGCTTCTTAGAGCAGGGGCACGTCTATGGGAATAAAGCCACTTTTTAAAAAGGAAAGAAATGTCCTCTAAACTCCCACAGGATGCATCCACAGACTTCTGAGTGAGGTGGTTTCTCCTCTCGGTCCCTTCTCTGTGACCGTGCTGATGCTGCCGTTGTTGCTACCAAGCCTATTTGACCCCACCAGCATCTTCAGAAGATGTGGCTAGGTCTGCGAGCGATCCTTGGCCAGCGTTTCCTGTCATGTACAGCAAGAAGGGGCAAGAACGACGTTCAAAGTAACCCAAGGTCATGCTCTGTGTCTCAGGGCGGCTTGACCAAAAGGACTCTCACTTTGCATATATACTTCAGTAGCATCCATAGGCATCCACAGTCAGGACCAGAGATATACGTGGTAAAGACACAGCCCCCTTGCTGGAGTGTTTATTGCCCAGGGCCGTGACCCAGAGGTGGAGAGCAGGGGAAGGTGAAGGAGTTAAATATTTTTACGTTGTTAAAATCAACAGAGAATAAATAGAAATGAAAAACCTCATCGCCGCAGACAAAAGAGGGAACAAAACCACCACCCGGTTTGGGCCGCTTCTGGAGACAAAGCAAGGCAAGCTGCAACTAGAGGGAATCACCTTGGTATCGATGAAGGAACAAGAGATCAATACTGAAATAAAATGGAGCAGGGTTTGCTCTATATTATGCCTGATCACTTCAGGGTAATTTCATGTGTTTTAGCACTCAGATGAATAGGAAAAAAAAACCCTAAAGGAAACCAGTAGAACAAAATTTATTAATTAAGAGGCCAGAGGACCCATCCGATCCTACCAGTCCGCCCGGGGTATATTTGGAAATGGCAGCAGACTGACAGCCAGAAGGATATTCTGGAGCAAATGTTTAAAGAGGTGTCAGTGGTATCCAGTAGTCACAACTAATTGGGTGCTTGCCCGTCCTCTTCCTACACCATTGTGTCCCCATGACAAAGCTCAGGGCACCAGAGCCATGCCGCCAGCCTGTTTCACCTCCCGTCGCCTATATAACCTCCCCTTTGCTCCTCTTCCAGGGTAAGGAAGGTGCCTTCATGGTGGTAGATTCAAGGCAGCCCGGCATGTACACGGTCTCCATTTTCACCAAAGCATTAAGGTAAGACTGAGCTTGGTGGTGTCTGCATTGATTGACAGACTGCACCGAGTAACTCACGGCGGGTTTCAGCCTCTGTTGTTGCTTTGTGTTGTAAAGGGAGGAGGGAAGGTGAATGGCAATGCTTGTGAAAACAAAGCATGAGTAATACCTGCACTGCTATTGATGGCTGAAAGTGGTATGGAAACTGCTCTGTGCAAAGCAGGATACATGGAGGTACTAGATTTAATGCACATTAACTTTCACGCACATTAATGCATTTCGACTAGATTTAATGTGCATTCACATTCATGCACATTCATGTGTTTGGACTAGATTTAATGCGTATTAACTTTCATGCACATTAATGCATTTGGGTTAGATTTAATGTGCATTCACATTCATGCACATTCATGCGTTTGGACTAGATTTAATGCGCATTAACTTTCATGCCCATTAATGCGTTTGGGCTAGATTTAATGTGCATTAACCTTCATGCACATTAATGTGTTTGGACCAGATTTAATGCGTATTAGCTTTCATGCCCATTAATGCATTTGGACTAGATTTAATGCGTATTAACTTTCACACGCATGAATGCGTTAATGTATGTGTAGATGTGCCCACAGTAGATAAAACCCAGTAGGTACATGACCTAGCAAGCACTTATGCATGTAATTGTCCCTCTGCCCTTGATAAAACTACATGTATGAAGAAAATTGCTCACATTTGTAAGCCTTTTCAGACTGAAGGCTTGTGAACGGATCAGAGAGAAGACACGACTAGAAACCAGTGAAAAGGTTTCGATAACCAGGCAGCACAATTTCAGAAGGAAGAGACAGAGATACCTAGTGGTGTTTGCTGCCCGTTCTCGGTGAGGGTTCACGGGCACCTTGCCCTCTCTAGAGATGATGCTACCTCGGAAATGAGAGGGTGGGAAGGACCAGTCACAGGGCTTTGGCTATGAAGTGACTGCAGGTCACCCCCATGTTCCTGCCACACTGAGGAGTCTAAAACTAGCCTTGCCTGGGAGTTGGATCCAGAGGCAACGTTCCTCCGTGCCTTGTCATTTGTGAACTAACTCCCAATTTCCTTTCTATTTCACCTTTTAAATCTGGCCTCTTCCTCCTGCTCTCAGACTGCAGATCTCCCTGCTCAGAGGAGTAAGAGGCCATAACACTTAACAATAGCAAATCCTTCTCTTCCAAGCTGCTAGATTTTGATGCTGATGTTTAAACAACACACGGCATGTCCCGTGCCTGGCAGAGGGAAAACTCAAATTGGCCCATGCTATTCCATGGAGCTTTTTCACTTCCATGTGCCGTCAAACATTGCGGAAACCCAGTGAGGGACCAGTTAGGAAAATCCCCAAGCAACCTGAGGCTGCCCTCTCCTCTTCCCTTCCACTGATTCCTGGGTTTTTGCTAGAGTCTGTTTTTCCTAAAGAAAGACTCTTCTTTTTCAGCAATGAAAACAGTCCCGTGATAAAGCATTATCACATCTACGAGACAAGCGATGTCCCCAAGCGGTATTACTTGGCAGAGGGGCACATGTTCAACTCTATCCCTAAACTTATCAACTACCATCAGCACAACGCGGGAGGTGAGTGGAGAAGGCCATGCCAGGACGTGGGCTGTTTTCTGGACTTTGTCTGGAAGCGGGGAAGGCTTTCAAGAACACTTGCCCTTAAAAAACCCCCATGAAGTGGGGATGCCTTTTTTCCCCAGCTCTCCTGGCTGTTTAGCTGGAAACCACAGATCTCATGGCACCCTTCGGTGATAGCAAAGTCATAATTGCAGAGCAGCCCCCACCACGAGCTCTTGATGCTGGTGTCCGAGGTCTTGTGTCATCTACCGGAGATTTCTTAATGGCACAGACACCCCGCGGTACCTATATCTCCCCCTTTACTTTGCATCAGTGCCTCTACCACTTTCTGGGGGGGGACATACCCCCTTTCCTCATTTGTTTTACTGCTGCACTTCATTCATGTCATAATAATGGGTAATACTTAAGATTCAAATGAAACTTTGACTCTTGCGGGGGGCGGGGGGGTCTGCAAAAAAAATTAAACTGGTTCATTGGAAGGAGCAATCCAATTGGAGACCCCCCCCAAGTTATTATTTTCAAAGCTTACAGGCAGGCTCTCATCTCAGGGTGATCATTAATAATTTAATAATCATTAAAAAATCCAGCACTGTATGTTGCTACCACCACGCTATCCCCTCTCACACTGCCTGCATAACAATGTAGAGCTGTTTTTCTTTTTCTCCCTTTTCCATTTCCCCTTTCCATTTTTTCTCTCTCTGAAGTCCCCTCTAGAAGCCCCCCCCGGTGCCCTCATTTGACAAAACGATGCTTTATTAAGCGCACGGCACCATTTGTGCGTGAGAGCTGCCCTTTCAGGATGTGCTGTGACATGCTTTTGCAGCAGGTGTTAAACATGAGATAAGGAGGACTTGTCATTTTTGTCGCTCCTGTGTGGTGACTGAGCAGAAACGAAGTTAACGGCTGACGTCATTCGGTATCCACTTCCTCTGAGCCGGCAGGAAGTCACCACCCTGGGCCCGAGCAGGATGTCACCATGTGGGCTTAGTTATCAGGGCAATGCACCGATGCCGCCCCGTGGTCCTTTGCACTGAGTCTCTCAAGTGGGGCAGCACGTAGGATCAGGAATCGCGGGGTTAGGAATGAAGCCCAGCGGGGTCACTCTGCCTGATCACTCATCATAGGTACCTCGTTTCCTACTAACGTCTTACAAAAACTCCTGTCTCACCTAACTACGGTGAAGTCCACTGGATACTTCTTGAGGCTCTTGTTTTCATGGATGCTCTTGTTAATTAGATAATTTCCCTGTGTCCTCAGCGATGGAGAAAATCCCAAACCTTCCAAATTCTGCCATAGCAGAACATCATATGCACGTTCAAGGATTCAACCAATGTTGCCAAAGATACAATAACTAATCATACAGTCATAAAAGATAAGGGTTGAAGGGAGCTCAGAAGGTCACATCTAGTCCAACCCCTGCTCCAAGCAGGACCAGCCCCAACTACATCATCCCAGCCAAGGCTTTTTCAAGCTGGGCCTTAAATACCTCCAAGGATGGAGAGTCCACCAGCTCTCTGGGTAACCTGTTCCAGTGCTTCACCACTCTCCTAGTGAGACAGTTTTTCCTAATATCCAACCTCAACTTCCCTTGCTGCAGCGTGAGCCCATTGCTCCTTGTCCTGTCATCTGCCCCTACTGAGACCAGCCCAGCTCCATCCTCTTTGCAGCCCCCCTGCGGGGAGGTGACGGCTGCTGTTCAATCCCCCTCGGTCTTCTCTTCTGCAGACTCAATCAGCCCAGTTCCCTCAGCCTCTCCTCACCAGTCCTGTCCCCCAGCCCACAACCATTGTCATTGCCCTCCACTGGTCTCTCTCCAACGTGTCCACATCCTTTCTGCAGTGGGGGGCGCACAGCTGGACACAGGACACCAGATGTGGCCTCCCCAGTGCTGAATAGAGGGGAAGGATCACTGCCCTCCGTCTGCTGGCAACGCTCCTGCCAATGCAGCCCGGGATGCCGCCAGACATCCACTCCAATCTTATTGCAATGATAGCTGTCACGCGGGCCACTGGACATGTACTTTCATTGGCTTATTTCCCTGGCTCCAAAAAACAGATGCTGTGACAGCGGTCTGCCACTACCATTTTTGCATCACTGACTATAACTTTGACCCCCCTTTTCCCCGCAATCCAGGTCTTGTCACTCGCCTGAGGTATCCGGTTTGTTCCTGGAGAGAAAAGGCCCCTGTCACTGCAGGTTTGAGCTATGGTACGTGCTTATTCATTCACTGACTCCTGAGACAGCTTGTTCATCCCTCAGTAAGGAGCTTCGCTCTGTGGGCCTGAATCTCCAGACAAAAACAAGTCAATATTGAGTTTTGAAGTGAACACTACACGAGGCCTTTCGTGCTCCCAAGGTGCCAGTGGTGCTGATGTTGCTGAGAGTCGATGGCTGCATGTAGACTTTCTATTGCTGTTCACTGTTTCCGATATAGTGGATGATAGTGATGTTAATGGCCATGGCTTTTGTAACCCCTAAAGGCTCCAGCCAAGGTCAGAGGTCCACCATACTAGGGTCTGAGCAAGACACAGTCGCTGCCCTGCAGATTTTACACTCTAATTACACTCTAATTAATGCAGAGAGACATATGCTTGTATAAGCAACAACTTACTTCAGCTTAGTCGACTTGTCCAAGATCACACAAAAGGTTGGAGACAGAGACGTGACTCGGTGCTGGATCTAAATCCAAGCTCTCATCTCAGCCGCAAGACCTGCCTAGGTACAGATCTTTACTTCTCTTTCTTGTCTTCCTATCCACAGGAAAATGGGTCATAAATCCTTATGAGCTCACATTCATTCAGGAGATCGGCAGCGGCCAGTTTGGGGTGGTCCATCTGGGCTACTGGATTGGGAAGACTAAAGTAGCCATCAAGACCATTCGTGAAGGAGCAATGTCGGAAGAGGACTTCATCGAGGAGGCACAGGTCACCATGTACGTAGGCTGGTATATTCTGGTGTGTTCCCACTCTGGCTGAGAAAAAAAATAAAAGCACCCAGGGTTCACCTTGATGGGCAGGAAATCTTTATGGCAGTTGTTAAATAAACCATGCTTCACATGCTGGCTTGCTGGTTAGAAAAATATATATAAAGTTGTCAGCTCAGGCAGTTCCTGGAGATGGGCATTCAAATGCTAATATGAATTTCAGTACCTCCAAAGCTCTTCCAGCTCCTTGCTTTTCTATAATATTTTTGTAAAGGGGGAAAAGAAGCTTTTAGCAAGGCTTTTCACTGGGTTTGGCTCCTTCCTGGATGGTGGCATAGACAAACCCTCGACACCTTTGTGCTGCCCTGTTTAACATACCAAATCTTGGAGATACCGTGATCCAGGGCCTGAGTTTGATCCCCGTTACAGCGGCATGACTCAAAAATAGCTCCACTTTGCTGCATCAGTTGCAGCAAACTAGCATGAGGTTGGATCCAACTCATAAACTTCCCCTTCTGTGCTTTCCTGCTTGGCTCTCGTCCCCAGCAAGAGATGCCAAAGGCCAGCAGAGGAGGGAGGCAGTGGTGCCGACAAAGGCTGCAATTGTGTATTGTCCGGGCCATGTTTGCGTGACACTTTCTCCAAGGACAGCAAAGGATAATGTTGGTCTCCGCTCCTCTGCCCCCACCTCTCCTGCAGGAAACTGTCTCATCCCAAGCTGGTGCAGCTGTTCGGGGTGTGCATGGAGCAGGCCCCCATGTGCCTGGTGTTCGAGTTCATGGAGCACGGCAGTCTGTCCATTTACCTCCGGACCCAGCGAGGCAGCTTCTCCAAGGAGACTCTCCTGGGCATGTGCCAAGACGTGTGTGAAGGGATGGCTTATCTGGAGGAGAACCATGTCATTCACAGGGACCTGGTATGTCTACAAAGCCTCTTGTTCTCTGGGCCAGCCAGGGCTTGCTCAGTCCTCAGGCTTCCCCTTTCCCACACATCTAATGAAAGAGCAGCTGCTGCCGGACAACACCCTCCCATCACGGCTGGCGCCGATGACTGTGAGGCCATTCATGCCTCAGAGCCGTGAAGATGCCAGAGGTGCCCTCCAGCCTACGCTGGCTGTGCGCACACTCACACGTCTGCAATCATCCCTGACACTGCCCCATGGTGCCCACAGCCAAATGCAGCTTCCTGCTGCGGAAAATCACTTAGTTTTCACAGAGTTGTGTGCTGCTGTTGCACGTTCCAGCAGCGATGAGGATTTTCATCATAGGAAATTCAGCTTGGAAGGGACCTCAGGAGTCACATCCAGTCCAACCCCCTGCTCCACGCAGGACCAGCCCCAACTACATCCTCCCAGCTAAGGCTTTGTCCAGCTGGACCTTAAAAATCAATGGTGGCAGAATGACCCTGATTGCTGCTGATTTCAGACGACTGGATTATTCTTGGTCTGTGGGTGCACTCTAGGCTTTTTCTGTATCCTTCATGGATGGGAAAAGGCAAGGAATGAGCAGCTTACAGGTCACACTTCCCCCATGGATGTGCTCAACAAGAAGACAAACACGGGGAAATCAAAGCAATGGGGCAGGGTGGGGTTTCCATATTCTGGCCCCTCTCAACGTGCTTTCACCCCCTCCTGTGCAGCTCTCCCGAATATCGTCTGCCTACAAGAAGAGCGGCAGATGTGTGAGCAGGCCCAGGTCATTACTGTTAATTGTCTTCCTTCTTCTCTCCCTCCCTCGCAGGCAGCTCGAAATTGCTTGGTAGGAGAATCCCAAGTGGTCAAAGTGTCAGATTTTGGGATGTCAAGGTGAGGCTGCTCAGGGGACACACGTGTCGCATGGCATGGGAGTCCCAAATGGCCTGCGGCACTGAGCATGTCCCCTTGCTTGCCTTCTCCAGGTACGTCCTCGATGACCAGTACACCAGCTCTACCGGCACCAAATTCCCTGTCAAGTGGTCCGCCCCAGAAGTCTTCTCCTACTCCAACTACAGCACCAAGTCGGACGTGTGGTCGTTTGGTAAGACCCTCCTCTCAGGATGGGGGAAATGCAGGATGCTTCAGCTCAGATAAAACCCTCCTGGGCTCAGTCCCGTGGCATATTGCTCATGGGTTTTGCTTGGAGAAAAGCTTGCAGAGAGGCAACTTAATCCTCAGAGCCGTAGGAAAGTACCAGCAAACTCCACCGGCGTGGTGAGATGCAGTGGACACAGCACCTGTGATTGCTGCAGCAAGGCCTCGTGCAGCTTTGCAGCCACGTCTCTACCTCGGGAGGCATGGACGGCAGCATCCAAGAACGGGGCAGCAATGCCTGACCAGGGTCCCTGAGGGGAGGAAGGCAAGAAGCTGAGGCAGCTCCAGTATTGCCATTCAGAGCTCACTGCCCCATTGCTAACTCCACTGATTTGGGGTGCCTCTAAAACATCATATAACAGAGGTCGTCCCCTGGCCTGGTGCTCTTTCCTATGAAAGTGTTTGATGGACATCCAGCCAGCCGGGTTGTTGCAGCACGGCTGAATGAATCAGTGCAATGTGCTGCGCGTGGCCTGCCGTCAGTGGGCTGACTCACAGCACCAAGTGCTGGGCCTGAGACTAGCTTGTCATATCAGTTTAATTTGTCCTGATAGGTACTTTGAAGCCTGTTAGCTTAGGCACCTGGATTAGGGATGTATTGCAACTCCAAAGACAGTTGGTACCTGTATTTCTCAGACTCCTCTGAAAAGCCAAGGTTGAGATTCTCCATCCAGTGCTGTGAGCGCCCTGTCAGCACGCAGCAAATACACAGAAAAGAAGAACAATTGATACTGGAATTGGCCACAGTGCCCTACAGCATCCTGGCCATAGTGTAGTGGCAACATGCAAAGAAATGGGCTCTGAAGGAAAAGTGTAGCTATATTTAGTCTGCAGAAGAGAAGACCGAGGGGGATTGAATAGCAGCCTTCACCTCCCTGCAGGGGGGCTGCAAAGAGGATGGAGCTGGGCTGGTCTCAGTGGGGGCAGATGGCAGGACAAGGAGCAATGGGCTCAAACTGCAGCAAGGGAAGTTGAGGTTGGATATTCGGAAAAATCTCTCTCATTAAGAGGGTGGTAAAGCGCTGGAACAGGCTCCCCAGAGAGGGGGTGCAGTCTCCATCCTTGGAGGTGTTTAAGACCCAGGTAGACAAAGCCTTGGCTGGGATGATGTAGTTGGGGCTGGTCCTGCTTGGAGCAAGGAGTTGGACGCGATGTGACCTCCTGAGGTCCCTTCAACCCTCACTTTCCATGAGTCTATGATTTCTACTTCACAGCTGAGAAATTAGTATGACATCATTTTCCATCTAATATTATCTGTTTCATGGCTGGATTTTATCCACAAAACTGTACATCACCTTTCATTATCTGCACCATCTTGTACAGCCCAGTCGAGTAGTGTTGACTTAGTCTTGTTTCAGGACAGAACGAGGTGTTTTATGGGGCTTGTTTGCATTGCTCAGCTCTCCTCTGTGAAATCTGCAGACGACGGCATTGTGAATCCGTCTGACTTATTATCCCTGCCTACAGTGGGGTTTGCAGAAGAGGATTCCTCTGTACTGTCATGGCATCATGGCTCTGGGATTCTTTCTGCTCTGCTGTGCTGCGGCCCATTTGTCTGCTCTGCTGGGATTGAAATCATCCTGCTGTGACCAGGCTGAGAAAAAACTGGATGTGGGAACTGGCTTCCCAGCCCTAGGAATCTGCACGTCATGGGAGTTGAAATACTTAGTTTATTCTGCAATAAAGCCAATGTTACAGGCCAGGACCAGCATCCCAGATGTTTTAGAATGGTTTAAATACCAATGACCTTCTGCCTGGTTAAGAACTGGCAGCTGGGAACAAAACTTTGTTTAGCAGAATTTAATGTGTAGTGACATGCATTTGTTTCAGGGCCCATCGCCATCCCTCCCTCAAATAACTTTCTTGGCAGGATAAGGAGAAACTCGCACATGTATTGCCAAAATAACCGTATCAGGTGACTAAATCAATCAAAGCTACCAGCAACCAAACCACATTTTACATTGTGTTTGCTCTCGGATCTGGTAGCCAGCTGCTGCAGATGTTGTAGTCAGATGTCAGTGCTTTTCTCTCTTCTGCGCTGCTGCAGCCCTGGACTTGCTTATTCTTGTGTCTTTCTCCAGGTATGACAAGACAGTGCGTTTCCAGGGATCATTTCTGCTGTTCAGCCAGTCCAAAGCTGCACCGAATATATGCTGCACCTTTAATACAGCAATAACGCTTCTCCATTCTTCCCAGTCTTTTGCAATATTTGTACAATCAGTCCGGTTTATGCCCATCCACTCTTTGATGTTGGTGGTTCAACTTGTCCGAGGTCTTCCTCTTCTTCATCCATGCACAGCACCCTGCAGGATGGTGTTGGCAATGCCTTCTTGTTACATGTCCAAACCAATGAATATTTCTTCTTATGATTTCAAGTAAGGGGTCATATTTGCTGACTTTTGTGTCTGATTGCATCTTCCGCAGATTCAGTTGTTCTGTGTGCAGTGCAGGGCATGTGTAGAAGTCTTTTGAAGGACTGTGTTTCAAAGGTCTCGATTCACTTTTCCAGTACCTTCGTGAGCGTCCAGGTCTCATAGCCATAGAGAATTGTTGAAATGACAACAGCATGTATTAGGTCGACTTTCGTCGTCATTGTGATGTTGCTGCTAGTCCAGATTTTCTTCAGCTTTGCTAGTTGTCCAATGGCTATTCTTGTTTTCACTTCTTTTTCTGATGTTGTGATACTTTGAATACTTGGAGCAACTCGGTTGCTCCAAGTATTCGAAGTGTGTTACTTTTTCTAGCTTCTCATTACCAATGTTGACTGATGCATCTGCTGTTCCAGTGATCTTTAATACTCTGGACAGGAATCCCAGCAAATTAGTGTGGTGCTTATGAGGAGGCAAAATATGTACGGTGATCCCTTCAAAAGTCCACTGCTGTTTCTCATGACTTCACTGCAGTTCAACACAAGCTGCTGGTAGACGGTTCCCATAGCAGGGACTAATAATAGGGTGGCTAACCAGCCCGGACCACATCAAATCTTATGTCTTTGGAGGGAGTGAGGAATGCAAAGAAAACATAGAGGATCTGGGGGTTGGGGAGAGGAAGCCAGACACTTGCTATGAGGGAATTCATGGCTGCTATTAATTGCTCCTCCTGCTTCCCCTTGGTTTCAGGAGTGCTCATGTGGGAGGTCTTCAGCGAAGGCAAAATCCCTTACGAGAACCGGAGCAATGCGGAGGTGGTGGAGGAAATCAATGCTGGGTTCCGGCTATACAAGCCCAAGCTGGCTTCCAAGGTCATTTATGAGCTGATGAATTGCTGCTGGAGGATGGTGAGTGCTGCTGTGAGCATACCTTAGTTTGTACCGGAAGGTCAATATTCTCCCTTTATCCTTGGTCTTCCCCAGGAAGAGAGCTGTGCTGCTAGCCTGAGTTCACTCTTACCAGGTAGCACCCAAGGGACCAGGCGGGCTGCAATTTTCACATGGGTCAGGGGGTTGAGTTAAGACTTAAGTCTCCCCTATAGCTTTTAATATGACTTGCAAACCCATGAGGAGTCTCCCAATGGCCTCATCTTGCCTGGGATTTTTGCTTGCTTTTGACTATTTTGCAGTAGGCACTTGCCATTTCTCCCAGCAAAGCTGCATCCCAAAGGAGCTGATCCCAGTGCAGAGAGAGGATGTCACACCCGGTGGTTTCTGAGAAAGTCGGCCGTTTGGGGGTCAAACCTGTGGTCAGCAGAAAAGAGATGCTAGCACTGGCTTCCTACAACGGCTTTGCTCCCACTTTTGCTTTCTTTTTTCCCCTGTGAGAGCTGATTTCATTTTCATGAGGCCTCCCTTAACATTTTTGCTAGCTGACCAGTCATGAGGTTTCAAGTCTTCTCCCTCTTATCCCTGCCGTGCTTTGCAAGACAGAGTTTAATGCTGTTTCTTTCTTTCCCATTGCAGAGCAAAGAAGACCGGCCCCGCTTCTCCACCCTGCTCTACCAGCTGAGTGAAATCTCTGAACTCGACCTGTGATCAGCGCACTGGCCCATTGAATGGGGCTGACAAGAAACCTGAGAGAGCAGACTACAAAGTTTTCCCTTCATAAAGCATTAGCACAAGCCCTCCCACCAGAAGCACTGATGACAGACAGGGGGAGGCAGGCATCTGTACTTCTAGCCAAGCCAGGCATCTTCAAGAGCTCAGGGTTGCGAAGACAAATGCAATTGCTTGGGTTGGGGAGCATATGCTTACGGATCTCACAAACAGGCCCAGCTACATAGCAGAGATCCTATAGAGACAGCTTATCTGCTCAGTTTTTCACAAAGACAGCAACTACGGGTGCATGTTCTCAGACAAGGTATCTGGCTACAACCCTGGAAACTCTCTAATGGAAGGAAACCTTTCGCTAGCCCTGTCAAGTCTCTCTGCATTGAGAAGCATTCAGGTTCTTCCATATTCACCATAAGTCACAGCCAGTCTGGAGCTTCGTCTTCTCGCAAGGCAGAAATGGATGATCTGAAATGAGACCTATATGAAGGGACAGGAGTCCTGGCTAGGTGTAGCTATTAAGACTGTTTTGCCTTCTCTTACAATAATTTCCTCTGAAGTGTAGCAAGAAACCCTTTTATCTCCCCAACACCTCTAATGTGAAGCTCCTCCATATGGCAAAAGCCCCTCTTTTAGTATTTGCCCCCTTTTGGAGATGTTTTCTCTTTTCTACCTTTTCTTCCTTCCTCCCTCTGTCTTTTATTATATTATTATTATTTTTATATAGGGTGCACTTGTAGTGAAAATAGAGCTTGTAGAAGCTTTTACAAATGTACTTTAAGTTTAAAAGTAAGTTGTACCATGTAACAATGTTAGCAAGAGCAGGAATCTCTGTATGGAGCAGGTCCCTGAATGAATCATGGTTGACTGTGTAACACAGTAGCTAGTCTGGATAAGCATGTTAATGAGCAGCAATTAACACCTACAAAATCAGAGACCAAGGAGAAGAAAGAATCAATAAAGAGCCAGGAATTCCTGGAAACTTCATTGTTAAAGGTACGGAAGCTCCTGTTTGAACTAATCAACGCTGGAAACAGACCCTTGGGGCTGAAATACCCCTGATCAACCACTTCCAGAGCTCTATTCATCACGACAGTGAATCAATCAAAATTCATCAACGGACTCCCGAGACTGCACGTACGTGCGGATGTGACCCCTGGGGCTGACAGCTGCCATCCAGCAGCTACCAAGAGGGGCGTCCCTTGAGGTCAACGAACCCTGGATTGGGTAAACCTGAGAATTGGGGAGTCACCGAAGTCTGCCAGAGAGGGATAAAAGGCAGCGAAGAATGACCCCCAATGGTGCCCTCTTCTACCTGACCAGCACCCCGCCTGTTGGGCCAGAAAGACCAGCCGGCGACCCCCTTCTGCAGCACTATCGCACTGAAAGAAGCCTCAACTGGCCATCGACGGCGGACTCCAGCGCTTGGGGATAGGTATATCTTGACACCAGCGCTTAGTGTTCAGAGCTAGCTACTGTGAGTGTGTGTGCGTGCGTGAATGTGTGTGTTTGAGGGGATCAGCACCAAGGTTTATGGTCTGATTTGTGCATCTGTCCAATAAACTAGAATTTTATAATGATCCTGTGAGTTGGTGCTTTGTAGCCAACATTATCTGGTGGAGAACACGGGCAAAATTCTGAGATCATTGAGGGATTGTGGTGATTGGGGATTGGTAATTGTGGAGACAGTGTCTCCTGATAAAGCCCACGTCCACAGAGGAGTGGGCATTGGGTTATAGCCACCCAAGAGGGCGGGCTTTGGTTATACACCCGATCTGCAGGACAGGGCAGGGCAGGACTCAGAATTTAGTAACAGACAGACCCCACGTCCGACCTGCGGGACAGGGGAGGGCCACATCCATGAGGGAGGGGGATTTGGTGAGCAAGTTCCTGTGAAGATTTGGGAGCGTGTGGGCTTGAGGAAATGGACTCTTGGGAATTGTTGAATTTTGTTGTCATTGTTTGGAAATAGTCTGTGGGGAGCGGGAGGGCTCGGACTTGGTTGTTTGTTCTGTTTTGTTGTTTGGGGGTAAGGCTTCAAGTATGGTGAGGAAAATGTCCCTGTTTAGGAAAAGGGCCCCTAAAGTGGGAGACCAAGAGGCTAGGTGGGTACGGAGGGAGGAAATTTCCCCCCTGCATAAGGAGATTCTGCAGGGTGGAGCCAGCCCATGGAGGGAGGATGTGTGCACCCCAGGCTTCTCCATAGGGGACATGGAGGACCAATTTGAAAAATTCTGTCTTGATGAGAGACCCTCGGCTCAGAGGCAACGCAGTGCCTTCGTCTGGCTACTGTGGCATGCTGTAAAAACAGCGGTTGAGGGTAAAGCTCAGCGAGCTTCTGAAATTGAGGAAAAGGAGGGGCAAATCCAAATTCTCATAGATAAATATGTCCAATTGGAAACCAGTAATCAGGCTCTAAAGGGGTTGTCCCAGAATCTGGAACATGAGAATGAGCAATTGAGAAAGACAGATCCAGACAATGCCCAACAATTGGAATCATTGGACCAAGAAAAGGCAAGCCAAGAAGGCTTGCAAAAATTGGTAAAGACAATGTCTAAAGACCAAGCTGAGACAGGAGCCAAAGTAAACTATGGCCCCTGTCTAAATACCATTAGCCACTTGAAAAAGGAGCTCCAGGAGCGCAGCCTGCAAGCAGCAGCTGTCATCCGGGGACATCAAGCCTGGGATCCAGACATTCCCTTCAATCCGGGAGAGATTTGGGGTGGGGAGATGTGGGAAGACCCAGAGGACACAGGGGATCCCTCCTCTAAAGACCCTAAGTCTGAACAGGAGAGCACCCTGGTACCTGCGGTGAGCGCAATCACGCGGACCTCAGTTACTCCGGATGCACGAGGCAACCCTAGGGAGACCACACAAGTGACTGTTCCCCTTAGTGGAGCTGATCTAGCCACCCTGGGTAAGACCCTGGGACCTGCTAACATTAGGAATTTGGGGCAGTGGTTGCAGAAATCCCTGAATGTAGTGGAGTGTGAAACCCTGAGTACCCGTGAATGGCACTGCCTATGAAGGGCTTGTGCCACCCCGGAGGTTCAGGCAGCAATGAGCCCTGAGAGTGGCTTTGGGGTAGACACTATTCCCCGGAGTGTAATGGATTTGGGAATTTATCTAGGGAGGAAAACGTTTAAGGGACAATTTAGGGCAAATCATCAGACCCCTGGGGAGCCCGTGAGGGACTATGTAATCCGATGTGTCATGTTGGGGCTGCTGTCAGGGTCAGTGCTGCCCTTCAACAGGGCAGGCAACCAGACACATGATATAAGAGATACAGATAACCCCCCGGGGTTTTGGAAGGAGGTGCAGGAGGGCATGCACCAGTCTATAATTGGGCTAATGGGGCCACTCTGAGAAGCCCAGACTTATACGCTGGGGGAAGTCCTAGCCTGGGCTCAGGATGCAGAGTGATTAGTTGGACGACAAGGGGGGTGATTGCAGCCACCCAGTTCAAAGAAAAGCCCAATGACACACTGAGTTATGTGGTTACTTAGTCCAATGAGAGCACGTACCCCAAATCTGACTGGAGGGGTGGGGGTCCAAATCAACGCAGCCTGCACTGGGTTAACTCAAGAGTAACAAGGGAAAGAGGGGGACAGTGGGATTTGGGCAGCAGTGTAATGGGATTCAGACAGCATTTAATGCAGCACGGGGAACCCAAAGAAAAGTGGAATGGGAAGCCTCTGGCCGAGCTGCTTGTCAGGATGGCAGAGCTGAGCGCGGCAGGAGCAGCACCTTCCCCGTCTAAAAGAATTGCAGCCTCAGCACCGGTCCCTGAAGAGCACTGACGGGAACACCGTGGCGGGACCCATAAGCAAAGCCAAGGCTCATGGGAAAAGTTGGGGATCCAGGAGGGGGACCTAGAGTACCCATTACGGTGGGAACCCGAGGGCATACCTGTGCACTCCTGGATACCAGAGCTGCACTAAATGTATTTGGGAGAAAATGTGACCTGAACCAGTTTGAAACCAATGGAATCATACTCCGGTCCTTCGCGGGGCAGGACGCAGCCGGGGTTGCGTGTAAGGGGGTAACTGCATGTGTCCACTTCCCAGAGGGACCCCAAGAGATCGATATAGATGGAGTTCAACAAGAGGGCTCCACTCAACAGCTGATTCTGGGAGCCCCCTCGTTCAACCGGGAAGACTAGATCCTGGATCTGGCCAGTGGGGTTGTGTGGCAGATAGGGGGGCCCTTGCCACCGGGGTATCCAGCACAAGCTGCTGAAGTGCGAGCCATAAGGGAGCTCCTTGAACAGCATAACCCACCTGAAGGGAAACTGGATCTACACCGATTCAAACTTCTGTGCTAATGCTCTGCTACGTTGGGTATACAACTGGAACAAAGCTAATTGGCATACCGCTGATGGCAAGGAAATTGTTCAAAAGACTGACTGGCAGGCAATTTGGGAATGGATTCAAAGATATCCATCCTCACTATGCATTCGACATGTGAAGGGTCATCACAAGGCTGACACCTTAGAAGCCAAAATGAACCAATTAGCAGAAGCTGCAGCAAAGAAAGGGGCACGGGAGGATATCTCAGCAATACAAACCTGGTCCTTGAGCCACCAAAATTGGAAAATTCAGGAGAAGTATGCTGTTCATCAGGGAACTGGGGAGGTTAGATGGGTGCCACCCTCGGATTGCAGAGGGGAAATTATTAGTGCCTGTCATGGTCTCAAAGCCACTGCAGCCAGGGTGCAGGAGATTGCTTACTGGCCAGGGATATCTAAAGATGTCAAGGAGTGAGTGCAGAAGTGCTTACGCTGTGCAGGGGAGGATGCGAAACCAAAAGGCACGGGGCAACTGCGGGATTCGGGCCCATGGCAACGAATCCAAATGGATTACATTGAAAAGCTTCCCTGCACAGCCAGGGGAAACCCGTATCTGCTGGTGATCATAGATTCCTTCAGTGGATGGGTCGAGGCATTCCCCATGCACATGCACACTGCTGAAGCCACAGCAAAAAAGCTGTGGACAGCAGGTTTGGGGCCCCTAAAATGATTGACTCAGACCGAGGTCTTCATTTCACCGGAGCTGTTGTCAAACAGCTGCCGCAAGCCTTAGGCATCAGGCAGAAGTGGCACATCCCTCACCACCCTCAAGCATCTGGGCAGGTAGAGCGGATGAATAGGACAATTAAGAAGTCATTAAGGAAGGTGGTAAATCAAACAGGTACAGATTGGGATCTTAAACTTCCTTTGATCTTAGCTGCTTTCCGGAGCAGGAACTGCTTGGGAACTGCTTGGGAACCAGCCTCCAGCCCTACCAGATCCTATTTGGCAAATGGATGGCTCTAATACCCTCCCATACCCAGACAGCCTGGACAACCTACAGAAATTATTGAAAGGGTAAAAGAGCTCCCATATCATTTGAGCCAGCAGGAGCTGCAGATTAATGAGGCTATTCAGCAAGCTCGGCTGCGGATGGACAAGCAGCTCGAAGAGCTTCCCAGGCTATGGGAAATTGGATAGTTGGTCATGTATCTTAGACTCACCCCAAAGGCACATGTCCTAGAGTCCACATGGGTCAGACCCTTCACTATCATTAATCCATTGAGCCCAACTGTGGTCCAAATTGATAAAGGAGAATCTGGGAAATGGGTGCATGTGTCACAACTGATACTGTTCAAAGGGGCAGAATAAACCTAACCCTGAATCGAGCCTTGTCCTAATAGGATACTTCCCTTCGTCATGAGAAGAGC
>NW_005841980.1:44797-48267 GCF_000455745.1 Alligator sinensis | reverse complement strand
GAATAAAACCGCCCGACCTTTGAGGAGCCGGGTAAGCAGTCTCTTAACCCTGCCGGCCACCCTTCTGGGCTAGCAGGAAGGAACAGCGCTGTGCCGTTGGAAAATGCGCATCGGGCGAGCTGATCAGTGCTCACCCCAAAGTTGAGGCAGGCAAAGGCCAGAGAAGTCCTTGACTTATGACGGCCACCCTCTTATAGGTAGTCACCCCACGGGTCTACAAAGACTTGCATTAAAGCAGGCACACACCTCTGACTATTTACCTGGCCCCTTTCCCCTACACGCCTGAGCCAATTCGGTTTGGTTTTGTTCTAAGTGCTAAAGCTTTCGACATGGAGATCCTAGGTCTGCGGGGAATCCTTTCCACATGGATCCTCCCGCTTACTGCCAGCCTTCAGTGTGATTCAAACAGTGAACTGACATTACAAAGAAAGGTGTCTGGAGGTGGCTAACTGGAAGGCATCCAGGACCGACAGTGGCCAACCTCTCAGCAGAAAGGCTTCAAACTTTGGGCAGCCCGCTCCTGGCGGATTCGGAACGGCATAAATGAATGTAACCTGCATGATTCCTCCCACCTTGTCATTTTTCTCAAGTCTAGGTGCGATCCCCCTGAAGAGTGTGTTTGTGTAGGGTTGAATCCTGGTCAGGAAATCCAGCATTACCAGGGTGGTAAGGTCTGCAGAACCGCCACAATTCTCATTGCGGCAGAACGAAGGGTAATGCCAGGGTGGATGCGGGATGGACTGACTGGGTGAACTGGGCACTCCCGTGCTTTTAGACTGATCCATTCACCCAGACCCACACCTGCCCCCACGGTGTCCACAACCATACCCTCTCCACCTCCACCTCCCCCCTGTACCTGTATAGCGAACCTTTCCAGTCCCCTGCCTGCTGGGAGCACACCATCCAGATGTGCTGGGGCAGCAGGAGTACTAGCCCAGACGTCCCGGCACGAAATGACCATCAGCTCTCCACAAGGACAGTTGGCTATCAACGTCACCCATCCAAAATCTGAATCCATAGACTTTACCCTCAATGCCACCCAATGCCCTGAGGAACGTCCTCTATCCCGCTGTGGCACCCTAGTGTATGACTTCTCGTTATCCAGCTCTGGACTGTGGGAAGCTTCTCCTTCCAAGGACCCCACGATCCTAGCTACAGAAATCATAATCCACGACAAAGCCTAAAGACATGAGATTGGACCTTTTGTAGTAAAGCAGGGTGTTAGTAAACCTTTATTGACTAATATGACACAATCCCTATGGAAAGTCACTCTCAATCTGCAACCACACGGCATCACCCAGGTGTATCCACAGTGTGCCAGTTGTGTCCTCCCGCTAAGTGCTGGATGGCAGGCATGGACTCAGAGCCCTCCAACAGCCCACGATGCCAGTGATCACTAGACACAGTGCTGGGAGCAATTGGGACTGGCACCGGTGTCCTTAATACCGTGAACACAGGTGCTCCAGAACAGACTGGCAACTGTGGGAAATCTGCTTCACCGCTTGGACAGACCTACAAGGGACAATTTTGAAACCTCTATTCAGTGAAGTGTCTCCGTTGCCTCCCGTATGCAGTGGACGACTCAAGTAGCTTCCCAGGATTCCCACACCCCAACTGAAGCAAGCATAGCCCTAGGGCAAAACACCTCTCTTGCCCTCATGTGTACCCAGGCCCAGGTATGGTACCTAGGTGTCATTAAGGGTATCATACTCCAAGGCCTGAAAGGACACATCCCCCTAGAACTACAAAATCTGTTAAGAAAGGAAACCAGGCAGTCTCCACAGTTAACCCCTTATAACTAAGAACTGGGGAGTCACTGAAGTGATAAAAGGCAGCGAAGAATGACCCCCAATGGTGCCCTTTTCTACCTGACCAGCACCCCGCCTGTCCAGCCAGAAGGACCAGCCGGCGACCCTTTCTGCAGCACCATTGCATTGGAAGAAGCCTCGACTGGCCATCGACGGCGGACTCCAGCGCTTGGGGATAGGTCTATCTTGACACCAGTGCTTAGTGTTCAGAGCTAGCTACTGTGAGTGTGTGTGTGTGTGCATGAATATGTGTGCATTTGAGGGGATCAGCACCAAGGTTTATGATCTGACATTTGCATCTGTCCAATAAACTAGAATTTTATAACGATCCTGTGAGTGGGTGCTTTGTAGCCAACAGAAGTTATGGAGGAAAAGGTGTAGGAGTCAGGTGCTTTGTAAACTAGACGCACATTGAATCACGGATGTGCGCGTGTTCACTGCATGTATAAACTGTTGAAGAAAGTGCGGGTTCTCTCAATGCATATTAACTGATGGATGAAATCAGTTCCTCGTGCAGATCTGGATGATCATGGGGAGAGGCTCAGCTGAAGAAACTGAGAGGCATATTTCCCATCCGTGTGTCTGCATCAGGAAACAAAGTCTTTGCTGATGTCTTTCAGCTTCAATTGCAAAGGAGGCCTTGGCATGTGTCCTGTACAGATCCTGCCTGGGGCAGGACAGAGGTGACATCTCAGGGTCTCCTGAGCTGAGGTGAAAGGCTCCTAGGTAGGCGAGATGTCCTAGGTAGGCGATGGTCTCCTGACATGATGTTCTCAGCAAGAGGGGTTTCATCTTAAGCAAAGAAGCACGAGGGGGGAGTTCAACACACATGTGCAGCTGGATGACAAAGTTCCTAGCAAGGAAGACGAAATGTGGGCAAAGGAAGATGAAATACTGCAGAGAAGCACAGGGGCTCGGTGCACTTGTGCCAACACCGGGCATGCCCTTCTTTCTGCCATCCCCAAAAATAACAGACCCATCACAGGCACAAGCCTCTTCACCTCTCTGAGCCCTCTGGAGACCGTCAGAGTCACTGGGTTTTGGATTTACACCGAAGAAACAGAGACTTGCCCCATACACTGGCAGGGGCACAAGCATTTGCTAGACAGCATGGAAAATACTGGCTGCATTTATGTTTAAAAAGGCATGTAGAGATGTGGACAGCCTGGGTATTATATATTGTGCTCGTCACAACATGGTGATACCGGAAGAAGCTATGTACAGTTTACCCCCGTCTACTTTAATCGTTAGCTTGTACTCTAGCAAATGCCAAGGACTTTGCTTTTTGCATGATTGATCTCCAAAGCGGAGCGCAAGCTTTGTTTAGCCCCAGCGGGGCTCCAAATTAAGATCCAGGACTTTCTTGTTAAGCATTAGGAAAAACAGAAGGGGTCTGAAGGAGGAGGACATAATTGGTGTGTATGTATTTTCAGTGTTGCTATGTTCCAGTTATTGAGGACGTTGTTAAAATCCGTGTGGCCACAGGGTTCAAATAGGCCGGGATCCAGCTTCAGAAAGCTCTGAGGATATTACAGAAGCCAAGACGTGTATGCCAGGGAAAGAAAATGAAACAAGGAAGTCCTGTGACCCCACTGGCCTTGCCTGCTATAAAGGTATTGTTTCACCCAGGATGAGGGGGAGTCCCAGTTCTCCGTGAGGTCT
>NW_005841980.1:39825-44766 GCF_000455745.1 Alligator sinensis | reverse complement strand
TTCCCTACCATGTGGAGGCATGCAGGGCACTGCTCGTACTTTGCCGTCTCCCCGCTTTGCAGCATCATCTCCGTTTTCCGTGTGTGAAATGGCATGATGGACATTTTCCCTGGCAAGCCATCGAGGTGTTCATACCAGAGATGGAGCCGAGCCTGCCCTTGGATCCCAGTGCTGCCGGCAGGTCAGGATGCTCAGAGCTTGATCCAAACTCTGCCGCAGTCCCGACCTGTCTGGTAGTCTCAACTGTGAGCCGGCATGAAGACATACATACGTGCAGTCTTGGCTTCTCCTTCCTTTAGTCTCAGAGAAACTGTTGCCGCGTTCTTGTGGTGTCAAGTTTAGGGTTAGCCAGTAGCTGGAGCAGGGAGCAGTGGAGGTTTGTATCATGGGAAGCTCGGTTGCAATGGAGAGGACTTGGCCACGGACCTCTCTCCTTCCCTTCTTCCCATGTCTTGCCTTTGTAGCATCTGTGTACTCACAAGGGTGCACAGTCATTTCTGAGAGCAAGGATTGTAATTGTGGCAGGAACCATGTGCAAGGTGTGCAAAGGCAGGCTCCTTAAACACTACCCCCTACCCAGGTAAGGGACTATTATAGCATGGCCCCAGGAGCCTTGAGTAGGTTACTAGCGTACTCTGTAGCTGCAATATTGCTTTGCTCGGTGATGTCTTTGAGATAGTATTTATACTTGGATGAGGTCAGGGAAATATTTATTACAGACTGTTGCACAAAATAATACCATTAAATCTAATGTTCCCATCTTCTTCCATAGGCATTCTTTGTACACAAAGTATATTTGTTTTACAGTCAATAAAACTATTCTATCATATAGAAAAGAGGCTTTTCTTTGGTGTTAAAGGCAGAAGTAGCAGAGACATATGTATATAACAATCAAAACAGCCTGAGAAAATGCAAGCCTAAGACATGTGCTGCATTGAGGAGAGCCTTTGAGAACACACCTGTCGGGCCACACGATGCATTTCAGGGGTGGGAGGGAGGAGGATGTTTGCCTGCAATTATTTATAAGACAGCCTGAGATTCTCCGAGGAAGGGACCGAATGCCAGTAAGTAAAGGGCATGTTCTTCATATTTTCTGAATACAATTCTCTCCCATGCTGGCAGCTTGCCCGACAAATTGGGTCTGGTGGAATTTGAAAATTATTCAGCTAGAGAAAGCTCATGCAAAGAAACAGTGGCAGGGCAGCAGGGTCCTCCCAGAGACTCCCTTTGGTTACCTTGAGCCTGTTGACATCATGCTGAGAAATCATAGATATCCTAGACATTAAGGGCTGGAAGGGACCTCGCAAGATCATCGATTCCAACCTCAGTACTTAGACCTTTCCCATTGCATCCACCCAGCAGCATCTGCCCGGCTGTCTTGAAAGATCCTGGGTTCAGTATCCACATGCACTTCCACCTGCTTTCATCACAGGCAACCCATCCCCATCCCCATCCCCTTTGCCTGCTTCATGAGTGCAAGGAGCACGGAGAAACCGGTGAGCTGGATCTATCTGTTTTCACTGGGAGAATAAGCTCTCCTTTTGCCCCCTTCACGCTCCAGCCTCTCCGTCTGAGTCCAGACTACCTAGCAAAGTGTGAGTTGTTTTAAAAAGAGGTCATTTACCTTGAGCAAAGAGTTGGGGACAATTTCCACGGGCGGTCTAACTAACGCGTGGTTGCGTGGAACCAGGCAGCTCCCCAGGCATGCACAGGCCTCCGAGTTTTGCAAGGATATGATCCAGCTGCAGAAAGTTTACTTGTGGTTTTGCTAATATTGCATAATGGTTGCAGAGGCCGGGTGAGAAAGGGAAACAATTTCAGTGGTCTCACGGGTGCGATTCAGAGCAGAAGGCTCCTGACTTGGGTCACCCTCTGCATTAGATGCCGATCCCACCGCTCGCAGTTTGGGGGCAGTATTAATGTGAGAATACAAAAAACCTGAGAGCATGACAGTGTATTGCAACGAAGGCTGAGTTCTGCAGAGGGAAAGCATCGCAGCACCCAAGAGGGATCCTGGCGGTGGCTAAATCTCTAAAGCATTTGCACCCTTATTTGTAGGTAGGGGAGGAAGTGTGCAGTGAGGATGGCACGTGCATCCCTGTAGCAGCACTGGCGACTAAAAAAATCTTCAGGGGATCATTGAGAGGGCTCATCCTGGTTGCCTGAAAGGAAATCAAGCAGGGATAGGAAAACTCCAAGATTTGGTTGGGAGCTGAATTGTTTGGGACTGGTGGTAGGAAAATATCCTGGCAGGGAGACGCTCTGGGAATACGTCTGTAGTTCAGACTGCATCATGTGCAATTTGCTGAATTGCTTCTGCTGAGATGAGCTGGCTAACGGCGCTGCCAATTTAGACTCCATGGATACACTGCAGAGCTAAGATGGAGGAGGTTGCTATGGGTTTGCCTAAACGACTGTGAATTTGCAGGGTTTAAAATGGTTGAATAAAGCCACCCAGATGCTTACAGCAGTCAGGATGTTGAACCCACAGAAACCTGTATCCCAAGCACAGGAAAATGTAGGCAAGAGAGTTTTTCTGGGTATTGATCTGTGAAGGTACACGTGTGGGGGAGCAACAGCAGAAAAGCCAGAGAAGCAGGGAGGGAAGGCAGCAAAAACTTTAAGGACAAAGATAAAACCACTGGAAATATGGCCTCTGAGAGAGCTTTAGGGCCGAGTGCCGTCTGGAAGAGGCTTGGAGCTGCGAGCAAAGAAACTGTGTCCTGTTCCCTGGCTCCTCACAAATTCAGGGAAATCCGACAGCCACGTCCTTTGCAAATAATTAGGAGTCTAATAGCAGAATCTGATTCCACCTCCAGGTTCTCCTCCAAACCTGGACAAATACTCCAAATACTTGATTCACCCCTCGAGCCAGAAGTGGTAATACATGGCACCCAGCTCAACCGTTAGCATGGCACTATGCATGTGTGTGTGTGCGTGTGCATGCATGCACATGTGTGTGCTCACATCTGGGACCAGACTACTGGAAGAAAAGACATTGCCCTGAAAGATGACGTGCCAGACAGTTGCGGGCTTGGCTTCCTCACTGAAACTATTCACCGTCTCATGGGCAGGTGCCTGGACCTCATGACCTGAGCGTGCACTGAGCAGCACAATGCTCTGGCCAAGGTAATGCCCTACAGATTGGCTTGTACCGGACAGCTGGCCAACGCTACCGACCCTCGCTGCAAGCACAGATTGTCACCAGTGCTGGAAGATGATGAAACCAAAACACATTGGGATGGGACGACCATCGCGAAGCAAACCTTGGCACACAAACCACCACACCCAGATAAGGGGCTACCAAATACTAACTGGAAAAAGAAAGTCAATCGGGATTTATTATTGACTCTCCCTCTCAATGCAAGAATGAGGGGTCATAACATTGACTGTTAAGAAAAACTTTCTCTCTAGGAGGGTAGTAAAACACTGGAACAGGTTACCTAGAGAGGTGGTGGAGTCTCCATCCTTGGAAGTGTTTAAGACCCAGCTCAACAAAGCCTTGGCTGGGATGATGTAGCTGGGGCTGGTCCTGCTCGGAGCAGGGGGTTGGACTAGATGTGACTCCTGAGCTCTCTTACAACCTGAATTTTCTATATTTCTATTCTGTGACCTAAGGACTGACCCAGTAGACGGCAATTCTTATATTGAGACACCGTGTTTGTGGACGAGATGACCAGGCTAGCACTAGTCATTGATGTTGCTATCCCAGCCCATCAGAAAATCACAGAACACTACAGCTGGAAGGGAGCTTGGGAGGTCACATCTAATTCAAGGCAGGATCAATCCTGTCTCAACCACCCTGGACAAGTGTTTGTTTAACCTGCTCTTAAAAGCTTCCAAACTGGCAGGGTCTGGAAAGGGCTGATCCTGCCTGAGGCGGGGGGGTTGGACTAGATGACGTCTTCTCTAGGAGGCTCATGACACTCTCTAGGGAATCCATCCCGGTGCTGAACCACCCTGATAGCCAGAGAAAAGCTAAGACGATGCCCGAAGCTGGCCACGGCTGTAAAGAAGGTGCTCCGGCTCCTTGAGAAGGTGGCCGTGATCCCAGGATTGCCACGCACCATGACGTTACGCAGTCGACCCATTCAAACCACTTCTTCTTCCATCTGGTGGATGCAGATACGGAGCAGCAACTCCAGTTTGACAGGGAGGTGGCTGAGCCAGACAAGGAGCAGAGAGAGGATGGCTGTGAGACCTCCTTCGTACCACCCAGCTCTTCCTTCTCTAGGGGATCCTCTCCCCGGGAGCCAGCAGGCGCCCATCGGCCATCGTAGGTCCTGCCATATTCTGGATCAGCAGTTCCCAATCTGCGGGACGCGTACCGGACAACCTGAGAGTGGTACGCGTTAACAGATTTATTATAATTATTTTATAATAAAAACTTGCTGACGGCACTTAAGGTTGAACTAAAAAAATTGCCGGTGGTACTTAAGGCTGTATCGTTTTAAATGGTGGTGCTCCATCTGCCCGAGTTTGGGAACCCCCGTTCTGGAGGTGACCTTGGAGGCTAGTGGCAAAAGCGCAACAATGGCACCATGCCCTTTTGAACGCCCCCGTGCTGAAACCACACCTGCCCTTGCCAAGCCACTCTCCAGTAGCGTTCGTGTCCTAGCTTTCCTTGTATAGTCCAGCCTCACCTGCGCTGTCACAACCTCCCTTGGGAAGGGGACCAGGAGGCAGGGGTGCAGCCCAGGGGTCCCCGGGGACCTGGCATTGCTGCAGCCTTGCATCTCTGGGGGAAGAGCTGGGGGGGGGGCAGGGGCAGGGCAGGGGGGTAGATGCTGCAGGGGTAGATGATGTAGGGGCAGGGGTAGATGCTGCAGGAGGTAGATGCGGCAGGGGCAGGGGTAGATGCAGGGGTAGATGATGCAGGGGTAGATGATGTAGGGGCAGGGGTAGATGCTGCAGGGGCAGGGGTAGATGCAGGGGCAGATA
>NW_005841980.1:0-38716 GCF_000455745.1 Alligator sinensis | reverse complement strand
AGAGATGGGGCAGGGGGGTTGGGGTGCAGGGGAACCGGGCATGGGCATGGTCAGACCCAGCAGAGATGGGGCAGGGGGGCTGGAGGGCAGGGGAACTGGGCCTAGGCATGGAGACCCAGCAGAGATGGGGCAGGGGGGCTGGAGGGCAGGGGAACTGGGCATAGGCATGGTCAGACCCAGCAGAGATGGGGCAGGGGGGCTGGAGGGCAGGGGAACTGGGCATAGGCATGGTCAGACCCAGCAGAGATGGGGCAGGGGGGCTGGAGGGCAGGGGAACTGGGCATAGGCATGGTCAGACCCAGCAGAGATGGGGCAGGAGTCTGGCCAGGGCCTGGAGCACCATGGAACCAGCACAGCAGCTGTAGCAGCAGCAAGGATGGCTGCATTTGGGCTCCTCGGTGCTGGCTTTGTCAGCCAGGGCCTGGCCCCAGATGGCAAGGTGCTGCCCGCTTCCCTAAGGAGGGTATGGGGAGCGCTCCCCTCCAGGGAGCCCCTGGCTGCTGGGGTCCCATGGATGCATCCCTCCTGGAGACCCCGCCTGGGCCTGCAGACCTGCCCCTGCCCACTCGCCCCTGCCAGCCCAAGCTCTTTGGTGCCGGCTGGGTCCCGGGGTGGGGGAAGGAGCCGTGGGTGTTGCAGGCAATGCCTGCAGGCTGAGGGGGTCTGGTGGGTAGGAGAGGCAAACGGAGACCTTTGTGCATGCTCGGGGGCTTGGAGTTGTTTGTGCATTTGCTTGGGGGTGGGAATTCAGGACAAACCTTGATGCTTCAGAGGGGAAAAGAGCCTTAGCAAGGGGCAGCCTCGCTGGGCTCCCTCGAGCCAGCTGCTGCTTTCAGCAGGGGGTCTGGGGCGGTGGTTTTTGGTTCCCAGGGATCTCTAGTGATTATGGGCCGGCTGAGCCACCTGAGCCAGCCCGCTGTACACAGGAAGCGGAAAGGACCAGCTGCTCATGGCTTAGGTGAGGAGAGCTGTCAGATGCTGGTCACCGGGATGGATTACTTGGGCTAAATCCTGCTGTCTGTTCAACCCACGTCCATCCAGCGGTGCTGCCTGGAGAGAAGAGTTTAGCTCTTCGTGCCTCCTGCTGATTTTCCTTAGGGAAGCCGAAAGGAATCACGCAGCACCTTGCTCGGTGGGGCCGGCGTCTGTCCAGCAAGCCCGGCCTGAGCAGCCCAAATCTGTGATACTGCAACTATTATTGTTGTTCTTGTCACTATTAACAACAGCAACAACAACAACAAAAGGAAAGGAGGATGGGATTTTTCAAACGTTTGGCTCACAAATCATTACCCTTCTCTGTCTACGTGAGATTGAGTTTCCCCGGAAATGAATGTGTCCCTGTCGTCTACCAGCAATCCGAATTAGCCTGGACTCTGGCAATGCCGTTTCCAAACAATAGCACAGGATCCCTTTCCTTTGTCACCTCCTGCCACGAAAATATTGGCTAAGTCATCCCCCCCACAAAAGCACAGAGGTGGTAAGAGAAAGGTAGTTAGCCCTATTTGTCTGCATTTATGGTAGAGGTGCACCTTCTAGACTAGCTAAAACAGTGATGGTTAGTGAGGTTAGATTATGTCCGGATTCAAGGACTCCACGGACAGGGCCGCTGGCCGTGGCTGGGATGTAGCAGAGGGGCAGGAGAGCGCCGTGCTTATTAACCGCACTTGTAGCAGTGACTCAGGAGCCCCGATCTGCAAGCCTCGCTCCCCGGGAGCTGCACTCCCCCCGCACGCAGTCTCCTGGATTGCAAAGTGACTATGCACCCCTGCAAGTCCTATTTCACGTGAGTCGGGGTGGAAAGACGGGGCCTGAAGAAGCCTCGCTGGCTGAGATCGATCCTGAATGTTTCCTCCTCCTGCGTCCCGGTCCATTGTAATCCCATTCTCTCCCCCGGCTCCGTCCCTTCCTCGTGTTTTCAACCATGCGGTCACTATATAGTGACTACTTTTATACGCCCCCCTCTGCCCAGGCATGCCATAGTATGGAGACAGATGAATTTATTCTTCTCATCTATTCACACAGATGAAGTTATTCTTCTGACTCTTCAGCAAGGGAGGGTGGTTTCACAGAAACATGATGGTTGTGAGGCTAGATCTACATTGATTTATGGTCACTCTGAAGCCTTCTGTGCTGCAGACAGTGCAGCTCAACCCTGGCGGTCATCCAGCCCAATGCTGGCAGCTCAGCACCACGTCTAGGTCTAAGGTCCATCCCACTGCTGCCTTCTCCCTTCAGGGTGTCAGGGGGTCACCTCCGTGGACAGGGTTCAAGCACAGCCAGCAATAACCCCCCAGTTCTCTGCACCCAACTTCCAGGTACTCTGCACCCCATGCTACCTGCCTCTAGGCACAAATCTGGAAGGAGAGACACATAATCTGTAGAAAACCAGCATCCTTTGAAAACCTGTGGTGCATCTCCATAAGATGTAAGAAATATATAAGATATAAAAAATAAGCAGCAGTGTGGATGTCCTTGGCACAGGCCACAAAGTGGGGCATCCTTTAAGAGCCAGGCCGTGGCCATAAACAAGCCCATCTCTCCTCACCACAGCTGCTGTCCCCTGTGCCAGCCTTTCTGCCCACTTCCCCATGGCACTGCTGCCCTGTCTGTGATACCACAGGCAGCTGGGTTAGAGTGCCCTGATCAGTAAAATCCCCCCTCTGCAACTTTTAGAGCTGTTTTGGCATGGGCAGGGGTCTCTTTGGCTGGACCAAAGCAAGCTGACTAGTGCAGACAGCCTGAATCACTTTCTAGCTCTTGTCCATGCTGCTTCTGGACAAGCCAGTGGCTGGCTAGAAGGCTGCTGCAGACATAGTTATGTGCATCAGTTATGTGCAGCCCTATGTGCGATGTATCGGTTATGTGCAGCCCTATGTGCAATGTATCGGTTATGTGCAGCCCTATGTGCGACACATCAGTTATGTGCAGCCCTATGTGTGATGCATTCGTTATGTGCAGCACTGTGTGCGATGCATTTGTTATGTGCAGCACTGTGTGCGACGTATCGGTTATGTGCCGCACTATGTGCAATGCATCAGTTATATACAGCCCTATGTGCAATGCATTGGTTATGTGCAACCCTATGTGCGACGCATCGGTTATGTGCAGCACTGTGTGTGATGCATCAGTTATATACAGCCCTATGTGCAATGCATTGGTTATGTGCAACCCTATGTGCGACGCATCGGTTATGTGCAGCACTATGTGTGATGCATCAGTTATGTACGCCCTATGTGCAACGCATTGGTTGTGTGCAGCCCTATGTGCGACACATTGGTTATGTGCAGCCCTATGTGCGATGCATCAGTTATGTGCAGCCCTATGTGCGACACATCGGTTATGTGCAACCCTGCTCTGGATTTGAAATTCCTTTTCAGCTATGCTGCCCTGGAAAACTAAAGGCCTCATTATAGATCTGACCCAGGGAAGGAGCTAAAAGGGTCCCAAGACCTTATGTGGCGAATATTTCAAGCCTGTCTTAAGCTTCAGGTATGAAATTAGAGAACCTAGATTCGATCGCCCAAGTTCAAATCCCCCTGGTGTTTGTTCAGTCCTTTCTCTTGAGGAAAACGTATTGGGTTGCACATCGACTGTTCTGCAGAGGCTTTTTTGGATGAGGTTTTGTGTATGTCTGCCCTGCACAGACACTGATGTTCCCAAATTGTGGCCCTCTTTGGAAAAGCAATCAGGGCTCATGATAGAGGTGATATCTTTTATTAGACCAACAAGATTTTTGCAAATATATATATATATATATATATATATATATATATATATTTAATGCCCAGTTTGAAAGCATCTATCTTAGTGTCCTTAGCATGAGTTTGCCATTTCTCCCAGGCTGGCTCCATTTTGGCTGCGGTCCATTTGTGACAGGATCTATTATCATTGTCCCTGTGGAGCCAAGATGTTTCATGCCCATTGCAGCCCTATAACGAGGAGATAATTCCTACCTCGAGGAGCTTGTAAGCTATGTGTAAGACTAGAGACAAGTGGTGGACATAACCCACTGGTGTCGTGAGCACAAGGTTGTTGTGATCATCTCGAGAAGCAGCCGTCAGAGATCACCATCTCTCTGGGCCTTGTGCCGCAGCACAAGAGAGCTGAAAGAGGGGTTTGAAAGTGGACAGTGTGGTGGCTTAGTGGATTTTTATAAGGAGCTGCTTCATGGATATGACCAGCGGGTGCTCAGGATGTAAGGAGCTTTGAGGACCTTTGGGAAGGATCATGCCTTGAAGTGCAAAGGGCTTGCACCATACGGTGGAGTCAGCTATGTGCTGGGTGAGCGTGATGCTAGCTGGTCAGGGCGTTCCTCTGGCCCATTTCTGAGTGGGAAAGAAAACTCTGACAATAAATACTGTAAGCGCTAGTTCAACAAAAATGTTTCTTGCAGGCTGCGACAGATAGGGCAGGATATATTTCCAGCCTGAATAATAAAGCTCCTCCTTGCTGCACGTATACTAACGAAGTGCACAGGCCCCATAGTCAAGCATCCTGGCTCCGCTCCACCCAATGGGTGTGTGTGTGTGTGTGTGTGTGTGCGCGCGCGCTGATTAGACACTCAGCAATTTGTAGCTGCTGTTGCAACCATGCTTTTCAGGCCTGACAACACAGGAAGCATCTCCGTGCACCACAAATAGAGCACAGACCGTTAGTAATCTCCTCTTTTGAAGGCTGAATGCAGCTGACCCTGCCCACAAGGCACAGATGGTTGTCGCTGGTTAATACTCAGCGTGGACCTTTTGGTCGCTGACCCAGTAACCCCCACCTCAGTATCCTCGGAAAGCGAAGCTCTCGCCTTCCTCTGGTTCGGGCGTCACAACGTGATGGCATTAATTGGCAGCTGCTCATCTCCCAGCAGCAGATGAACTTGCCGTTCGGCTATGAGGCTACTACTTAGAAACCTTGCATAGAAAGAGCAGGGAGGGGAGGTTTGCTTTGCTTCCTAATTCTCCCCCTGCGTGGGCATCTGTCCTTATGGCATGGGGGGCCATCTCCCTTAATGCATGGGAGATTCACATGCAAAGTTCTGCAAAGTGAGAGAAAACAGGGCACGGCCCTTTGATCTCATCATTTTCGTGGACATCTGTCCTTATGGCATGGGGGGGGACGCATGTGTGCTGCTAGCATGGGAGATTCACATGCAGAGTTCTGCAAAGTTGAGAGAAAACAAGGCATGGCCCTTTGATGTCATCATTTTCATAGCAGCCACGTGAGAGCTCCCTGGAGTACAGCCCCAGGTGCAGGAGGAAGGAAGAGACCCTCCCTCCAGTAAAATGGTTACGAAAAAAACAAAATCCAAGAAGTTTCTAACTTTTCATGCGCCAAAAGCAGCCCAGAATCGAGGGTAGTAAAATAAAAGCCAATTCGGCAGCAGCCATCCCAACACCTGCTTTAAAGCTCAGTGTCATTAACAACCAATTCTGCGCTGGAGCTGAGCATGGGTCTCGTGAACAACCCTCCTGAAGACTGCTGCTTCTCAGTTACCGACTGGTTATTGCGATTGAAGTCGATCCCTTTTAGGCACAACACCTGCTAAGGGCAACGGCTGCTTATCAGCAACATTTCCCTGGGAAATAGTTTCCCTGAGGTGTCATCAGTCACCGTATAACACGGCCGTGCCCTGGTGCTGCGGCTAATGGAGATGAACTGCATTTATAGTCCAGCAGCCCTCTCTGCAGGACTGAAATGAGGAACAGGCCTGGCCCGTCTCCTTTTTGCTATGAGCTTCCCCTTTCGTTATGCCTAAAGGTGCTTTGCAACTGGCCCTCGGACTCCACTTCTCCAGCAACACGCAAGTGGGTTTTAATTAAAACCTTCTTAATTAAATCTGCACAGCCCTTGCCTTTTCCTTCTTTGAACTTCTCCTTCAAGGCTATCTAGGCCACAAAACACCTGGGAAGGGCTAAGCAACGGGCAGCCTGTCGTGCTGCTGATTGCAAGACTATGAACTACCTCTTTGTGGTCATACACATTTATTTCCATCTCTCGACCTGTACTTAGACAGTGGCAGGATGCCTTTTCCTTACAGGTGTATCCAGTGCCTGGCAGAAGGAAGGTACTGGGGGCTGTAGTGCTATTCCAGTGCAAATCATCACGAACAACTACAATTGCACCCATTGATCTGCTCAGATCTTTGTATGTAACCAGGTCATTAGGGGCCGTGGTTGCTGGCAACCCCCCAGCAATGTGCAGATACAGTGAGGCCTGTTTGAATTTTTTATGTCTTCCTCAGAAAGTTTCAATGTTTGCAGTCTTAGGAGCGAGGGCTTGCTCAGAAACCCTTCAGGCAAGAGGGGAGATTTAAATTTAAAAAGCAGAGGGGCCTTGGAAACACGAGGGGGATCCGAAAGCATCATGGTGTGTCATTAAGGGAGTGTTCGTTCATAGAGTCATAGACCATGAGAGCTGGAAGGGAGCTCAGGAGTCACCTCTAGGCCAACCCCTGCTCCAAGCAGGACCAGCCCCAACTACATCATCCCAACCAAGGCTTTGTCTACCCAGGTCTTCAACACCTCCAAGGATGGAGAGTCCACCACCTACCTGGGAAACTTGCTCCAGTGTTTTACTACCCTCCTAGTGAGACAGTTGTTTCTGATATCCAACCTCAACTTCCCTTGCTGCAGCTTGAGCCCATTGCTCCTTGTCCTGTCGTCTGCCCCCACTGAGACCAGCCCAGCTCCATCCTCTGTGCAGCCCCCCTGCAGGGAGGCGAAGGCTGCTATTCAATCCCCCTTGGTCTTCTCTTCTGCAGACTAAATCAGCCCAGTTCCCTCAGCCTCTCCTCACCAGTCCTGTCCCCCAGCCCACAACCATTTTCATTGCTCTCCACTGGACTCTTTCCATTGTGTCCACATCCTTTCTGTAGTGGGGGGCGCACAGCTGGACACAGGACCCCAGATGTGGCCTCCCCAGTGCTGACTAGAATTCACAGAAGTTTGGGGAATAATTCACCAGAGGGCTTTTTTGGAAGTCTGTAAACCAGGATTGGATATAGGCCTTTTGGGGGTAAAAAAAGCACGCTAAAACTAGACTGGTGGTAACTGAACTTGAAGTAGGGTTTATCTGGGTGACATACAACACCGTCAGTACAAACTACATGGTCAGAATGGCCTGAAACTCTACACACTGCTAGGTTGTCCATCTAATCCAGCGTCCCATCTCTGACCATAACCAGAGCCAAATGCTTCTGAGGAAGGCGGGGACCCTTGCTGTTGGCAGATTGTCATTAACAATGGTTTTGCCTTTACCCCAAACAGAGTTTGGCTCATAAGACTGAGAAATAGCCCCAATGTGAAGCAGAGCATGGGCTCCTTGGCTGAGCAGGATGTAAAGGTGCAAAGGGATGGTGCAGGATGCACCTCCCTTTGTCTTCCTATTGTCTGAGGGCGACACAGGGGGATGTGAGAGCTCAGGAGAATGAGTGAAAGGAGTGGAGAATAGCATTGGGAGAGTGATTTTGAGGCACGCGGGCCAGTGGGCGAAACTGCCACGGGGAAGGTACCACTGTGAGAATGGCAGAAGAGGCAGCGCTCAATAGCACGGGCTGGGGAAAGAGGAACCAGCTTCTAACTGGGGCATGCCAGGATGTAAAGGTGGTTTTGACAGTTGCTATAATTTGCAACAGGAAGCAAAAGAGGCTGGAGAGTGAGTTAGAAATGTCTGAGAGTGGGTTGGGGGATGGTTTCTTTTTCAGCACGTGCATTATCTCCTGTGACTTCATTTTAAAAGCACTAGGCCTGACGTGTCCACACCTTGTCATTTGTAGGTGTGCTTAGTCCAGTTCTTTGTGTGTTAAACAGGCAGGGATGCTATCACAAGGCAGAGCCCTTGTTTCAGTGCCACCAAGATGCCTTCCCACATGTCCCACGCACTGAGTGATGCCCAGCTCCCATGTTTTGGAGCATGTTTTCCTCTGCCCATCCAAGATCCCATACACCCTTCAGCACCCTTCATGCCAAAAACAAATGATCCCGGGAGGCAATTCCTTCACATAATTTGTTCGAAAACCCAGTGCATGCAAACGCAAACCCGACGCACTAAAATAAACCAGTTTAAAAATTTTAATCCTTGTTAAATTAATGAGGATTAAACGCCGTGGTGTGTACAAGTGCCTTGTGTGTCTAAAAAATGCCTCGAGGGGAATCCTGCCGGGTTATCAGTGGAACATGAGCTTCTGTTGTGATGCTGTGGTCAGAAGAGCTGATGTGAGTGGGCAGGGATAGAGAGGCTGTATTACCTTTTTCTCTGGCACCGTCCACACTTCCAGAGAGATGTGGGTGAGTTGGCGAGGGCTCAGAGAAGATCCATAAGGATGATATCAGACTTGGGAGCTCAGTCTGGTCTGTTCAATAGAGAGAAGCTTAAGGAGGGACTTGATTGCAACCAAGACGGGAACAGAAATGTGATAACAGAGGCCTCTTTAGTATAAGAGGCAACTGGTAGCTAGAGCCAGTGGCTGGGAGCTGAAACAAAACAAATACAGGTTAGATGTCAGATGCCGGTGAGGTGAATTATCTATTAGAGACATGTACTGGGGGAAGGGGAAATGTTTAAGTCAAGACTGGATGATTTCTCTCTAGGTCAGCTGCATCTATTGACCCTGAAATAGGAATTAATATAAAGAAGTCTATGGCATGTTGGGTCTCTTCTGTGAATTGATAAAGGAAAGACGAAGAGCAACGGAAAGTGAAAAAGGAGGCTCCTTTCTCTGTTCCTCCCTAGCCCATCTGCACAGGGCATTCAGTACAAAATTAAGCTCCAAAGAAAGGATTGCTTCTTTTTGCAGTATCCTCGTTGTGGCTCCTGGCTGACTAGCATTATCTCAGCACGTGTCACTGGTGACATCAGAAATACAGAGGGTTGCAGGGAGATAGCAGATAGGATGTACGGCAGGGAAAAGGCCTTTTCAAAAAGCTGCTGTTTCTTGGCCAAAGACCCTTGCCATAACCTGTTTGTCGGACGGTGATACTAAATTTTCTTTCCCAGAGAAGGTCTTTATTTTTGTCACAGTGTCTAGCTTTATTTAGTGCGTATGTGTGAACGAGAGAAAGAGAAAGAGATGCTAAATACGGTCAGTCTTTTTTAGTCCTCCTTTGACCGATCTGCAAAAGTACCTCTGCCTTTTGGATGCTTTTGTTCTGCTTTGCATGTCAGGTTAAACAAGAAGGGAGCTGGGTAAATGTGATGGGGTTTTCTCCTTCTTTCTGACTCTGTGTACTAAAATGCAGAGGGGAAGGAGATCGGGAGAACTGCCATAAATGCCTGTGTGGACTGGAGTGAGAAAACAGGCTAAACAAGGATGCAGCGGGAGATAAGAGGCCATCAGTGGGTAGAAGCACAAGAGAGTCTTAGTGGGAATGTGATTAGTACGTAGAAATGCATCAAGAGGATTAAACAGCAGGGGGAGAAGAGATGTTTAAATTAAAGTACAAGGTTGGCCCAAGGACGAATGGGTCTGACTGACCGTGCATACATTCAGGTTGGAAATCAGAGGAAAGTTGCCCCAAGGAGGAGTGAGGACAAAAAGAAAACCTAACAAGAGTTAGAAATGGGGCTTTTTTCTAACAGGAGAAGAGACAGGGGAGCATGGGATTCAGAGAAGAGACCTAGCCATGAGAGGGCCAAGGGGAGAAGAGGCTCCCAGTCCTGCTTTAACAGGAGCGCGTCCCCTCCCAGTTGGCACTGGAATTCATTACTAAGCCACACTGGCTGTTGGAAACCCCCTCCATGAGTGCAGGGGAGCAGCAGGTTTCTGGCAGTTAAAGCCTGTGTTTCCAGGGTCCAGTAGCATTTCCCACCCAGGGCCTGGGGCATGGACGGCCTGTCTCCTGAAAGGATTTTTGCACCAATGGTTTAAACTCTCATTGCAGATGTGCTGCATGGGTGCAAGAGGAGGCTTGTCCCTACGTCTTTCTGCAGGGCACGAGGGCATGCCCCAGTCGTGCGGCACATCTGCAGTGGGGGTTTGCTAGCGGAGTCCAGCTGTGAGCCTTCCCTGTGGTAACGTGGTCTTTCACTTGGGCACATGGTGGTCCCCGTGAACTTAGTCTGTGGCTGGGCTGCCTGCAGTGGAAGTCCACCGAGGACTTGGGATTAGTTGAGCCCTTTTCTCTGAGCTCCTTTACTGTGAGTCTTTGAGGCCGGCTGCTTTTCTCAAAGCCCATCCTCTCCCTTGGCTTCAGCGTGGCACCTTCGCAGACGGGACCATGACCACTCACGTCACGCTGGAGGATGCCTTGTCCAACGTGGACCTGCTGGAGGAGTTGCCCCTGCCTGACCAGCAGCCATGCATCGAACCACCCCCATCTTCCATCATGTACCAGGTACGCTCCCACTTCTCGGGGGGAAGGTGAGGGTTGTAATGATGCCTTGCCAAGGCCATGGTGTTTGAAGCAAGGCCTGTGGATGGATGCAACTTTTAACCCCTTGAAAAGGGGAGGGAGATTTGCCTCTCCAGAGCATGCAGCAGCAAGGGTTATGTCTATATGCACTTGTAGCTGTATAAGATACCTGAATCACTGTAAGGAGGTGCAGATAAAGTGTCAGTGGTGTTGCTAGATCACGTGCATCGCTGTAGGAGTGGGCAGATGTAACACTTGCATCACAGCAGCTTTTCCTGGATGTTTTTGATTGCAGTATAACTGTTACCTCTTTCCACACCCTGCGCTGCAGGGGCCCAGGGTTTAGGGAAGCCTGTAGAGACCTAGCCCTGGGGTTCCCAAGGGCTGTGTGCACTGCAGACTAGCAAAAAGGATCTTCAGGTCTGAATAAGACCCAGCTCAGCAAGGGATTAGAAGGAGCAAAAAGTGGGTGTAGGTAGGAGATGGGAGAGGGCTATTGCAATAGGAAAAGATCGTGACATTGCCTCAGCCTGTGCAGATCCTGTTGGTTCCTCCTTTTATGTGTGTGCTTATGTCTGACAGCATCCACACAGGTAGATAGGGCATACAGCAAATATAGCGTGTGCCTGCGTCCTCCAATCTGCTCTTCCTGCCTTCACGGTCAACAGGCTCCCTGTGTTAATGTGTAAAGATGCCCACACAACGTCGGCCTTGGTGTGCATATTGGACGCTTAAATTACAGCATTTATTTCTCCACATCAAATGGGACCCCCCTTGCATGGTTTTACGGAGCCTTTAGTCATCAGCAATTGTGCTTGTCATCTTAATCAACACGGCTTTAATTGCTGACTGTCCGCTGTATCCCCAGGCTAATTTTGACACCAACTTTGAAGACCGAAACGCCTTTGTGACCGGCATCGCCAGGTACATCGAGCAGGCGACGGTGCACTCTAGCATGGTGAGTCTGTCTGCAAGGGCTGTCCTCAAGGGAGAGGGCACAGGCCCTGCATGCTGACTTGTGGGTCTTGCTAGCAGGCGTGGGCCGTTCACAGCAGGGCACTTGTGTGTGTTGCAGAATGAAATGCTGGAGGAAGGACACGAATATGCAGTGATGCTTTACACGTGGAGGAGCTGCTCCAGGGCCATACCCCAGGTAAGAAACAGTCCAGGACCTCCTCCCTGGAAAGAAACGTTGGAGCAGCCATCTGGCTTTCCCTTCCAAATGCCTAGGACTTTGCTGGGGAAAACCCTGATGTGGAGAAAGAAGGCTGGAAAAAGGTTCCCATTGCTTCTCCAAACTAGCCATCCACCGACCAGGGAAAGGATGCTGTAGGCGCAGCAAGAGAGGCGGCTGCTTTAGCAGCTGCAAAGAGCTCATCTGTTGCTGATAGCTGGCCCAGGGACACGTGCTCTGTATACATGTGCTCTGCTCCATGACCGGGGTAGGACTCATTTCTGTCCATCCCTGCTGGAACTGAAGCCGTGTTGTAGTTTGCATCCTGCCGTACAAACAGCCATTGCTTTCATAGATTCATAGATGTTCGGGTCAGAAGGGACCTCAGTAGGCCATCGAGTCCGACCCCCTGCCTAGGCAGGAAGGAGCGCTGGGCTCAGATGAGGCTAATTTATTTTGAGGCTGAGATTTATCTCACCCCAGAAGTGATTTCACAGGATCCTAAGGTTGGAAGAACTTCAAGGATCATCTAGTCCAACCCCCAGCACACATGCACAGTGCTGTCCCCAGCCCATTGCAGCCCATCCCAGATGGATGCCCCCCCTTCCCCCAGCACGTACTGGGGGAATTAGAGAAAAATCAGCAGAGTATTTTCTAACTCACTTTGCCCTTATGGTTTCCTGACAAGCATGGCAAACCGATAACTCAAAAATATCTATGACCAAAATTGTCAAACTTGGTTTGTTTTGTGGCCTCCTTGGAGATCTCAACATCAAGTTGTGTTTGAAGAGAAGCCCTTCAGTAGTTTGACTGTCAAATGTGGACAGAGTGGAAGTGAGTTGGGATTTCACAGCTGAGAGAAAGGAGGATATATTTTTGGTATGTGTTTTGAGAAGCTGGCTCCTGAAGCTACTAGGAGGCAGTGACCCCACAGTGATGGAGAGCTGGCAGTGAGGCCATATGAGACAGGGGAAAAATGCGGTGTCTCGCGTGGTTCCTTCACGTACCACTTGGAGAAGACCACCTCTAGGTTGGCATTGTGCAGGTCCTGAGCACGTCGGACAAAAAGAGCTGATAATTGAGTGCTAGCAAAGGCTGAAAGGAGCAACGTCAAGGCTGAAATAGGGCAGGATTTAACCCAGTGGTTTGGGCATTCACTGGGACACGGGAAGCCCAATTTTTGTTCCCTGTTCTCAGTGCTCTGACCCATTGGATGCCATCCCCAAGGGGCTGTTGGCTCTCCCAGGGTGGGTCTTTCCTTCTCTGCTTTTCTGTGGCAAGCTTCCCACGTCTGGATTTTCCCAACGTGGAACAGGGACATTTTTGCAACCTCAAAAAAGTTTCCAGAGACGGGAAAACTACTCCCTACCCCGCTGGGCTCAGCGCCTGCATGTCCTGCACTGCTGCATTTCGGTACTAATCACTCCACTGGTTTATTGACACCGTTTCCAGGCAAATTCTTCGTTCCCACCACTTACTGTTTAGATACATTTTGAACCCTATTTGCTGCAACAAACACCCCAGCCTGAGTTGTGAAGGGCCTGATCCTGGCAGCACTTACACACACCTCCCTCCTAGTGAGAAAGTTTTTCTTTATATCCAACCTCAACTTTCCTTGCTGCAGCTTGAGCCCATTGCTCCTTGTCCTGTCATCTGCCCCCACTGAGACCAGCCCAGCTCCATCCTCTTTGCAGTCCCCCTGCAGGGAAGTTTAAAAAAACCCCCATTGGGCCAGAGCCAGCCTTGAAACCATTCCCTGTGGTGCCAAAAAAAAAATACCCCCAGGCTTAGTTGGCTAACATTGTGTTTTCTGTAACCTAGTTGTGTTCCCCTCCTCACCCCATCCCTCTTATGTTAGTCCCTCGCTTGGGCACTCTCTATTTCCCTTATGACTTTGGTTCATGAATCTTAACATCCCCTTGGTGCCAAAAATGCTGCATTTGATCTTAGCCAAAAAAAAGGCCAAAATGCTAATGGGAACCTACCCCAAGGATAGGTTAGTGCAGCCTCACCACAGACACATGCTGGTGTCTGCACCTTTTTGATCTGCAGGAGAGGTCAAGACTCAGTTCCCTTGGGTTCCTCTTGGCTGGCCCACGGGGCCCAGCTTTATGCTCCTGGCTGAATATTTGCTTAGTCCCCATGAATTCCTGGGGCTGGTTTGCAATTTCCTCCGTGATCACTGCAACATGCCTGCAGGCAGGGTTGGGGTGGACGGCGCGAGGGAGATCGACGGCACGAGGGAGCATGTGAAGAGCATGCAGGAAGGGGTTTCACGTGCTTTGACATCTCCCCTCCCTGCGGCAGCTACTCGGACAGACTTGCACGCTGCCGTGCCAAACACGCACTTCCCTTACGGGCATCTGTAGGAGGCACAGCACGTGATGGAGCAAACCCAGCGCCCCAGCTGCAGCAGAGGGGAGGGAGCCCAAGTGATGAAAAATAATTAATGTGACCATATCATTCAAATACTCAGGTCCAGATCCTCAGGAGATGTGCAGCAGGGGCACAGACAGCTTTAGAGCTGCTTTCGCATCCTCCCACGCAGAGGAGCCAGCTGGGGGTTAGGGACTGTCCCAGGCACACGACACAGAAGCTATGGAGCTGCTTTAAATTGTGCCACGTGGTAGCAGGGCCATGCAATCTGTCCCTCTACTAGGGAGGCTGGGAGTGTCCGTAGCACAGAGGGAGTCCTCCAAAAAGGAGCTTTGAAGTCGGGCTGCCAGTGGTGCAGACGGGCTGGAGGGCCTTGCTTTTAACTGTCTTGTGAAGTGAGAGGCCGATGAGCCCAGCATGAGATGAATTCAGAACAGGATGAAATTGGGCAGCGTCGGATTGGAATAAACATGTCTCACGCTTCCCAGCGTGTCTGCAAAAGGGCTACAGCGAGGCAGAGAAAACGGTGTTCGCCTCTCCCCTTGTCCGGCTTTCCAGGAGCAAGGGAGTGATTAAGTTGATATATTTAAAAGAGAAAGCAAAATCCAACTGAGAAGGCAGGACACCCCCCAATTATGGGTTGGGATGAGATGATGTAGTTGGAGCAGGGGGTTGCACTAGATGTGGCCTGAGGTCCCTTCCCACCCTCAGTCTAAGTAATCCCAGCATGGGCTTGCAGAGAGCTCTTCACACCTGAAAGAAATTGGGTACTGGCAGCTACGTAGCATCATGGTGGTGAATTTTTGGGCAGCTCGACGGCATCATGAATTTTGATGTGACAGTGAGTCAGGACTGACATCGTGTACAGGGTTCAGGGCAAATGTGGGGGGACTTTGTTTCTCAGCACAGTACCGGAGGCCACCCCCTATATCTGTAATAACTGAGAGTATTGCATATCTGAGAGCTAGCCATGTCCCTTCACTCTCAGTCTGGGCAGCAAGCTTGGGGTTATAGCAACACTGGGCACATCTATGGATTCATTAATGCACCATAGTCACTGCACATTGAGTTTAGTGTTTTCTTAATGAAGTCATAACTGAATGCACAGTAACTTCATTTACTGTCCAGTAGCACCAGTGCATGGTTTTTTGTGATGGTTACTGCACCGTAGCCTGATAACGCTGCGCAGTAGCTGATTACCATGGTTTTTGACCGCCACGCTACTGCGCAGTGTTATTAGGCTACCGCATAGGAAGCATCTTGTGTAGATGCATCCGCTGTCCTCAGCCTCAGGCTAGCGGCCTCCTTGACACTTGGACCCTGGCCTCGGCAGAGGGTGGTGGCCAGTGCCCATCAAAGGGAAATGCCAGCCGGGGTGACGCCGATTCCTTGTTGCGTGCCAGGTGAAATGCAACGAGCAGCCCAACCGGGTGGAGATCTATGAGAAGACGGTGGAAGTGCTGGAGCCAGAGGTCACCAAACTGATGAAGTTCATGTATTTCCAGGTAACTGGTGGAGCAGGGAGGTAGGAACCCGTCTCATGAGTGTCGCGTGGTCTGTTTGATCTGGTTTCCTTCCCAGACAGCCAAGGCAAAGCCTCTCTGGTCCTCTGAGGGCAAACCCCTTTAGTTCTGCAGCTGGCAGTGGGATACGTTCAGAGCAAAGACACATGACTTGCCTGGCTTCAGATTTTGCTGTATACTCAAAATCCAGCCCCAGGACAGGAGAGCTTTGAAGTTCCTCAAGTCTAGCAGACTTCAGCCCTTGCAAAATACAAAGAATGCACTATATATAGTTTATACGCCATGCAGTACATCTGCCCTGCAATGCAACGTGCATACAGCACAATATATTTACAGTGCAGTATATGTGTCTGAAGGCGGCCACTGTACTGGCTTGGAGAGCCATAACCTTCGGTGGCTGGTTAGTGCTCTGTGTGGAGGATGAAACGACCGTTATCCAGAAGCTGAAAGTCAGGTGCTGGATGAAATACAGAGGAGCCAAGGTTTGTGTTAGAGGCAAGGATTTTGTAGGGTGGTATCTTTAATTAGACCAACTGCATAGTGAGATAGACAAGCCTTCAAATGCAAGACATTCCTCATTAGGAATTCATCAGGGATATTTGTGCTGGCATTTCTGCAGCAGAGGGGGATGATTAGGGCCGGTGCTTTTTGATGAAGGTAGGAAGTGTCTGATGGCTGATGCCACCCACCCTTCTCAGATGTGATCAAGTGAACATTTTTTGACAGACATGGCTGACCATGCCCCTTCCTCCCACTCCCCAAATAAGAGTTGTTTGGTGTCAGGGCATTTTTCAAGAAGTTTCCTCATCTGTCCAGGGGCAAAGCTAGGCCTAGTCTAGATCACCCTGCAGGAGTCCTCCAGAGGAAGCTGATAATGGAAGTGTTTGGAGGCAAACAGCCTTTCATTGGCACGGTCCAGGATAAGAAAGGACACCAAGGCTTCAATTTAGCAGATGCACCCCAGGGAATTATGCAATTATGCACCTGTGCAATTTTGCACATAAAGCATATGACTGTGCATAATTGCATGATTTTGCATAATTTAACCCGGGTGGGCTCTGTGCCTCCACCTCCGCAGGGCTGGGAGCCCACGTGGAGGCACCAAGTGCAGTGGCATGTGACCGCACAGCTGGTGTGTAGGGGGAAGCTCCTTTTTGCAGGGGGGTGGGTGGGCATGGGGTTGGTGGGTGGGCATGGGGGTGTGTGTGGGTGGGTGTGAGGTTTGTGGGTGGGTGTGGGCCACGCTGCATGGTGCACAGCCCCTGCCGCTGCCAGCAAGGTTGAAGGTGTGCACCATGTGCAGCACCCAGGACTCAGCGCATAGTTTTTAATTTTTCTGTGCATAATTTTTAATTTTTCTCTGCATAATTCCCTGGGGTGTAAGCAGTGGTCAGACTTTTGGTGTCCCAAAGCACTCACATAACAGCATGCTGGGCGCTGGGTGGGCAGAGGCCCTGGAGCAAAAGCAGCGGCTCACTTGAAGTGCACAAAGAGCCCTGGGCAGTGAGGACAGATATTGCACCCAGGCACGCTGCACCCGCGGGTCACATAGCGCCACCCCGATGAAGCGGGTGCTTGCTGAGCGCGGCCTTGCCCCGTTGCCTTTCAGCGCAAAGCCATCGAGCGGTTCTGCAGCGAGGTGAAGCGCCTGTGCCACGCGGAGAGGAGGAAGGACTTTGTGTCCGAGGCCTATCTGCTTACTCTGGGGAAGTTCATCAACATGTTCGCCGTGCTGGACGAGCTGAAGAACATGAAGTGCAGCGTCAAGAACGACCACTCTGCCTACAAAAGGTGTGGGGCGGTGGGGGGGACAGGGGCGGTGGGCTCTGGTAGTGTGCTGGGGGGTGGACGAGGACATGCCCCAGCTGTTTCCTAGGGCAGGAGGAGGAAGGTATGAAGCAAGGACTTGAAGGACTTGAGTTCAAGTCTGCTCTGCCACTGATTCTCTGCGTGACCTTGGGCAGGTCACTCAGCCTCTGTGGGCTTATGGTTCCCCATCGGTGAAAGGATAATAGCCCTGCCATGTCTCATGGGCTCAGACAGCACAGGGCTTGTGAGTACCTAAAGCAGCCGAGCTCTTAGGACTGCTGGCAGGCGAGCTGGATCTTTTCATTCAGAGTTTGCAAGGACCAGAGGGCTGCTAAAGTGAATGGAAATGCAAAGAGTCAGCCTGTGGCTGGGTTAGTTTTAACGTCACGTCCATTTTGGGCCTCTGAACTAAGCCCTGACTTCAAGCGAGGGAGCGGGAATGACGCGAGGAGTCCCCGGTAACGCAGGAGCTCTCCCTTGCAGGGCGGCCCAGTTTCTGCGGAAGATGGCCGATCCCCAGTCCATCCAGGAGTCCCAAAACCTCTCCATGTTCCTGGCGAACCACAACCGCATCACACAGGCAAGTCCATTCCCCCTCGCACGCTTCTTTCTCCCAGCAAAGTTACAGGCTAGTGGTGCACACGCGGGGTCACCTTCGCCTGTAGGACCAAGGAGCTGTGATTTCACAGCCGGAGCTCAGAGCCCCGCAGGGGTGGCGGCGGAGGTGGCCACAGGGCTGGGATGGTTATGCTGTTACCTCCCAGGGATGGGGCAGATGGGGGTCCCCGCCTTATGGGGCGGCACGTGGACCCTGAAGGGAGCATGAGATATGCCCAGAGGAGCGCCGAGCTGCCAGCCCATCGCTGGGGCTACCGGTAGAGAGAGCCTAGTCCCCGATTGTGAAGCTGTCCCAAGCCCCCTGACTCAGAAGGGGGGAGAGCCACAAGCCATTTAGCCGAACACAGCAAGTTAAGTCTCGGCAGACGCTCCCAAGGTCCCCTCAGATGTTCCCGACCCCTCGCCCTTCCTCCCTGGGGTTCACACGGGGTGTCTCGGCGTTTCAGTGCTTGCATCAGCAGCTGGAAGTGATCCCGGGCTACGAGGAGCTGCTGGCGGATATTGTCAACATCTGCGTGGATTACTACGAGAACAAGATGTACCTGACCCCCAGCGAGAAGCACATGCTCCTGAAGGTACCCCGCGTCCCGGCTCCCGGGGTGCTGTCTCTTGTCTGTTCCCACGACCTCCTACCCTGAGGAGCCGGCTGGACACAGCTCTGGGCCCCACAGAGGTCCCGCACAAGCTTTCTGAAGTGTTACCATGTTCCCAGCCTGACCGGAGCAAACCTCGTTCTTTTCCCTGTCATTTCTCCTTGTTCTTTCTGCATCCCATCCCTCCTTCTCTTCCCTCTCTTATTCCCTACCGTCACCTCTCCCCTCCTTGGCTCTCCCCCTGGCTAGCAGCTGGCCCGTGCAATGCTCCAGGGATGTGTCAGGAACCAGAACTCGTGGTAGAGGTGATATCTTTTATTGGACCAACTAGATTTTTGCAACAAAAAAAAATTCTTTAATTGCAAGCTTTCCAGCACAAACACCCTTCTTCAGGCATCGGAGAAAAGATCCAGGGATGTGCTGCACGATTTGGACAGCAGGTGGTGGTGCGCACAGACGGATGGCACTGCAGTCAGGGATGCTCCTGTTTCCGTATGCAAGCACTTAGGAACTGGGGTGTCCCTGGTAGCAGGTGGAGAGAAATCCCTGGGGCAAAATTACAGATGTGCCCTAAAAGAAATGCAGAAGGCTAGAAGTCTTGGTTCAGAGATGATACCTTTTATTAGAAGAAAATCTGCAGAAAAAGATTTTCTTTTTGGTGTGATTTCTCAGCTGGTCTCATAAACGTATCATCTCTGAACCAAGACCTCTAGTGTTTTGCATTTCTTTTTGTCTCAGACCAACACGGCTGCCAAATACATCTCTGACAGATGTTCCTCAATTTACCCTGGGAGGAAATGTTTACTGTTTTTGATGACATTTTTGGCTGTAGAAACTGCCTTTTGAGGGGCGTTTTGGGAGGTGGGGAGATGCAAATTACCAAGGCAAATGTACTGCGTATTGACAAAAGATATGTCAGTATCTGTATTGACAAAATATTTGTCAAAAATATATAAATATTTTTAATGTTTATATATATATATATATTTATCAATATATAATATAAATGTGTGTGTTTGTATTTTGTCAATACAAATATTTGTGTGTGTATGTGTGTGTATATGTGTGTGTATACATACACACACATATATACATGTATGTATATATGTGTGTACATGTATGTATATATGTGTGTGTACATATAAGTATATATATGTATATATGTGTGTGTACATATATGTGTGTATATATACATATATGTATATATGTGTGTGTGGTGTGTATACACACACATATACATATATGTATATATATGTGTACATATGTGTGTGTATACACACACACATGTATATATGTGTGTGTGTGTGTATGTATGTGTGTGTATACACACACATACACACACACACACAAATATTTGTATGGACAAAAAATCTGTGTATTGACAAAAGATATCAGATTCACCCAAAGAACCTTGTCTTGACAAAAAATGCAATGCCCCATTGACCTTTTGGCTTAGCAGGAGCTGTGATAGTGGAGCCAAAAGTGGCATCTTCTCGTGCCAAATGCAAGGGCAACCTCTTTGTGCCATTTCTGGACGATAACTCTTTTCTCTTCTGTGATCTGGTCCTCTCAGGTGATGGGGTTTGGTCTGTATCTGATGGACGGCAACGTCAGTAATATTTACAAACTGGATGCCAAGAAGAGAATCAACCTCAGCAAGATCGACAAGTTCTTCAAGGTTAGTGACCAGCATGGGGTGGGCTTGGGATTATTGCAAACCAAAAAAGTTAGCAGGAATGTTTCCTTAAAGGCTGCCTTTGCACTGCCATGATGCCGTGAAATGACCGTGGGGTACAGTGACCCTAACAGCCTCTTGCCTTGGTTCCTGCTGGTTCATGACATAAACCGTGGCCCTGGAAGGAACAAATAAGTGTTGGAGCCTCCCGCTAGCTTGACGGCGCACCCTGGAAAGCTCCATAAAGTGTTAGCGCAGAGGCTCGGTGAAGCAATTTCATTTCCTTTCTGCCGGGTGGAGGAAGCCATGCCGTGCTTGGAGGGAGCTTGTGCTGCCATCAGAGCCCTTGGAAGTGTCTCCCTCTGCCAGATATCCTTCTGGGGTTGGGTTCATCTCCTGTCCAAGCTGGCCCACTTCCACCAGCTGCTGTGGGAAGGTGCGAAGAGCTAATACGCTTCCCTTCTTCTGTCACTTCCTACCCTCTGTAGGTTGTCTGATTGCACTCCAGGGCTGGTAGCCCCTGGCCTGAGATGCAGCAGTTCCCCATGCAGAAACCTTCTCCTTCCCATTGCTGTCATCCACAGGGCTGAGCACACGCTGCATGCTTAGTGCACGTGTGGGTCATATCAGACCCCGCAAACAGGTCTGGCAGTGGACAGCACATGGTAGGATATTTTCCTTGTGGAGTTGATTGTACCCGGGGAACTTCCCATGAAGTCCTGTTGACCATTAGCTCTCCTTACCCAGAGTCCTTTTGCCAATAACTTTTTGTTTTTATTGAGTCCTATTGGATGAATTCCTCTCCTAAAGTGGGAGAAAGCTCCCGGTTCTGGTAACCGCTTCTGCTCTGCATCAGCTTCACCCTTGCAATGACAGCAGCCTCCGCCCTCGCCTCGAGGCACTTGGACCAGGGCTGTCGGGCCCTGCCTTTTCACCCGCAGCCTGTGCTGCAATGCCAGAGGACTGAGCCCGTGGTGACGTCTGTGCACGAGAGGCTCTGCTTACTTGGCTCTCACTTGCAATGAGATGGTGTAACGAGCTGACAAGCTTCTCTTAGACCTCCAGGAGTCTGAGTCCACAGCTCCCCAACCCTAGGAAAATTATTAAAACTGCCCAAAGTGTTCTGGATGCTGCCCTTGCTCCTGTTTGCTGCATTGAGCTTTTAGCTCGGTTCAAATCAAGCATCATCGACAGAGCTTGGCCTTTTCAGTGTGTTTGGACTGCTGCGTTGATGGCTGTGAAGCTCTTTGAGCATCGGAGGACAACACAAGGATATAAGTATCTCTTGCTGTGCTTATTCCAACTTTCTCTCCGCTCATGCCGCGTGTGGTATCTGGTGCTGTCTCATCCAAACGCACCTGTCTGCATCGCCACATCCCAATGGAGAAGCATCCAGCTCCACCACCACTCCCAGCTTCTTTTTCCAACCAAATCTCCAGGATCTTGAGCTGTGAAGGAAGCTGATTTTGTATGTAAAACCCCTGTAAAAGGTCACGTGAAGACAGCCTGGCAAACCCTGTGCTCAGACCCATCCGAGGAGGTAGACGGAGGTGGTAATAGCAGCCCTCCCTTGAGGATGGGAGAACTGCTACCACGGCCCCATGAGCGGCGGTTGTTTTGTCACTGGATGTTTGCTGGTCGCTTGCTTTGGGGTTACTTTTTCAGCTAAGATTAAAATATAGCCAAGTCAGAGACCCCCTCCCACCACACACACACTTCTTCCCCTCGAGACATGTCAACAGCCAGGGAGGCTGCATCTCCTTCTCCAGAACCTTATTAAATGCAAAGGGAAATGATCTTTGAGCAACCAGTTGTTGCCCATGTTTCAAAGATGCATTGGGCTGGCTTAGGCCTTTTCATGGCAACTCTAGGGCCCTTCTCAAGTCATAGCTAATGAGAGCAATACCAATATTAGCAATGTGGGCACCACACCAACTTACTGGCCAATAAACCTCCCATAGTCACAGTGGCAAGCTGTCATTCCCCATCCTCAGGACATCTAAGTCATCTATGCTTGCAAAGCACAAATGCGTGGAGCAGACAGAGTCCAAAGAGAGCTGGTCTTTGAGGAGAAGACTGCCTTTATTGCAGGAGGGAGGTCTTCCTGGAAAACTTGGACCTGTGAACTGTCAGTCCTGCTGCCAGCGTCTCGGGAAAGCAGTGCCCCAGACGGGACACACCGGGGAATCATCCGTTTCCATTCGCTCTAGGAAATCCCCCGAGGATGCTGCAGCCCTGCTCATTTTGGAAGTAGAATTAGCCCTGGCTGCTCTGCTGCTCTTCATCCCGTGTGTCTGGGTTTCTTCGGGGGTGCCAGAGGTGTTGTTTTGGTGTCTTATGCATCTTTTCTACACATGCGCTCTCCCTTCTCCAGCAGCCGTCGGGGCTGCACAAGTGCCCACCGTCACATCCTGGCATAGCCCCTTGTTTGACAATAAGGTATCGGTAGCATCAGGGGAACGGAGGTCTTTAAGGGTTGGTTCTTCAGTGTTAAACACCTTGCGTTAGCCTTCAACCACTTGCAGCCGTGGCCGTCAAAGTTGTGACTGTCCCCGAGACCAAGACTATCCGTTCCTCCCTTGTGTCCGTGTGTGTTGCTCTCCAGCCGCAGGAGGTCTCTGCTGTATTTCAACCATCTTCTGTTTTCTTTTCCAGCAGCTGCAGGTGGTCCCTTTATTCGGCGATATGCAGATAGAACTGGCCAGATACATTAAGACCAGTGCTCACTATGAGGAGAACAAATCCAAGTGAGTGCCTGCCGTAATGTCTCTTGGCTTTTGTGTGTCCTGAGTGGGTAGGGAGTGAGGGTGTGTGCCCAGCTATCACCCTGTGCAGGGTGTGTGTGCATGTGTGAGCATGTCCCTGCAAGAGCGCGTGTGCATATACAGCCAGTTGCACATGTGAATGTGAGCAAGTCATGATGTGGACATAATTGCCCATGGGTATGAAAGCATGCGAGTGTGCGCACAGTCCCAAGCGGCTCTGTGGTTGTGACTGCGTGGTGTGCTGTGAGCCCAGACACATGGCTGGGGATGCTCAGATACGCACCCATGAGCGTTACGTGGTGCGATGTCTGTGCTTTGGGTGAGTGTCAGTACAGGTGCTCACGAGGTGTGTGCGTGCCCACATGGACAAGCGTGTGTAAGCGTGCAAATACAAGTGACGCGCACCTGCTCTGGGCAGATTTTCATCCGCAAGTTTGACCCAGGGTGGAAAATCCCCCAGAGCATGACCGCAGCACCAGCTTCTATCTGTGACCCCGGGGCACCTCTCCATGGGGTTAGTGAGCGTCCTGCCCAGCCGGAGGGTTCACCCTGGACTTGCTCAAGTGCTTTAGATATGAATTTTGTGGTACGGATGATTCTGTTTTGCTCCAGGGTTTTCCATGCCAAGTGGTTCAAAAGTGCAAGGGGGTTGAAAGGCGCTAATCTAGAATCTGGACCCAAATCCAAGGTAGCAATCCTGTGCCATGAGATCAAAAGCGTCAGTGGATGTTGCATCCAACCCACGTGAAAAAGTCTCAGTTGTCTTCGCAGTTCTGCACAACTGTTGATTACTGGGGGAAAGGCCTGGAGAGATGAATGTGTATCTCCGAGATAGGTTCAGACACGAGTGCATTGGTGACTTGCCTGCCGTGCCGATCTGAGCTGTGCCTGGCTGAACGGGATAATCCCGCCGCGCTCGGGGGGCTGGGCTGGGTGAGCTCACGTGGTCTGGTTCAGCCCTGCTTGACTATGATGCTCTGATATCACTCGGGCTTTCGTGCGCAAAGATTCATCCACGGGACCAAAAGCAGACAAGCAGCGTACAGAAGTGCGCTCCCTTTGTGCCTCGGCTGTTCTTTGGAGCATCTTTATTTCTGTCTCTTCCCGAAGCTGAGGCTGCTGCTGGCGGTTCTTGCCGTGTGGGCACGAGCCCTCGCAAAATGAGCTAAATGCTGCAAACTCAGCTCGCTCTCGTCCATACAAATAGCCCCGGGCTAGGAACTGACATTTAGTGCTTCATCAGCTTGCTTCGTATTTGGTTTTCTGCAGACAGAGCGGAGGTCTGAGCCCCCTCTCCGCTGGGAAGAAAGGATGGTCCCTCACTTTCCAGCCTCAAATGCACTTTGCACATCCTCATTCTTCAGACTGGTTGAAACATCAGGATTATTTTTCCTGGGGAAAACATTTTGAAACATTTTTTTCTTTAAAAAAAAATCCTATTTTTTTCCAGTTTTTTGGACAAACTATCACGGCAGGTTTTGAAAACCGTTTGGGGTAAAACAACAAAAATGTGTTGTTCGATGAAAATCTTAAGACTTCCAAAATCAAATTTTTAATAAAAAATTGCACATAAAAACTGGGGAAGGTCTGCCCACATATAATTTTTTTATTTTGTTTTTTTTGGTCAAACCACTGTTTTTCATACTAAAATATTCCCATGAACATTTTCTAACAGCTCTGCTCACTTTGTCCTCTTCAAGACTAGCTGGCTGGTGACTTCTCTGTTTCTCCATCATTTCTAATGTGCCTATCACCTCAACTGCAGTGCACCGAATCTCTCTCCCTGCCTTGCTTTACTAACTGGTTTCTTTCCTCAGTCGTTCTCCGGCCAAGGTGCTCTGGGACTTTGGCCTTTCAACTGTTTCAGGGGCAATTTTATATACTCCCTGTACTGAGGCTCCTGCTTTCATCCCTTTTCCCCTTCTTCCCCTTCCTCTCCCTTCCCTCCTTCCAAGATGCAATTAATTGTTGTCTTCCTTGCATGGCATTTTATTTCTCCCATATGGACTCGATTATATGTGGCAGGCTGGGCTGGCACCGCACTGGGCATCCTTGCTAGCCTGCCCAAGTCTCTTGGGGGAAGCGCAGGACACTGAGACGGGTAAGAGTCGGATGGTGGGATCGTGGGAGACCAGGTGTGACGAGGAATAACGTGGCCGAGTACGTAACAGGTCTGCAGCGGCTGCAGACGTCTCCATGAGCAGCATCATGGTGCTTGCCCGAATAAGCAGCTGACTCAGGTGCCTTCTCTGCTGGGGAAAGCGTGAGGCAGAGGGAGCACGACGGATCTTACCACTGCCCGTCAGAGGAAGGGCACCTGGAGGCTCGAAGCAGTCATCGTGGCACATAATACACGAGATTTCCTTCGGCTGAAATGTCTGCACAAAATAGTTGTGGCACAGCTCCAAGGTCAAGTCCCCAGACAATCGTGGCCAGGAGAAGGGGGTTCATTTGTGACATGGTCTCCATTTAATTCCTGGCCAGTCACTCATGACGTGGTCTCCTTTGCATTTATTATACCACCTTGCACTTATTATTGTGGCAATAGAAAGGGGCTAGTCCGTCCCTCCCTGCAAAGTCCCTGATGCAGCCAGTGGGAGCAGAGGGCTCAAAGCGAACAAGTCCAGCCCCGTAAATCATTCCCTGCCTTTGCTTCCAATGCAGGTTAGTTTGTTGAGGTGGGGATAATAGTCCAGGTCCAAAAGAGGAGAGGGAGGGAGGCATCTTTTCTGGCTAGTCACTCCCTTTGAGGCTGGCTGGTCTTAGTCTGGGAAGGAAAGGAAGGGGCGATGCCTCATTCACACATTGAGGACTTGCTGTACAGCTGCACGGCAGCTTAGATAATAGTTGCCTGTCCACGACCGTCTGTCTGGCCAGTAGGTAAGTACAGCATGCATTTTGTGAGAGGCTGAATTGAAAAAGAGCTCCACTGATGGCAGGGGTAGAGGAAAACCATGCCTGGCACGGTGCAAGCCATCCTCCGGATGGAGAAAGGCCGTATGCCCGTGCGTGCACACGCACACGGGTCGTGCGGTGTCTCGGGCCAGGACGAGGGGCAGGGTGGATGCCTGCTGAGAAGGCACGTCCCGAAGAGGACATGCTTTACAGGGGAAGGAAGCAGCAGACCCGGACAGCCGTGTTCTGCCCGCTGCCTGTCCGCTCAAGAGGCTGCTTTCCTGCCCAGGTGGACCTGTACCCAGAGCAGCATCAGTCCCCAGTACAACATCTGTGAGCAAATGGTCCAGATCCGTGACGACCACATCCGCTTCATCTCGGAGCTCGCTCGCTACAGCAACAGCGAGGTAAGCACCGCCGGGTGCCTCCTCGGAGGGCACTCGGTGCCTGCACGCCAGCCAGGGAAGAGGTTGGGGAGCGGGGTGGCATGCGGTGCCTGAGGGGAGAGGGACATAGCGGGGAACGTTGCTCCACAAGTCACATCACCCTCCCCCTGGGCTGTAACCATCTTACCTGGATGGCCTGGGCGCACGGTGAGAGCTGGCAGTCTCTGCTGCAGAGCCATTAAATGATGGAGATTTCTGGTATTTGCTGCAAAAGACTCTTCTCTTGCCTCTAAAGCAGAAATGTGAAAAACGTTTTTGATTATTGAAGTTCAAGGTCTATGAGCTTGAGGTCTGGGGTAGAGATGAGCGGAGAATTGGTCACATGCCGGGGTCCAGGGGGATGAATTGTTGGAGAGATGAGGAAATGCAGACACTTACATTGACGGAGGTGTTGGGGTCCTGCCAGGGACCAGGCCGGAAGGGGAGAGGAGCACAAGACTTCTGTGGTCCCTATTTGGGGTCTCATACCACTTAGTGGCTGGTGGGTATCTGTTGGGGGATCGGTTGTGTTTTTGAATGTTGGCTTTATTATTTTATAACTCAGATTCATTAATAAAGTTACAAAAATAAGATATATGATTAATGATGTGATGAAACATTCATAATTTAGCATGCATCACGGCCCATGGATGTCAGCAGAGGTGTAGAGGGAGGCTGTCATTCACACCAAAACAAAACCCCTCTCAGGGCGCGGGAAGGAGGCAATGAGGAGAAAATAATAGAGCTTTATTGTGGTTTTGATTTATTGGCTGATTGGAGGCCCCTTCTTCTGGTAATTGTTGCTGCACTTGGTTGCTGGCATTTATGACTGAAGCTCTGCTTTCCAGGGTGCCTACGCCTTTTCTGTATTCAATGTAAATGACTGCAAAAGTGCTCAATGAATAAAAAAGGGGCGTCCCAAAGACCTGGAGAGTCTCGGAAGTGTCTCACCAAACCTTTTGAGGGAGCAGGGACGATAAAAGAGGGGTTGTCTATTTTCTCCAGTTGCAGGGAATAAGTTGAGGCAAGGCCCAGTGATTGAAAAGGGCTATATCCAGCTCCATCTGCACAAATATTTGGCAGTTCATATCAGGGAACATATTGCCCATCGTGTTTCTATCTCTGACTGTGCAATCATCTGAGCTGCATTTTGGTGGCAAATCAAGAGCCACGAGCTCTCTCGCTCCACGGAGGGCATTTCTGGCTGGGCGGTTTTCTGCGTCTCACGGTGCCCTTGTGTGTTTTGCTCCAGGTGGTCACTGGCTCAGGCCTGGACAGCCAGAAATCAGATGAGGAATACAGGGAACTCTTTGACCTGGCCTTGCGGGGGCTGCAGCTGCTCTCCAAGTGGAGCGCCCACGTCATGGAGGTGGTGAGTGCCGCCTCTCCCAGCACAGCATCCTCACCGGCTTCTCCCCAAGAGGGCTTGAAATATTTAAGGCCGTGTTCAACCAGAGAAAGGCCACACACACACACACACACACACACACACACACAAAGAAAAGGAGGAAATGTACTCAAGAAAGTAGTGAAATGTGCCATTTTTTACTGACATGAGGGCAAGTGCGCCATCTCAGAAGAGCAAGGTGATGTTTTTGAATGTTGGCTCCATGATTTTATGACTCAGATTCATTAATAAAGTTACAAAAATAAGAGATATAATTAATGATGTGATGAAACATTCATAATTTAGCATGCATCATGGCCCATGGATGGTGTTGCTGCATGGAGAATTTTAGGAATAAATCGTGGAGGTCAAACGCACGTTAGAGAGGGAAAGTAAATGAATGGCCCCACTTGCAACCCTCCAGTAAGGATGTAGGGGCATAGAGGGGGACTAGCGTCTGGAAGTAGATGATTCGGTGCTGGGCTGCCGGAGAGCCGTGGTGGGGGTGCGGGAACGTGTCTCTGGCCCTCTTCCATCCACACAGCTCTGGTCCTTGTGAGTCACCCCGGTGCTCTGCCCTTGCTCTCTTCTCCCAGTATTCCTGGAAGCTGGTTCATCCCACGGATAAGTTCTGTAACAAGGATTGCCCGGGCACCGCAGAGGAGTATGAGAGAGCCACCCGCTACAACTACACCAGCGAGGAGAAGTTTGCCTTTGTGGAGGTAGGTGCAAACACTGCCTCCAAAGCCTTTAAAGGAAAGGATGATCTTTTAGCTAAGGCAGTGGCTGGTGTATCAGAGTCCAGATCCCTCCCATGCCCCAAGCCCTGCTGGGTGACCCCTTGCAAGTCCTGGAGAGCTACTTTTTAGAAGGTATAATTGCTTTCCGTGGGAGCTGGATGCTTGCGGACCTTGGGAATCTCCATCCAGGGACTGGAGGTTTCACCCAAGCGGGGGCTAATACTGCTACTCTGTTCAGGCAAGGGGGGAACTAGTTGTCTGCGTTTTCTCAGGTCATTGCCATGATCAAGGGCCTGCAAGTGCTGATGGGCCGGATGGAGAGCGTCTTTAACCAGGCCATCCGAAACACCATCTACGCCGCGCTGCAGGACTTCGCCCAGGTGACGCTGCGCGAGCCGCTCCGGCAGGCCGTCAGGAAGAAGAAGAACGTCCTGATCAGGTCGGGATGTCGGTCTCTGACCGTATCTTAAATGCAGAGATCCAGAATAGCCCTGGGTGGCAACCTCTCTAACCAGCTGTATACCATCTCCCATGTCAGACTAGCGCCCGTCAGCAATGCATTCAGAAACAATTGGTGCAAACTGGTTGCCAGTGCCCCTGAGACACAGTCAGCATGTCCTGTCCAGCCCAGTCCTCCCAAAGCTACCTTGGTTGAGCAGCTCGTGCCTGTCTGTCTGTGCCGAAGGTTTTTTCCATCCCTTACGGATGATAAAGGCTGGAAGAACTAGGGTTATTTAGTCTGGAGAAGAAAAGACTGGAGGGAGGATTTGATAACAGTCTTCAAATACTTGAAGGGTGATAGCAAAGAGGATGGAGATGGGCTTTTCTCCATGCCTGTTGGGGATAGGACTAAAAGCAATGGCCTCCAACTGCAGCAGGGGAAATGTAGGTCAGAAGAAACTTTTTGACTCTGAGGGTGGTCCAGCATTGGAGCAGGCTTCCTGGAGGAGCTGTGGAGTCTCCATCCCTGGAAATGTCCAAGAGGACATTTGGATGCTCACCTTGCCAGGGTCATCTGACCCCAGCTGACTTTCCTGCCCTTTGGGCAGGGGGCTGGACCTGATGATCTCGCGAGGTCCCTTCCAGCCCTCATGCCTATGAAATCTATGCCATCTAGGAGGTTGGACAAACCCTTGGCTGGGATGACGTAGGGATGATCCTGCCTTGAGCAGGGGCTGGACTAGACGGCCTGGTGAGGTGCCTTCCAGCCCTGCGTTCCTATGATCCCGCCACGTCCGTGGCTTCGGGTACTTTCCCCTGCAGTGAAAGTCTGACTTGAGCGTTTTGCTGTCCCCCTCCCAGCGTCCTTCAGGCCATTCGGAAGACAATTTGTGACTGGGAGGGAGGCCGCGAGCCCCCGAACGACCCCTGCCTGAGAGGCGAGAAGGACCCCAAGGGCGGATTTGATATTAAGGTCCCGCGGCGAGCGGTAGGGCCGTCGAGCACACAGGTAGGTCCGAGCTGTTCCGTTCTGTGGGTGAAGCAGCTCAACCCCAATGTTCTCTTTTTCAGTCCATCTTTGATCCTAAAAACCTGTATTGTTGCCCTTGTGCATGGTTTGCTTTGCAGGGCTTAGGCTGCCTTCTTAGGGACCTAATGGCTTCAGACTGGGCACATCTACACGTGCAAATAATGCTATTTGGCTTTACTGTGCAGTACATTTACTACCTGCATGTGCAAGTAGCAAGTTTACTGTGCAGTAAACTAATTTACTGTGCAGTAAGCACCTGCACGTGTAGATGGTGACACTTTACCTTGCAGTAGATTAGTCTATTGCGCAGTATAGCATCTTGTGTAGACATGGCCACTGAGCGTGAAGTCAGCCCACAGACTATTGCTAGGCGCTGTGTGGCCCAAAGAGCCCTATCATCACTTTGTGATGACTACTTTTTTATTTAAGCTGTACATGGTCCGGACCATGCTGGAGTCGCTGATCGCAGACAAAAGCGGCTCAAAGAAGACGCTGAGGAGCAGCCTGGATGGGCCCATCGTGCTGGCCATCGAGGAGTTTCACAAGCACTCCTTCTTCTTCACACACCTGCTTAACATCAGTGGTAAGGCCACAACTGGGGAGGGGTGAATCCTGCCCTCTCGGGCTGTGTTTCCATACCCCAGTAGTATCTTGATTAAGGATGATTTATCCAGCAATGGGTATGGACAGGGGCGGGTGGTGGGGGTCTAGTTAAGGCCCTGAACCTGGTTCTTATGAAAAGGCAGGGGGAGGGGGGGGAGGGTGCCCTGAACCTGGTTCTTATGAAAAGGCAGGGAGGGGGAGGGGGGGGTCTCATCTCATCTCTGCCACAGACTCTCTAGATGGCCTTGGTCAAGTTCCCTAACCAGATGTCCCAGTTGTTAAGCAGGGGTATTAATCCTTCATGTTCTTTGCCACTGAGGGGATGAGATACCACAAGCGTTTGGTGTAGTTTAAAAACAGTGTTGGCAGAGAACGGCCTAAACCCTACTTGAATCAGGCCTCCCACCCCTTGCTGTCGGATTCCCTGGGGCTTTCCTTCCTCGTTAACCTCCCTGTCCTCCCGCTGCGGTGGGGCGGGACGTCCCGTGTGTTTCCAGAAGCCCTGCAGCAGTGCTGCGACCTGTCCCAGCTCTGGTTCCGCGAGTTCTTCCTGGAGCTGACCATGGGCCGCCGCATCCAGTTTCCCATCGAGATGTCCATGCCGTGGATACTCACGGACCACATCCTGGAAACCAAAGAACCCTCCATGATGGAGTAAGCATCTTGGATGTATCTCCGTTCGCTAGCTTTCTGCAGCCCAATAAGGGTTAGCATTTAGATGCAGCTGCGTGATCCCGTAGTGTGTCGCCATAGCAATAAAGGGGTGACCGGTCCTTTTGTACAGCGCCTAGCACAGTGGGGTCCATGATTGAGACTCCCAGGCCATGAGAGTTGTCACCATTTGTTATAAAGTGAATGTTTCCTTATGAAAAGACCAGGAGCAATGGGCTCAAGTTGCAGCAAGGCAAGTTGAGGTTGGCTATTGGGATGAATTTTCTCACCAGGAGGGCGGTGAAGCACTGGGACAGGTTATCCGGAGAGGTGGTGGCGTCTCCATCCTTGGAGGGTTTTAAGCCCCAGGTAGACAAAGCCTTGGCTGGGATGATGTAGTTGGGGCTGGTCCTGCTTGGAGCAGGGGCTTGGACTAGATGTGACCTCCTGAGGTCCCTGCCAACCCTCCGTGCCTTGCTGAGGCAGAGGTCGAGGCATGCCGAGGTACCTTTGTCCAGCTAGAAATGCACAAAGATGTTTTTAAAGCACAGCCGGGAAATCGCCTTATGTGGGGAAATCCTTAAAAAGCACAAGGCCAGCTCTTCTTTAGCTATTTCCAGCGTGAGAGGGAATATCCATAGGGGAAGGAGAGAGAGGATCTGGCAGGAGGGGTCTCCAGCAGTCCTTTTGGGGTTGGAGTGGTGTGTGTGGTCGCATCGCCTCTGCTTTTCCTGCCAAGATGACCATCACACTAAGCAGCGATTTGTTCTCCTCCCCAGGTACGTCCTCTACCCCTTAGACCTGTACAACGACAGCGCCTATTACGCCTTGACCAAGTTCAAGAAGCAGTTCCTGTACGATGAGATCGAAGCTGAAGTGAGTTCTGGGTGGCTGGATTTACCTATTTCCTACGGGCCTGATTCTGCAGTCAGGTCCATCTTTGTGGATCTAAGGAAAGCAGACTATTGAGATGGTGGAGAAGAGTCTCAAGAGGGTTGAGATGTCCATGGACAAAGAGGAAGCAAAGGGTATTGTGAGAATTAAAGTCAACTGGAGATGGAAAGCTTGGCTTTTCAATAATAAGTAATAGGATAATAAGAGAGAGTGACAAAGGCTCAGTTGTCCTATTTCTTTATGCCGTGAGCAGGGCAGGCCAGTTTCCAAGTGATGTGAAATGCAGGTCGTCATGCTTTGGTACTAATAGCCCTGTGCTGAACAGACGTAAGCCCATGTTAGACTCTGATTAGATGCTATTTATGCCACTGTATGAGATGTGTACTTCTCCCTTCCTCAGGTGAACTTGTGTTTCGACCAGTTTGTGTACAAGCTGGCGGATCAGATCTTTGCCTATTACAAAGCCATGGCCGGCAGGTAAGAGAATCCCATTATCACCGATTATTAATCCTTCAGCTTCATGCTTGATATGTTCGGGTACGAATGCAAGGTGCATCAGGGCTGGGGAGCGTCCTCAGGGTTCAAGGATGAAAGGAGGCAAGATTCAGGATGGATTACAACACTCAAAAGGGTTGAGAGGGGAGAAAAAGAGCTCGTCAGACAAATGTGTTGACGATATTTTCCCTTTCCAGTGTCTTATTGGATAAGCGCTTCCGGGCAGAGTGTAAGAATTACGGCGTGATTATTCCTTACCCGCCATCCAACCGCTACGAGACGTTGCTCAAACAGAGACACGTCCAGGTACGATGCACACCGCCAGCCCAGACGTTTGCAACGGTCCCTAGGTCTCTAGTGGGATTGAACCAGGCCCTGTGCTCGGCTGAACATGTCAGCGCTTAGCTCCCATTATATTGCTGGGTACCATCAAGATGGATAGCAATAGGTTTCTTGCCAGGAAGAAGTCAACAGGCATCTGAATCTAAAGGGTTAATCCTCATACTGCCATGGTGCATTTGGTGGCTAAGGGAAGGGTATTTGCAATCCAGATTCACAAACTCCTTTTACACAGAGGTAGCCCAAACAGTGGAGTCTGGATCCAGATCCCAACCTTCTCCATGCTCAGTCTGGGGCTCGAGGCTGGGTTCATTTTGGAAGCCTTTTCCCACCCTCTGGATGTATCTTCTCCTGGTTTCCATCATCTAAAGTATCTTCTCCTGTTTTCCACAGCTGCTAGGCAGGTCAATCGACCTGAACAGGCTTATTACCCAGCGCATCTCAGCTGCCATGTACAAGTCATTAGACCAGGCTATCAGCCGCTTTGAGAGTGAGGACCTGACGTCCATCGTGGTAAGGCCCTGGGTGTCTGGGAGGGCTGTAAGAGCAGGGGTTGTAACCCCCTGGCAGCGTATATAGCCTCACTCTGTGGCATGGCAATCACATCACAGTGCTGTCCTGTCCCTCTGCATCTCCTCTACTGTAGTATCTGCCCTACTGTAGTATCTGTAGTAATTGTGGGTATTTGTGCAGTAATGGGAGCCCTACAGTCTGGCCCATTCACACATTGGTGGCTGCATTATCCATTAGCCGGCGAATATATATATATAAACTGAGGTGTGGCTGTTAGCAGGGCTTGTTGTGGAGCTCAAACAGTACAGTCTTGTGACCTGGGAGAAGAAAGTCCTGAGTTTTATCCCTTCTGAGATGCTGAGTGCAGTGGCTTTGTGTTTCGGGCTCGAAGCCACGCACGCAGGAGCATCAGAGTCAAGCAGTGTAAAATTAAAGTTTCCACCTTGCAAGGATCCTGATGTGAGAGCCGGAACAGGCTCGGTGGGGGACAAATTAGTTTCGCCACCCGTGGGGCCCCCTCGAGTGAAAGTGCAAGTGATCTTGGCCTTTGAGTTAAACGGATGCCTTTTGCACGTGTCACGCTGGGAAGACTGCCTGCATGTGTGTGTGTGTATGTGTGTATGTGTGTGTGTGTGTAAAATGCAATCCCTCCCTTGCTGATCGAACGAGACTTTTCTGTGTCCATCCCGATCGCGCATTCACAGTCTTCTGCCCTTGCTGCTTCACCCGGGGCAGGAACTGGAGTGGCTTTTGGAGATCAATCGCCTGACCCACCGGCTGCTGTGCAAACACATGACTTTGGACAGCTTCGACGCCATGTTCCGGGAGGCCAATCACAATGTCTCCGCGCCGTACGGACGCATCACCCTGCACGTCTTCTGGGAGCTGAACTTTGACTTCCTGCCCAACTACTGCTACAACGGGTCCACCAACAGGTAAGAGGACATAACCTCCGAGGACGCCCCCAGAAGCCCTGACCCTAAACCAGGCTTCACTCAGAGGTACCCGTTGCACTTTGGCTCCTGCACGCCCCATGGCAGGAGTGTTTTCATGCCATGCTTTGCAGTGTTGCATCTCTCGGATGGATTAACACCCATTTTTGCTGCACTCACCCTGGAAAGAGCCCCCCGAGGTGTGCATGTCGCACAACCAAAATGCAGTTTACTAGCACCGTTTTATCCCACCCCGCAGGTTTGTACGGACGGCGATCCCCTTCACCCAGGAGCCGCAGCGGGACAAGCCGGCCAACGTCCAGCCCTATTACCTCTACGGATCAAAGGTCAGTAAGGGACCGCATCAGCCATCAAAAGTCGAGGGGAGGACTTTATTAGGCACAGAGCAATGAGGACACGGAGATTGTTCACCGGGAGGGAAATAGCGGGCACGGTTCATAAAGTGAGCAGCGGAAACAAACATAGGAGACGGCGTTGGTTTTGCTGAGGCAGAAAAACCATGCAAAGGAGAAGTAGCATGGGAGTCGTTGCGTCTCCACTTTCCCCTCCTCTGTGCACGACTGGCAGGGTGCAAGCAAGCCCACCGCCCTGGGACCAAGCCCCTGAACAAGCCCCCTCGAAAGGTGCAGGGGCTGGGAGAGCTCGGACGGCGGTGGCAGTAGGGCTAAAAAGAAAGCTCACCTCCCGCGAAAGATGCTGGGGTACTGGTTTAGTGACCTGAAAGAGGGAGGGTCTAAATTACATCCCCAGAGCCTGGACAGCACGGAGGAAGGTGGTATGGGAGTTAGATTTTCCTCTTTCAATAAATAAGTATAACAGCTATGTGATATCACTGCCCTCCACAACTACCATTTTCTATCCCAAAAAGATTCAGCCCCTGGCCATGCAAGGAGAAACCAAGGTGGGTCACTTCCGTGTTAGCAGGGGGAGATGAGGAACGTCACAGTCCCATCTGCCGGCTCGCCCGGTCCCCCTCCAGGTTGGCGCAGGATGGCCGCGAAGGCTTGCGGCACCTCGGGGACCAGCACTGCAGGCAGCCATACACCGAGATGGCCGTAAAGCACAGCAGCAAGAGGCTGCTCCCTGCCCGCAGCGAGGGGTCGGCTTCGTGCCCAGAGCCCCCGAAGGCCAGAGGCTGCCGGCCGAGGGTGCAGACGGGCGTGCAATGGTTGCTGGAGGGAAACACGTTTTTACACGTGATGCACAGGATGTAGACGGTGGAGGGGTCGAGTCTGTGGAGGACGAGGGAGCTCAGGGCATGGGGGACCTGCTCCTCGTGGTGCAAGTTCTGGCACAAGTCGCCTGCAAAGTTACTGTTCCCATGACGTGGGAATAGCTCTCTGGGCAGGGGTTGTTAGTGGACCGAGAGGCAGTCGCGCTCGTGTAAGAGATGTTGTGGACCTCCACGTTCATTGCTGAAGCGAGAAGCAGGGAAAGACTTCGTGTACTGATACAGCAAAACCCAGGGGTGTCCATCAGACACTTTCCACTGGCACGGTAGGGGCTGGCTTGAGATCAGGTCCAGAGAGGCTTCAGAAATAACAGCAATGAACATTATCCAAAGCCCATTGGAAAGTAGGGAAGCAATTTAGTGGGAAAAAAAAAAGTTTTTAAACCCCAAGATTTGTCATCCTAATTTTGGGGAGGAGAAAAGAAAGATTTTGAATAGAGGGGGGGAAAAAAAGGTTCACAAAAAGTTTTTAAAATGTTCCTCAAAATTAAAAAACAATGCAATAATTTTCTCCCAGCTCAAATCCTATCCTCAGAGCTCCTGGGCTCGTTGGCAGTGGTTATTTCTGTTTGGCTTGTTACCGTTGTAACCTCCCAGAGCCAAGGGTGTCAGAACCAGATGGGTATATTCAGCCTTGAGCCCATAATACTCTCATTTGGACACTTGCAAAGCCCCCAGTGCTGTTTCACCAGTGCAGCCACAGTCTTTAATGTAGTCATCCTCCAGCACCCCTAGGCTTTTCATTTAAAGGACTATTTAGCTCGGTTGATTTGAGCATGGTCTAATCCCAGCAAGGTCAATGTTTGATCCCTGGTTGGACTAGATGATCTCTTGAGGTGCCTTCCAGCTTTATCACCAGGGAGCCCTGTGCAATAGAAAGAGGATTGCCACCGGCTCTTCTTAGCGGTATCAGCACCCGCCCACCTTGGAGGCGCCTGTTTTGCTGGGGTGGGGTGTGGAGCATTCGGGCATCCATCAGGGTGTAGATGTCAGCTCGTGCTCTCACCAAAGCAATGGGATGCTTGTTGGGACCGTCGCTCAGCCTTTCATGTTGCATCCTCCACGACACTGATTCTGCTGGGGGTTTATAATCCAGTTGGCAGTCACTCCCTCTCCAACGCTGCACTAAAGTCAGCCAGGTTTTCTACCGGTTATAGTGCTTTGAAAAGAAATGGCTCTGGTGGGGGGTTCAGAGGCATCCACCTCCTACTAAATGACAGCAGGATTTAGGCAGGCTCTTTACCGAATCTGATGGGAGACCTGAAATCACCCCGTCTGGAAGTGCAAGGCCAGGGTGATGGGGGTCCAGAGGATCGAGGGGAAGGGAAAGGTTTGCCGTGTTGGACTCGAGTGACAGCTCTGAGAGAGCGAGCCCAGGAAGGGAGTGGATCAGAGTCGTTCCTCAGACATTTAGAACATGTCTCTGGGGTTCACAGCAGCTGGGAAAGCACCTGCCATCCTCCGAGGATGCGGCAGGTGAGCCAAAATGCCTGCGGCAGGTGAGCACACGATGCAAAGTGGAAAGCACGGAGCTACATGACGTAAGGGACGTGTCTGCAGTGCTTGCTGTCCCTCTCTCATCCCAGCGCTGAGCATTTTCACTGAACCTCCCAAGGTCAGGCTGCCCCCGCTTCTGGTTGTGTCAGCCCCAGCTGCTGGAGAATCAAAAACCAGGAGCCGGGATGGAAATAATAATGATTAGAGATGAATATGCATGAGCCATCAGCTAGCATCTTGCCCCTAGCATAGCACAGACCGCTTTGCAAAGGCAGAGGTGGAAAGAGGTCTCAGCTGGCTTCCTGCGGCCAGCAAAGCAGCCTTGCCTGCTGGGGAGAGACGCACATGCTGGAGACAGGCTGCAACATAAAACTGTCCTCACAAGAGCTCTTGGAGCCTGATTCACTCAAAAGTGATGCTTAATTACTTAGGAATCAGATTAAGAAAGGGAAGGGGAGGTTGCAAAAAATATTGCTTTCCATCTCCCCAGGAGGTGGAGCATGAGGTCTGCCTAGCCCAGAAAGCTGGTTAGGGGCTAGACATGGCAAAGCTGGCTTGGCTTGTTTGAGTCTGAGTGGGTGCATCTACATGAGACACTGACTGCAGAATAGCCTAATTCTTCTGTGCATTAGTGTGCAAGGGAAAAACCGTACTAATACACTAGTGCGCAGTAGTATTAGGCTCTAATCACTAAAACCCATGCACCGGTGCTGCTGCACAGTAGTGCCAGTTACCAGGCATTGATTTAGTACTGGGTTATACAAGTATTAAACTTAATGTTTAAGTAATTATGGTACTTAATTATCCATTGTGGAGTAATTATGGTGCATTAATGAATGTGTAGACACACCCAGTCAGAATGCTGCTCTTCTAGTTGCTGGATACTGGGCCAGGTGGGGAGGTGAGGGGGGAAAATGGGACTGCTCTTTGTAAAGGAAGCAATTGGGTAAAGGAAGCAATTGGGTGCCACAAAAGTATAAGCCCCCCATGTCTGTATGAATGTGCAGCCCTACTGTGAAGTTACCAAGGCCCCTATTTCCAAACAGACCCCCATGCAAAGGCTCACAGGGCCCAAATCTCCAGTCAGAAGTCCATGAGCCTGGGTTATAGGTCAGCCGAAATATTCTGATCCAACACGCGTGAACGGCAAGCACAGCCAAGCTCTTTTGGCCGCAGGATGCAGCAAGGAAATCAGAGACAGATGCATTTCACGAAGGACAGGGTCAGTGCTTGGAGCTGTTTGCTCTGAAAGCTGCACCCCTGGGTGCCAACTGCTGGTAGATAATAAGGGGCGATGTTTCTTTATTGTGCCCCAAGAGCCCAGTAGAAATGGAGCCAAGCTCCAGGCTTCAGCCAGCTCTAAAATACACCGTGCTGTCAGTGCTCCCACACAGCACATGTACAATTACCAGCAGCCCACTCCTCTCTGCTCATTAGCTGCTGCTAAGCTTTGCAAACACGTCTGAGCATGCCCTGCTCATGTATATTAACCTGCATCTGTTGCCTTGGCACCACCTGAGCCAGGATGCAGGTGGTAGGTTCGGTGGGAATAGCTTCTTTGCATCAGCAGACTGACCCACCGGAGCTCAGGGCCCCCACTTCCAGATACCTTCATAGTGCCATGCCTGCTTTCAGTGCTGTACTGCAAGGACTGTGCCTCAGGGTGATCAGATGCACACCTATGTCCAGCAGCTACACCAGGGCTTTTGGCATTTGGTCTCAAGTTGCAGCAAGGGATGCTTAGGT
>NW_005841979.1:3190279-3191085 GCF_000455745.1 Alligator sinensis | reverse complement strand
CCTCCCCTGCTGGCCCTTCCTGGACATGTGGCAGGATAATTCTTCCTAAAAGCTTCCCCAGGACCAAGGTAAGACTCACGGGCCTACAGTTTCCTAGGTCCTCCTTCCTCCCTTTTTTGAAGGTGGGGACCACACTGGCCCTTTTCCAGTCCTCCAGCACATCGCCCGAGCGCCATGAGTGCTCGTAGCGATGTGCCTGAGAGCACTCATGCTTGTGAGCACTCATGCTCCATGAGTGCTCGTAGAGCTGTGCCAGAGGTCCTACAATGAACAATGACCCCTGCTAGTTCCTTCAGCACTCTGGGGTGGAGATCATCAGGACCTGTGGATTTAAATACATCTAGTCCCTCCAGAAGTTCCCTGACAAGGTCCTCATTAACCCTAGGCCTGGGTGTGCCACCCACAGGGCCCTCGGGGGGGCCAGTGGGAGAGATATCCGGGTCCCTTCCCAGAAATACGGAGGCAAAGAAATTGTTGAATATGTCAGCTTTACCGTCAGGTGAGATGACCAGATTTCTTAGCGTGTCCTGCAGAGGCCCTACATTACTTGGCACCTTCTTTTGCCCCCCTATGTGTTTAAAAAAGGACTTCTTGTTGTCCTTGATCTGGGTCGCTAGTCCCAGCTCCATTTCCACCCTGGCCTTCCTGACCGCCCCCCTACATTCCCAAGCTACCAAGGTATAGTCCTCTCTTGTGATGGCCCCTCCTTTCCAACGGGTGTACGTCTCCTTTTTTGTTTGGAGACGTTCCCGGATGCTTTTGGTGAGCCATGGGGGCCTTTGCGCCCTCTTGCCCACTTTGATTCG
>NW_005841979.1:3172918-3190269 GCF_000455745.1 Alligator sinensis | reverse complement strand
GAGCTTGGAGGATCGTCTCCTTAAGGAGCGATCGATTCTCCTGGACACTCAACTCCCTCAAGGTCTGGGACCTCAGTGCTTCCCCCACTAGTCTTCTTACCTCATTAAAGTCCGCCCTCCTGAAGTTGAGGGCTGCTGCCCTGCTGGAGGCTTTCGCCACCTTGCGCTGGAGGGTGAATTCCAGGAGACGTGTTAATGTATGAGAAAAACTTGTTTTATAGTTGCTTTATTGCAATATCCTCTCGTTCAGCACTTCAAAAACCCATTAAGTCTTAGTGTGACAATGCCAAGTAGCAGTGCACAAGTTAAGGTTACACTTCAGCTGAAGATGTGACTGCAGCCAGAGAAGCCATAGCTCCAATGGTGCTAGTATTGAAAACTGAAGCAGTGAGTGCAGTAGCTGTACACATCTACCAGGAACTCTAGAAACATATTTATACTGAAGTATATGCAACCACATCTTTACTGCTATTGCTACCTGGACTAGTTATATTGTGGATATATCTACCCATGGCCCAGTCATGCCTTGGATTGTAGTACAGACACAGAATAAGACTTATACCTTAACGTAGGTAATTTGGTTGCACCTCAGTAAGAAAGAAAAAAAAAGTTTGGTTATAATTAAAATAGATCTAGAAAACCCTCTGGTTTAGGACGCATCACAAAACCTATTTAGACAACTTGAACTTGGGAGTTTTAAATTGTGAACTGCAAGTGATTATTAAACAAAATATATTCTTACGTGCTAACTTCATAAAACAGCAAAGCTAGGATACACATCCCACAAGCCTTGAATAAGCTATTGCGATTTATCCTCATGTACTTCATCTCTCTCAAAGTCATCCTCTTTCAGTGCTGCTGAAGAAAATCTTCTAGGAAGTTTCTGCTATCAGTTAAGCACTAGATTACTGTACAGATGGCTCATAAGTATGCAGGTATGTTACATATTATAGTTTTGCTACAAAAATGTACAAAATTAGATTTTCAATCCTTTAAAATAGCTTAGAAAAAAAAGGGAGTCTAGAAAATATCTTTGCAGAACCAGAAAAACATGGACATATTTTTCTCCATGCTTTTTAAACTAACTGCATATCAAAGCCCATGTGTATTGACTAATGGGGCTCTAATACTACAACAAAGCAGTAGTGCCTCAAAACTTAATATACTAGGATGCAGCTTTGAACTCCAGGTCTCCTGCATGGTCTATGCCAGGGGTTGTCAACTGGGGGTATACGTACCCGCAGAGGTACTTGAGAAGGCCCTGGGGGGTACGTGCAGGTGGGCAGGGATAGAGCACCGCTACACATCAGGGGCCGCCCACCCGCCCGGATGTTGGGGGAAAGTTGTATGCAGCGGCTGCCACCACTCCACATTTAGCCATACACCAGCCCACTCTGCATCCAGCTGCGGGAGTACATTGACCCAAAAAGGTTGAAAACTCCTGGGCTATGCTATAAAGCTTTGCCAGCATAGCTATGCCAGCAAAACCCCCAGTTTAGAGACAGCTTTGTCAACTGAAGAGGGCTTCTGCTGGTTTAAATTTACATTGTCTGCAGTGGTGGTGTAGCCACCGGCAGGAAAATCCTTTCTGCTACCATATGCTACATCTCTACTAGGGGGCTACAGAGATGCCTGCTAATATAGGCAAGCCCTTTGTTTTCTAGGTGTATATTAGGCTGTAATTATATCAATTATATCATTCTGTAAGATATTGCTACCGATTCATAATCTCTCTCTCTCTCTCTGGTACAATGCACCCTTTCCAGACAACTTTTCCCTTGCAGAGAGCTACATAGTGACAAACAAATCTTGTTATCTAGATTGTAGAGACATTCTTGAAAGCTGGGTTTATATAGCAAGACTGTCAATATAAAGATGCAATTCTACAGCATCAGTTTTTACAGGCAAAATAACATAGCTTGATCTCTAGGCAAACTTAAAAATATGAAAGGAGATTTTTATTCACTTGTAATTTCCTAATTACAGGCAAAGTTTATAAAATAAAAACTCAATCATTACTCACCCAGTGACCCTCCAGAATAGCCAGAACTTCTTTGCCCAGTTTAATTTTCCCTGATATTTGATTAACACTATCACTGTTGCCCAAAAACGGCTACAAAATAAAACAATTAAAAAAGATATTAGTTTATTTTCTAGTTTAATACAATGTTTGTATACAAGACAAGTTATTGAAGGGGGAGGGAGGTTGAGGAAGAAGATTTATTTCTCATGTCACTGGTATGACAAGCCAGATTACTTTCAATCCAAGTCTCTGGGTGCGTCTACACGTGACTATGCCGCTGTAGCAGCACACTATGAAAGACGTAGCGTCGGTGGGCGCAAACTGTGACACCACAGCTACATTGCTGTAGCAATGCACTCCCTTGTTATAGCACATTGCTATAGCAACGTAGCAGCTAAAAAATAACTGTGCTCTGCCAGCATGGCACAGTACCAGCTGTTACTGCGCCATCATCTAGCATTTCTAAAAGGAAGTACTAAATGATGGCACAGTAACAACTGTGCTGTAGGGACACATGTAGGTGCGTCCTGTGACCATCTAAACCATGGGATGAGGCCTCCAGCCAGAGCAGCTTCTTCTGTTATCCTCTCATTTCTCAGAAGCTGTGCTGAGATGATGTGATCAGATCTCCTGCAGAATGCTGCACGAAACAGCACTGGCGATCTAGCAAATGATGCTATCCTCTAAGTCAGCATGAGAGCAACACTACGACACACTGTTGGGCAGCAATTTGTTACCAGAGGTATTGTCACATGTCACTTGAGGGGTTGTTGCATCTCAGTGTATCATCCCAATTAAAAAGCATGAGGACTCCTTATGGCAGAGGGCATAATTTAGATATCTAATAAAGTATCAATAGCATGGAAAGATTTTACCCATCTATTTTTGGTCTTGTATTTAACTAAAGAGATTTGTAAGATTTTTATTTTAATAGCAAATATAGCAGCTATGATATAATCCATGTGGCTGTCACAAGGCCTTGGACAGAAAAACAAACTTTAAAGATGAAGAATGTTAGTCCAACCACTGAAATCATTTTTTCATCTTTTTTAAAAAGGCAATGGGGTTCTTGAATTTTATTATGAACAGAGCCAACCCCCTCCCCCTGCCAAACCCACTGGTTTAAGTGCTTCCTTTGACCCACAGCACATGCATACTATATCATTAAGAACAGAGTTTTAAGTCCAGTATAAATCTGGGACCTTTGAACAAGAGTATGCTAACTAGTGATCCACATCAGCATTAATCCTGAAGGATTTTTTACTTGCTAGATTTGCATGGCTTTGTCGGTAGCAGTTTATAATAATGGTTATACATTTTTTAACTGTATAATTAAGCCTGCAGCAGTTAAAGACAGGTACCACAGACTGATTTGGAAATTCTAAATATTGACTTGGTAAGAGTTCTCTCCAAATTTAAAATGTACTTGTTGCACCCACTTGTCCACATAAAAACCTTCTGACCTTTAATCTGAATTCAATTGTTGCACTGTATCCAGTCTTCTCGCATGTAATGTTGACAGTTCCCCCAAGCTCTAAAGTCATTGTGCCATAAAGAATTCCTGCAGAAAAGCAGAGCTCATCTTTTACAAGATGAAAATAAATTCCCTTCAATGGGCTTTTACCTTCTATACATAATTAAAGCAAGATGCACACACACAAAAAAATCTTTGTTCAAATACTTCAGAGTGAATGTTTCGGTGTTTGATGGAGCAGACAGGTAAGGAAGCCCTTCTTTTTCAGAATTTCTCTCCCCCAGTCAGGACTATGGGCTGCCTATCACTGTTTCAAGTACTGTAATGAAAACTGAACCACACCAGCTGTACTACCCGTAAGAAAGATGAATTAAGAGCTGCTTGCTTTGGAAGTACACGTTGCTGACTTCAATGAGGGACATTTACTTTTACCAATAGGAGATATGCTAACAGGAGTTTGCAGACAGATAGTAAATATCCTGCTAATCAAGTAAGCAAAGGAAATTCACTTGATCAGTAGGTTTTCACCAGATGAAAACTTACTTGAAATGTGGTCTTAATACGATTGTGTGGGGGATGAGTTTATTGAAAGCATGTCTTCCCATGACTGAGCCAAATCGCCCCTTTCTGCTCCCAACATACAGGAGTGAAATAGATGTCACAATTTTCAAATTAAAACACACCAAATGTATACACATAGTTATTCAAGCTAAACAAACATAAGACTACAGGAGTAGTAGTACTGATAGCAGGGAAACAGCAACTCTATTAAAGATACATATGGCTGTACTTATGTAGGTATTATTTTGTGTGGTTTGACACAAACGCACAGTATTTCTGGCATGAAACAAAACATTAAGAACCCAGAAAGAAGTGGGAAAAACATAACTAAACATTCCAACATTCAACTATGCACAGTTCATTTCGATTTCTTATTTTACTATGCAGCAACATTTTCAGAAGTGACAGCCTCTGTGCCTTGTGGTCAATCTCTGCTGATATATGGTTGGACACACTGGATAAAGAGCAAATAGTGTTACAACCAGAGTCATTCTAGTTCAAATGTGTCCTACTGCCCATCATATAATCCAAATATTCGTATAAAGCACCAACATATTTCCCACTGAGAAGTGACTATAGGCAGACAATTGTACATTGTTGGCAAGCCACATAAGCAGGCTTGACAGACCTTTTGAATGTTATAAACACTGAATAGTCTCTGTTTTCTAATTGAAGAGAATATTAGAGTAACACACGTTTCCCTATCTTCATTTATTTTGGGGAGCCTCAAGGAAATATTTTAACTTTCAATGAGGCAGCTAAACATTTAGTTCAGTTCTCAAGAATATCATCAGAAGCAAGCTCTCTAATAAAAAAGCTGAAGTGCTGGCTTCGCAGTGAAAGAATTATGTAAAAATTAGATAAAAATAAAACAGTTCATGGGAAGATGTATAGGCACATCCACTGTTAAGTAAACAAAATAAACACTTTGGGAACAGCTAGAAACATGATTTCATATATACTGCTGTAAAACTAGATAAGGAGAAAAAACTGGAAGTGGGGAAAGAGCCAGGCAGCATTTAAAAACTAGTTAAAAATATCCAGACCTCTAGGTCAGAAAAGCAGTGAAACAGCTCAGGTAGTCAAATCAATCAGCTTTTGATTTTAATTATTTATTTTTAATGCAACTCCAAGCATATTTGTATTTTTTGCTATTAAAATAGGATTGCTTCAAAATTAATTAAAACAGAAATAGCTAAGTAACAGAAAAAATAATTTTTTTATATTGTGTTAAAAACTAGGAACACCTAGAATTAAAATAACGGTTAGTATTATACACATTCAGACATATTCACTTTACAGTAGACTGTCTCTATATCAAGCTTATCCACAGTTTAGGAGAATCTCTATTTTTAGAACATTTTTACCTCCTGAATGGGAAGAACCTACCTTTACAATGAGCATATGGCATGGTCATTACATAATCCTCCCCTCTATTTAGGAACATTAACCGACCTTCTCCTTCCAGTATGGCAGACAATGAATTTCCTGAAAGACAAAGAAGCTATAATGAAATTATGTATTTTTCCAAACTCCTAGACAACAGGCATTTCAAAATCAGCAAAATGATCAATTAAGCAGACGGGACTACCTACTGTTACATTTTGATCCTTTATGGCGGGGGGGAGAAGGTGGAGGGCAGGAAGGGGCATGTGAGGGGCAGATCTGGTCTGCAGAGCTGCTCTACCTGGCTTGCCAGGCTACCACAAGTTGGGATCATGGCTGGGGGATTGGATTGCTGCAGAATCCCAGGACTTTGGGGTCCAGTGAACATGGCCATCAGCAGCAGGAGGGACAGTGAAGGCTGATACAGTCCCAGTCACTCCCTAGCTGTTGTTTCACTTGTCATCAAAGCAGTCCTACCCTCCTTGGCTGCAGCCCTGCTGTTGCTGTATACTGTATGCCCCATGCTGAAGCCGGAGCTGGAGCTGTCATCACCATATGCCCCATGTACCACTACCATGGCATAAGGCATGTAGCAGGTGGCAGTAGCTCTGCTTCTGGCATAGAGCATGCAGCAGAAGCTGGAGTTGTCATGAAGTTTTATATGGGGAAGGACAAATCCTAAAGTAACTAATCTGATTCTTCAATGCTTATATGGCTTTTGAAGTCTTAAATACAATTTATAGAACAAGAGAGCTATGGCTTCAGATGCCACTCATTAAAATACTTAATTGAATTTCCAACTCCTCCAACAGATTCTGTGAACAATAGTATAGAAATTTACCATAGAACTTGGATTTGGCCAGAATGCTACCACTGAGACAAAACCCATCCTTCCGGTTGCTAACATAGAAAGCAGATACTGGGGGGTGATGAGACACCTGTTGAAAGACATATTTGAACATAAGCAGATAACACTTTGTAATAAGTCTTGTGCTAGTTAATGAACTGCCAAAAATAAAAAAGGAGGAAAATGAAGATGCATACACTATATTTACTTGCATACCATATAGGCCTTGTGCCTCTTTGTGGGCAGGCAGAACTTAAAGTAAGTTTTTTCCAGAATCAGGGCTGACAGCTGACTGCATGGAATAGGTCACCGGCCCTCAGCCAGCTGAGCAATTCAGGCAAAAGTTAGTTTTAGCCTTGATAGCTGCTGCCAATTTGGCTGCTCAGTCAACTTTTTCCTGAAATAGCCAGTGAGCTCCCTGCAATCAGCTTTCAGCCACAATTTTGGAAAAATCTTTTCATTCATTCTGCCTACCCTAAGGTGCGTGTCTTATTTGGGGCATATGGTATGCAAGAAAATATGGTAACTGGAAATCCAAGAGGTAAAATTGTTACAGCTAAGAGGTTGGAAGATATTTAAAGTAGTACCTGCCCTTGCATTCAATAAGGGTGTTGAAGAAATGAGAAGGAGGAAACTTTAAATGCTAGACTATGTGAACATGCTATTCAATAAATCATATTTACTCACAGAATAGGTGTAGTCATGTAAGGGCTGCTCAATTTAAAAAAAAAAATCTAAGCTAAAAAACTGTCTCCAATGGCCACAGCCAATTTTCTGAAGAAAGACTCAAATGTTTCTGTTAAATCTATTTGGGTGCTGAAGAATGGAATATACTGACATGGGAAATCCATGCCACATGGGTTCATTAGTTCTGCTCCACTTTCATTCAGACTAATCTACAATACTGTGCATGATGGATATTCAAACAGAACTGGTTTTCTTTTGATGCAGCAACTAGCTCAGCCTTGCTCTCAGATGGGCATAGCATGGTTAATTTGATCAACAGCAACTCAGTTTTTGAATTTATAGCCTCACTAGAAACCTACTACAGGAACTGGATACCTAGCTGTATGGCTAAGGAATTACCTCTGAGGAATATGTGGAAGAGTGAACATGCAACTTCCTCTCACAGATAGAAATATCACCTCTATCCTGAACTAAAGGATACATTAGATATATTATTCTGAAACAGAGGTGTAACACAGAGGAGATGCATTCAGACACAAACTCCTTCCTTCTTACAAGTCATTCCCTTTGTCTGCAACTGTCCTGGAATTAAGAGCGACATCTGAGAGAAGGTGAGCTGAGGAACTCAATTACTTGAACAGAAAGACAAACGCAGCTCTGCCAGCACCCTGTTCCCTCACCAAAAGCAATCCAACACCTGCTCTTGGTGCATTAGTCAGATAGTAGCAAGTCCCCAAGGCAGCAGCTTTATGAAGTGATCTTACTAGGTTTCTCCAAAACTGCATGCTATCCTCCTGAGTAAGCAAACCCGAAGAAAATGTCATGCAACAACTTCGGCTCTTAATACTCATCAAGGCAGTGAGAATCAGTGTAAAAGGAGCCAGGGGACTGCTTTCACATTTTAGTTTATGCACGTGCTTAAAAAGTTTACCCAATGGAGACCAACAGAAGTCTTCAGAAGATCTTTATTGAACGTTTCTTTATCAAATCAAAGCCAAATGAATCAACTGCTGCCAAATTCTTGAGGCGTCTATTACAATTCTAAAACATTTTGGCTAATACCTGTTCAGCAATGTAAAAAGTTTTGCTGTTGGTCCTTGGATGAATCCACATGCAGCGGAAAGTCTCACCGAGTATAGGATTATATGGTTTTTTTAGCCCCTGTACAGAAACATCGTAGACAAATTGATCATACAAGACAAGCATACACCTTAAAAAATACTATGCAACAAAACTGGCATTAGCATTATCAAAAATAAAATGAAAAAAACCCACTTTTGTTAGAATGCACAGTAAAAGAGTTGGTCTTTGAGGACTGCACCCACAAATTCTGAGGGACAATGGAAGATCCAGCAAGTATTTGCTTTTCCCTTTGTGTATAATGGGAGACACCAGGTTCTTATAGGAGCAAAGTTTGATCATTCATTTGCCTGAGATTAAGCAGACTAAGCCAACTGCCACATAAATACCCTACCTCGTTTGGATGACTAGAAAGAAAAAAAAGCTATACGAAAGTAAAGGGGTTAGCCTGAAGAGTAAAAAAAGTGCTGCTATGAAGTGCAGGCAGTCTCTCTCCACACAGAATGTTATCATCAGTGAGGAACAAAGCAAATAAGTATTTTTAAACAAGTTGGGTATTTCAACATTTACTTAAAAAACAAACAGGTACTGAGTATTTTAAATGCTGCTTGCATTCAAAAACAGAAGAGTTTTATTTATTTGTACATGTTATACTTAAAAAGTAAATTAACATAATTACTGTTACTATTACCATTCTTTCTTAATCAATGGCAAGAATAAGATGTAGAAAGTTACCTGTGGTTTTTTGTAGAATCCCGACAAATACCATTTTACTACTTTCTTCAAACGATTGTAAGCATTCTCTTCAAGAGCTGCCCTATGAAACATTACATAAAATTATCAGATTAAAGATCAGATTGAAACACCACAATAGATATCCAATCATTTGTAATCTACCATCATTATTGAATTACATGGCTATGTACTGCAATACAGCAGGGCAAAACACGTTCAGGTTGCAAAAAGAATATTTTAGTTCAGTCCGAATCAAAATGAAATGATTATTTTCTAAAACTTTCAGAGAAAGAAAATTTTGTAGCAGAAACCCCCTTCAATATAAAATAGAGCACTAAATTACCTACAAGCCACCAAAACTTCAGCCAGGTTTCTCATGGATTCATGCCCTAGGTTTGATAAAACTAAAGTATTTCAGATGGCACATCTTCTGGCATTTCCAAATAACTCTACTTAAACCATATCCTCACTGAACTGGAGATAAACCTTGTCATCAGTTTTTGAATTGATGCAAGCAGAATAGGTAAGAGCACACATCTTTTTTTTTTTAGGTATACAGGTACAGTTTTATCTGCTGGTTACATAATGGACACAGCTAGCAACAAGTCTGCAGATGAGGATTATGAATATTCCAAGATTTCTTTTTCCAACAGCCAAACTGTTTGAATATACTATAGTAGAACGCTACCATATAAAAGAAATAATCATAGTACAACTTTTTACAAAATTCAAGAGACTACCTCTTAAAACTTATTTATTTTCTTTTTTTGCAAGTTCTTCCTAATGTAAAGTGGGGAGAAAAATTCTTCTACTAGTTAGAATGGATAGGTAGAATGAACAAGTTGGTAATGCAGAGTTAAGCATCCTAAATAGAGACATTTTCATTTTGAGATGCTTCAGCATTCTTGAAATTTAACTATTTTGTTTTAGTTTATCATCTTTTGTTCTTTTCCACTGTAGTTTAATAATGTAGATCAAAACAGATGTAGTTCACTTCAGAAGTTTACCGTCTGAAGTAGAATCCTTTTTGTATTTATTTTATATGGATAATTTAAAACTTTTAAGATTTATGCATTTTTCCCATACTACACTTAAAAAGGCTGTGGAAAAAGTATTTCTTCTGCAGACCAAATATGCTCAGTTCTGAAGAACATGAGCAGCATTGCAAAGATATAGTATCATCTCAACCCCTGCACCATTAAACCTTGCCCATGCAATTTCCAATCTACAGAGGACACTTTTTTTTTTTTTTTAAGCAAAGGAAAAAAGCAGCTCTAACGGGCACAGCAAATTAGACCTGAAGTAGCAGAATATTCCATGTCACATCCTTTGTATCTCTTTATTTGCTCAGATAAAGCAAATGAATTAATCTAGGCTGTATGTGACAGCATATTCCACCCCACCCCATTCAAAGATGCATTTAAATAGCAACTACTTTGTAACTTAAGAGGAGAGAAAGTTCCCTTAAAAGACCAGATTTTGAAGGGTTTCTCTTTTGTTCCTGTCAGTGCTGCTTGAAACATGAGTGAAAGTTGCTATCCAATTCTTACCATAAGATTTTGCCTGCGATATGCAACATCTCAACTTTAGTCATTTCTCCTTTATGAGCCAAGAAAATCTTACAGCATAGCTTTTGATATGTTGGCAGACCATCTTTTGGGCGCACAGCATTCTATGCACCAGTTTAAACAAGACAAACACAAAACTACAAAACCATTTCAATATTTTGCCCATAAAAAGAAGCTAAGAACAGACTCACTCAGACAAGAAATCCGCATGATAGTAGTAGTCAGAGAGTTTGTCCAGAAAAGAGCGTGGTTCCAAGATAAACGTAGGCAGTACAACTTTGGACAGGTCCATTCCTGGACGAACTTGTTTCAACAGTGTCCAGATCAGGCTTTTGTTTTCCTCTGATACTACTTCTGTTTGAGAAGCCTCCCCTGCCTAATAGGAAAAAGTATTCACTCAAAAGCAGAACAGAATTCAAAATGTCCTAAGATCCCTTAGGGAAGGGGGAAACCTGCGCATATTTTAAAGACCACCTTAGCTTAGGATACACGGGGCCTGACCAGTTACTTCCCTTACACAGTTCTTTATATGAGCAAGAGTTATCCTGAGAAATGCAATGTAAGCCTTAACAAGAGTCCCTTCCCCTTCCATCATATCCAAACATGAAGTGAAAGTCCTCCAGATAAAACTATGGTCAGCTCTTTCCTTTGGCTCCTTTTCCAGGCATCAATTATTTTCCCCTCTATTCTCTTAGATGTGGTTCAGGTGGCAGACATGGGCAGCTCTTCACTATTTTGAATATTGCCTCCTACTTCAGATCTACACCTCAGCCCTTCAGTGGTCTCTCATTCCTTTCTTCCCTTAGGAGACTACTTCCCTGATGCTGCTGTGCACACTTAAAAATGGCCATTCTAGTCCAGTGGTTTCAACCTTTTCTCATTTGCAGACCCATAGGTGACTGGTAGGGAGGGCACAGGGGGGCAAGTGCCACCCCGACAGGGCCGTCCCTGCCAGTATCCACTCGCCAGCTCTGCCCTCACCAATGACACCACCAGCCGTGTCTGTGGGTGCTCACCAGCTCTGCCCCTGCTGATGACACCACCTGCAGTGTTGTCTGTGGGTGTCCCCCCAGACTCAGGAGGCACCAGTTTCCCATGTGAAGACCCCTAAAAACTCACACACTTTTGATTGATCACAGTCATCTTTCACAGACTCCCCCCACCCCTGAGACAGTTTGTGGACCACCAGTCAAAAACCACTGTTCTAGTCTATGAGAAAGATCTTTAAAAAAAAAAAATAAAATAAAATAAAATAAAAAAAGGAACACAGCAGTGTCAGCGAACAAAAAACTAGGTTGTATTTCAAAAACAACTATCGGCTAGTTGAGCAGTTAAAAGCAAAAATATTTTTGAGGCCAAAAATAGGTAACTATTTTTGAGTGACAGATTAACTATTACTACCTGCCACCTTACCTACTCTCTACTGCTGGTAAAAAAAGTTTTTCCTAGGGGAAGATGCCAGAGTAACCATTGAAGGATTCCTTTTCAGACAATGTAACTATAAAAACAAATCAGTTGTATTTGAAAGTAATAAAATATATAATTTAGTTCCCACACAGAACCAATGGAGAATTACTATGCAAAGTGCTAATGCAAACTGAAGACAAGTCAGCCACTAAGTCCTGCAAATCCTGTGACTCCAGGCCCCTTTGACAGAATGAAAAATAGAACTATATAAAAAGGAGAATCAACTCACATTTAAAAAACAAATGCTTCTAGCCCTTTTCCTTGGTTTCAAAACTGCCTCTTTAAACTAACAAGCTATATCAACAATACAGAACAAAATGGTTCAGAATCATATTAGTCACCTTTCCTAAAAGCTCTTGGTCAACCCCATGAATGGTGGACAGCAGGAATCTACCAAAGGACAAGTAGTGCATGCTGCATGGCAAGCCTGCTTAAAATAAAGGCCAATTCAACACAGCAACTTTGTCCTATTTGATTTGACAAAATGCTGATGTCAATTTTAAATCCAGAAATAAGACAGGCACTACAAAAGATGACATTTTTACCTCTCCAAGTTCTTCATGAGCTTCTTCCAAATACGTAGTTTCTTTGAGATCATCAATAGGTTCTGGATCAATGTAAGAGTCATCTTGCCGTTCTGACGTGTCACTGTCACTCTCTTCACTTTTCCCCAGCCCATCATTATCAGACTCATCATGATCATGATCATTCTCTTTATCAGATTTGTCAGAGTACAGGTCTTGATCCTTAAAATGCTGCCTTTCAATTTCACTGTCATTTAGTCTGAAGTGAAAAAAAGACACAAATGTCAAATTTTGCAGTTTACCAACTCCAACACTTCCATACCTCCAAACTCAAGACCTACCATGATGTGGGACATCAGTCATCAATCCTGACCTGACAGCACTTAGTAACATTTAATAATATAGGACCTTTACCAACTTGCATTTCTCAGACATGTATTATTTTAGCTTGCTTTGTTTTAAACTAATAAATTGTTACCAGCCCTTGTGAAGTAAGGACCTCTGTAAGGGAAAACTTTCTTAAGACCTGCTTTTTTGGTGCTTAAGCATAAGAAAAAGTAAATGGTTAAGGATGTTTAACAGTAACCTAGGTAATTTGAGAGGGGGGGGGAGGCTAGTTTAAAAAGCATGTTGTGTGCACACAGGGAAACACGCAAGTAGATATGTAGTCCAGTTAGTTAATACAATTGAGAAAACTGAACTTCCTATATCAAAAAGGATAGTACAGCACAACTTAAAAGCAAGAGACAGAGCTCAGGGAAATGCCATCTCATTAACATTTCTCTAGCAATGACTGTGTTCAGTTGACGTTGCTTTCCATTCCTCTTCCCCCACTGGTTAAAATCTTCCCCAAAAATGTACAGCTAGCCTCACTGTCTATATATTTATGAGTTACATGTACCTGGGAAAAAAGGAGGGGGGGCCTATTTTAAGATTTTTTTGGCAAGTTGTATTTTTCAATTACTTCTAGCAAACCAGCTTAAACATGAATACTCCTTCAAATTCTGCCTAATTAAAACTCTAGAAATAAGCTATATTTAAAAGGAACTATTTTAGTGTTTAATTAAACTGTTCATTGCATCTGAACTATGATCATAATCTGTACCAACTAAACAGCTCACATTAAGTAGCAGCATTAGTGTTTTAGGGATAACCAATTTAATCATCTCCAACCGGGTTGCATACAGCCATTTTATTGGCTGAAAGGAGTTAGTGTGGAGTGGGAGGACCAGAGGCATTTCAAGAGTCCCTAAAGTTACTTGATTGTCTGTATACAATGGCTCCATGAACTGTGTCAAATACTTGGGTCTAAGGTAAAAAGACAACCTCAGTGCAGGTTTTTCAGGCTGATTAGCCAACAGCGCTGTATTTCTCCAAATAAGAGGTCTTCCCAGTATACTCTAACTAAAATCAACATCCTATCCTGGGGAGACAAGCAACAAACACGAGAGGAGGGCACCTACTTGGAGTAAAGATCAATCACACCCTGACCCAGGGCGCACAGATGGCGTGGGGAAAGGAAAAGATGGAAAAATCGTGGAGGTCGAGATTTCCTGGCACATACTTTCTAATGCACCATTCGTAAAGCAGAAAAGGCTGAGATGCATGTACAGGAAGCAGGACATGGAACCGAGCTTAGCTTGTTGCTACAAGGTATTCCTGGTTTTTTAAAGCATGAGGAAATTCTCAGACAAAAGCCTTCTTAACCCAGATGCAAACAGTGAACTTAAATGACTTCTAAATCTGTTTATAAGGGATGACCACATAAAGACACCACAATTGAGGTTTTAAAAAAAAACAAAAAAAAAACAAAAAAGCAAAAAAAACACAAATACTGTTATCACACAGAAATGGTCTGTCAAAAAATAAGCTTAATATGCACACATATGTGGAGTGTGTGCTACATTATGTAAGAAAAGTTTTGCTTGTCCAAAAATACTTTAAAATTGTTTTAAAATCATGAAAAAAGGGAACAAGCAATAAGTCAAGGCATATTTTGATCAATTCAAGAGGAAAGCTAATCAAATGGTTTGTTGTGGGTACAATCTGCATCTTTCAAGTAATCAAGGAAAGCTTTTTGGCTACATATCTCCAAGCAGAAAATGAAAATTCAAGAAGTAGGGACACAGTACACTTTTGTTTCTGTTGTCCAGTATTAGAGAGTGAAAGTACTAAATATCAATTTCAAAATGTATTGTTCTTAGTGTATTCTCCCAGAACTGGGGCTCTGTGGCTTTTGGAGTTCTTCCAGGCACATGCAACATCAAGGATAACTGTAAACAACTTATATCAGTCAGCTGCATTTCCAGATGTACCAGACAATGACTGAAGTTCCAGAATACATTATTTAAGAGAAGGTCAATGTCTTTCGCTGTATTCTTTAAATAAATGTGGTCAGTCTGAAAAATAAGTGCCCCTTTTTGTAAATACCACTGATTCACCTTGCTGGGTTAAGATTATATTTTCAAAATGCTCATTATGTGAGCACTAAAATCTACCTTCTGAATAGAACGCATTTTAGAGGGATAGCCAATATTAAGACCGAGCCAAGATGAGAAGAATTCTTTACTGTTTCTAGCAAGGAAAAGATTGGATGATTAAAGGTGAAATTTCACCTTGTGTCACTGAAAAGTTCTATTTAAAAAATGAAGGTATTTGCACCCACAAAATTGAAATGCAGTTGAAACACCCATCTTAAAAGAGGCTCTTGCCATGGAGGACCATAACTGTCATTTCAAATTAATGAATGTGTCTGAGACACAGGAATTTTAAACAGCCTTTCATAGTCTGGTTCTTTCTATATAACATTTAAATTAAGGGCTTGGTTTACTTACGGGAAGTTTTCTGCACTGTGCAAGTTGTTAGCACGCAGCAATCCATAGAAAGATACATGTGCATTTTCTGCTGGAACATTCAAGTCATGTTCTTTACCTTCCCTAATCATCGTACGTTTAAGTAGGCCTGAACATTTTAAAGCCAGTTCCAATGCATCCATCCAACACCTGCCTAAAGACAGAGGCTTATTAATAAATCAAATTCTTTAAATGTTTACATTATCATCAAATCTGATACTGTTCACTTCACAGTTCTTTAGGACACCTGCTCACTTTATCTTTGGAAAACAAGCATGCATCTTCTGTAACAGTTTGTTTCTTCAGCATCTTTGATGTAATACCCTTCATGTGCTAAATTATAAAAATACTTCATGGCCAGCTTTGGTGAGAGAAAGACTTCTGGGCAGGACTGGCCAGAATGGCATACTAGACAGTATGGCAGATGTCTCTACCTTCATATAAGGTGACTACCACCTTATTTTCTGGGCCTTTCAACAGTAGGGCTCAGATACATATTCTTGCATCTTTCATCCCGTTTTGATAGAAACCATCTTAATATTAAAGTGACCAAACAAACATACTTCATGTGCAAGATGCACAATGCTAAAGATTGGGAAGAGGAGGAAAAACATTAAAAACCTCTACCAATCATTAAGTCTGAACCCTGGGGGCCTAAGCACTAACCTTTTTCATACTGAGCATTATTATTTGTTTATTGATCTTATGTCCTCCATTGTGCACCCTATTTTGCAGACAATCAAAAGAAGTGTCGAGTCAAATAGACAAGATCTAACATTTCCAGATGAAAAGGAAACATCTGTTCTTTCAATCTGATCCTTCTGTAGGGCATCTTTACCATTTCCCCTAGTATACCAGTTTCCAAGGTTAGTGAGTATTTCACATTAAAAGGGTAGCACCAAACATTTGAGAGATAAGAAACAGATTTAAGCCATACAAACTAGGTGGGAACTTCAGGAAAGTCACTCTTCACATCTTCTTGAAGTTTACCAAACTTAAACTGAAAACAGTGCTATGTATGTATAAGATGTACATAAATTAAACTGGACTGATATGATTAAACTGCAAGAACCATTGCACAAACGTAGCTTTGCAAAACTACATCGTCTTGCCATTCATTTTATAACTTTTCAGGGTTTTGGCATTTAAAATGTTGACCCAGGGTACAGTGTTCATTTGTTAAGCAGGTTGAACTTAGCCCAAAAAATCAGTTTATGATTTATTTTGTCAAAAGTTGCATTATTAAATAAAAATGTTTTCTCTAGAACCACCTAAATATACCAACTTAATAAAAAGAGCACCTGTAACTGCAAAACATGATGCTGCAATTGCTATTGTAAAAGAAAAATGGAATCATCTGATTTCACTAATCAGTTGCTTTGAAAGTAAAAACAAAACAAAGTTTATTTACCATCAGATTCTGAAGCTGCTCGGATGATCAAGTAACTGCTGGGTAATGGTTGAGTGATTGAGCCAACTGCTTCACCTTTAGGACCCTTGAAACATAAATCAGGTGCAGAATCATTAGACATTAATCTGAATTCATCTGTTTTATAGTTTAGTGTTAGATGCATTAACAACAAGCTGACAAAGGCAGGCAGAGTCGGTATCACTCAACAAAAACAGATGAAGATGTGAACCAGTAGATGGGTTGCCCTCTTTCACTCAATTTTTCTTTTAAGAGATTTAAAGTGTAGTTCCCACCTCAATCTTACGTTAAAGAGAAAGGTCTTTAGGATTCAAGTTGCTACTTATTCCTTTAGGTTAGGCACTTTAATAGACTGTGTATGCCATCCACAGCAGAAACACAGTAGCCACAAACTGATAATATTGCTCCGGGATAGTTATCCTCATCTCTTCTGGGCTAGGGACAGATATTCAAAAAGCCTGAGCCTGAATTGATTCAATCTTTGTAGGTTAGTTTAACATGCCTAGGTTGAACCAATTTGCAACTGCACAGACATTCCCTTTGGACTGAAGAAATTCAGGCATGTGCCTGCAGTAGCTCAGGCTAGAGGCTAGGGGGGGGGCACTAAAGCAGCCCTCCTTTCCCTTTTACAGTACTGAGCTGGGGGGGGGGCAGGGGCAGGCCCCAGAAGGAACCTGATTAGGGAGGGGGAGAGGGGTTTCCCCCCCCCCCCCCCCCG
>NW_005841979.1:3154418-3172879 GCF_000455745.1 Alligator sinensis | reverse complement strand
CCCCCCCCCCCCGCCCCCTCCGCTGCTCTTGACCAGCCAGGAAAGCAGCAGGGAGTTGCACAGCATTTATCAGCCCATCAAGAAAACAAAAAGCTCTCTCATTAGTTCAAGTTCTTCTTAAACAGCCTTTTTCCAAGGAAGGAACGGAGGGACATTACCAGCTGACCTGCTGAATAGCTCTAAAAAGCTCTAAGCTAGGGGTGGACAAAATATGGCCTGTGGGCCATATCCAGCCTGCCAAGTCATTCTATCCAGCCTGCTGGGCACCTAAAAAAAATTTAGGAAATTAATATTAAATCTACTCCTGGCTGCATGTCAAAGACGACAGGAGCTAGGGACAGTAGGACCCAGGGGAAGCTGCCAGAATCCAGAAGCAAGGCTGGCCCAACCCCACCCCACCCCTCCCATCCCCACCTCCCAACCAGAAGCCTCTGCCTGCTGCCACTTTCACTGCTTCCCTGCATGCCCGCCAGCTGCTCCAGCACCATGTGGTTCCCAGCTGAATCACTAGACCATGGGAGCACTGGGCCAGGAGCAGGAGGGGTACGTGTGAGTGTGCACGTGTGCAGTGAGGGAGGCACAGAGTATATGTGCGTCTGTTCGTAGGGCGAGTCCCACACACACCCCACTATACACATGCACCCACACCCTCCCTCACATTGCCATACATGCAGACCCTGACACACTTCACACATCCCAGCCACCCATCCCACACAAACCCCACATATCCACATGCTCCCTCACCCCACAACTATCCACGCTCCCACAACCCCTCACACACCCATGACCCCCCACAAACCTATACCCACTCCCCCAACAGTATACAAGAGTAAGCTATTGTGCAACCACCTCTATGTGCACTACACAAAGGCATGTAAAATCAGAACAAAAATATTTTTGAAATCAAATTAATGAATGTTGCATATGTTTGATTTTTAGAATATAATTTGGTATTTTTCTGGTTTTGAGATGGCAAAATCCCTTGCTGAAAGGAGTATTTCTGGGGACAAGGGGAGGGACTTCTGGTGACAAAGGTCAGGAGGCGTGGCTTCCAGTCCCAAGATAGCGACCAGGAGCAGGGCTACTCGTACAGCCCTCAACAGCTTGCCAAAAATGGTTAAGTGGCTCTCCATCCGAAAGAATTCCCCACCCCTGCCCTGAGCAGACTATCCTGTCTGCCTTGCACAGACCCCTCTCAGCATTAGCAAGCATACCACATGCTGGCTATGGTCTGTGCTATGGGAGAGGGGAGGGGGAATCCCTGCTTGAGCAGGGAGTGGGAGTGGGAGAAGAAAAGAGCGCAAGGGGAACCCAGGCAGACACTGCTGTGCCTCATCTCCACCAGAGCTCCAGCTAAGGAGAAGAGCAGCAGGGCCAGCCCTGCTCTGGAGCAGAGTGCCCCACCCAGGGCTGCAAAGCTTCTGGGATGCTGGGGGAGCCCAATTTACCTTAAACCAGGAAGGGATCTAGGACAGGCATTGCATAAATGCATTTGACCTAAATCAGTTAAATCTGATACCACATTCAACCAGGTTCACCTCAAACTGGTTTCAGCCATTTTCAAACTGTTATGTGCACTGAATGTCTGTTCTGTTACACGTTTAAACCAGTTCCTGATCACTTAAATTAGTTTGTGTGTAATGTCTGTCCCTAGGCCTACAAGAGATTCTTGTTGGGACCTATTTTTATTCAGTTCTGTGTTGCATTGGGAGACAAGAGTGAAAATAAGCAAATTTTGGAAACAGCCACTGCTATGTGAGAATTCAAGAATTAGTTTACAACAAATCCCCTCAAGTGAAGAGGCCTAATTCTTTACAGCAACCAACTCTATCTACTCTCGCCTCTTTACAAACAGCAGCACCTGCCAAGAGCAAAACTCCATATGCTTTCCCCTTCAAGGTTGCTGTTGTACATTAGAGCCATAGCCGCACTGCCCCTGAAGACACAAGAGCAAGTCACAAGAGGAAAGGACACTCCCCCTTCACTTAACAGGTCTACTTCAAATTAACTCTGAGTTGACATGACCAAAAGCTTGACCACTTAAAAGCACTTTGCTCTGCTACCTGGTGCTCTTACCTTTTCTCCAAAATGCCAGATTAAGATGGAGTCATGCTCCCTGACAACACAAATAGGCCTGAGTAGCTGACAGAGGACACTATCTGCAACTGTAGTTACTATGGCACTCTCCTCATTTGTGCAGTATTCAAGTATACTTCTGCTGGAGGTGTCAGCAGAAGAGAGTGCACCACGATCCCCACGGTAGCAGGGGATACAGAAATCCACATTACCTAAAATTAAGTCCTGTAGACTCTGATTTAACTTGTTCCTAAAGACCTTTTTCTTTCTGCCACATGGCTAAAGGGTGAAACAGTGAACACCCCTTTAGAGCCTTCTTTAAAAACTTTATTTATAGGAATTTTTAAAATGATCGACAGACAAAAGGGACAGTAGTAACAGGTTGGCAGCCATGGTAAAAGGTGTGCTAAACCTGCTCTCCATCAATCTAATTGAAAAGAAAATCCCTTTGGGTCTCAGTGTGTTTCCACAAGTGAGACTAATGAAAAGAGGCAGTAGAGTTAGAAGAGGGAATTTATATGCAAGCTGAGGTTTGGAGCAGAAGCAGATAAGGACAATGATTTTAGAAGCAAGCACATAAAACAGCCGGAACATTTTAAGTAAGGAAATAAATCTTGGAAGGGTTAAAGAAACAATACACACAGGCTATTTCTGGTGCAGAAGATGGTCAGGATTTTCTGAACATTAATTACAGAATAAGAGCAGCAAAAGGGTGATAAAAAAATTGTCCTTCATGGGGATATTTCAAAACGTAGATGAAAGACTGTACAGTTATAAGTATTATTTGGGAGAAAGGAAGTTATGATAGGGAGTTAACTATACAGAAAACTTCACAAGGGGCCCTTTTCATGCTAGAAGAACTGATGCTTCTCTAAACATAGATTACCAAGAACTAATAAGGTTAAACATCATACAGGCAACTGATTTCAAGAGAGCTATGACTGAAGGAAAGGGTATTGCAGTACTGTGGGAAATGTTAAGTGACCTGGCTGCAGGTAATACACTGAAGCCCAAAATCTGTCAGCGATGAAAGTCAGCCAACTCATTTAGTGTTATACAGCAGGTGAGACTCATATGCTGGAATTACGAATCATTCTGTACTGTGCTGCTGCAGTTTAGAAATGAAGACGGGTCTGTTCAAGTGAAAAAAATGTTGATTTTTAAAGTCTTGGGCAAAATATATTAAGAGACTGGAGCTGAATGGGCATTTTTCAGTGACATCCAAAGCTAGTCTTTTTCGATAACTGCTTGCCAAAGCACTGGACCTTTCTTTCTTATTTAAAAAACTATGGATAGACAGCAAACAGTTGTTCAGATACATTTTTGTACTTATACTGTTCTGACTGGGTGTCTGTGCACTACTCCCAGCACAAATGTTCATTTAAGTTTTGTGTATGGTTTCTGATCTTTACATTCAGCAAAAAACTTGTAATCGATAAAACTCAGTGTCTTGAGTGCTTTCAGAAAGCAAACAAATGGGTGCAAGCATGAACAAAGAATGTTTTAAAATACATTCAAACCTGTTCATGGGAAAACTTAATTCATCCAAGTCTCAGCACAGCAAATACAGTGTCAATATTTCACTTAAGTGGTTGAGGGGAAAATGAACAAAGCAGTAGTGTGCTGGAGGCTTCAGAACATTAAAACCAGAAAATAGAGGGACTTGTCTTAAGGTATTAGCAGTCAATCATTTTTAGCAGTGGAAATTCCTGATAAGTTTCCACTGCTAGAAATCCTTCCAAGGGAGGATGCAGTACAGGAATGCAGCCTGCAGCTGTCCTTGCTCCCCAAATCAGGGTGATCCTAGCTTGGAGAAGGCATGCATAGTGGCTCCTTCACACCCCTCAGACCATGGAGGACGAGGAAAGACTACTCCGTGCCTTCCCAACCAGGGACCCTCAGTCTGGGGAACAGGAAGGGGGCAGTGGACAACTGCTCCTGTGTTTCACTCCCAGCGTCTGGGAGCAGAGCAGACGAAACAGCAAAGCAAAGCCCCTTGCCCACTCCCCAGACCAGGAAGTTGGTGGCCTTGGGAAAGAGGTACAAAGTAGCAGTCAGCTGCTTCACTCCTCTCCTTGACAGGTCAGAGAGGGGAGTGAAGCATCAGGACAAAGTTCCCCACCATTCCCCAGACCCAGAGGGGGCATGAAGCTGCATCCAGGTATTTCATTCGTGCAAAAAGAAACTCCCTCAGAGGAGAGATCTCCCAGTGTGAACATGGAACATCTTCTCCTGGAGAGGGTACGTTGAAAGATTGCTTGTGCACTCCTAGTTTTTACTGGGAGAGCAGCAATACAATAGATGGGCATAGACATGGAAGTGTACTGCAACAAAAGCATGACCTCTGCAGAACCTAAAAAAACTTGCGTTAAAAAGTTCCAAATTATTTTATGTCCCCAGACTGGTTGCCAATGAATTTTGTTCTGTGTTGCAACTAGCTCTCTCATTAGTTTAATTCTCCAGCCAGTTATTTGCAGCTATTGTTATGAAAGTTATGAAAAAGTTAGTCCTGCCACGAAAAGAATAAATATGATCTGTAGTGTATCTGGCAAATTACTGACCAGGGACAAAACAGGAAACTTCAGGGACTTTCAGCTAATTAAAACTAATAATCATAATCTGCATATAGCCATACCAGAATGAACAAATGCCACTCCAGCCCTCAGCACATTTAAACGTGGACGATATCAGTTTGTTCAGGTTTAAAATTTGACCTACCTTAAAATAGTTAAAATCTGGTGGGGAATGTCCTCTAAACTCTAAATATCTAGTTAAAACACAAAAAACAAATCCAGCACTCATTGCCAAGCAATTCAGAAAGTAGCCCTGATTCACACAGACCCCAATTTAAGATTGATTTGTGATCTTTGGCAGAGCTAGGTCATAGTAGACTAGTTAAAGAACTGTGCTACCCTTCATACAATTAGTGAACCTTTAAGTCACATTAACAGAAAAATCCAGCAGTTTCAGAAGGGAATGAGGAATCAGTATGTTAAAGAAAAGGGAGAAACTAAGAGAAACATTTCTGAAGTTACAGTCAACTATACTGAACTAAAAAACGAATAAAATATTAATTTAAATGTTCAGTTTAAAGATAACATTTCAAACAAATACCAGTTTCTAAAAAGAAACAGCCATTGAGAATTACATTAACTCCCTCACATTAAACAGAGGAAAATGGATGTAAATGTAAATGAAACTATACACAGCTAGGGTGGCCATCATAGAGGACAAATCCGGCTGTCCTCTACTGATACCAAACCGGACACCTTTAGGTTCTTTTTTATTTCTCTTGAACAGAAAGAGAGGACAAAGGCATCAGGTTTCGTATCAATAGAGGACAGAGTAGCAGAACACTGGAATGTCCTGTATGATGGTCAGACTTACGCACAGCAGAGGCACAGATTAAATTTTTGTTAAGATGTATAAAGTCCTGCTTCACAAGAACACCTAGGTCCTACAGTGATGCAAATAATAAAACTTCAGGATTTTATTGGCTATGCCCATGCATAGGAAGTATGCCTCTAAGGGTCAGTATCTCCCTCATTGTTCAGCACACAAATAAAACAAGTGCTTTTGTATAGGATTATTAGTTTAATAGAATCATAAATCTCAATAGTGAAATCTATTTGCAAATATTGAAATAAGATCTGGAAAGACTTCAAATAAAATACTATGCACTTCAAAATTTTACAGCAATCTAAGGCTCATAAACGATATTATTCAGATAAAGCACAAATACAAGAATGAAAACCTCTGTTTCCAGTATTTCTTGGAAAGTCTTACCATTAGAAAGGATAAAACTACCATATTTACTCAAATATAAAAATAATGCCCCCAATAACTAGATTCTATATATAGAAAAATTATAAATGTGTTATAATTTTCCAGGTATAGAATCTAAATAGTGGAGGTTTACCTTGAATTTCTTCTCCTCCAACTGCTACAGCAGGGAAAATAAATCTGAGGGGGGAGGGGAAGGGTAGGGGGGGTCAGGTTGTGTAGTGGGCAAACTGAGTTATGCTAACAGGGGGTGTAGTTGTAGCCATGTCGGTCTAAGGACATAGGCAGACAAGGTTCTTTGGGTAGATGTGAATATCTTTTATTAGACCAACTTAAATAGTTGGACAACAATTTTTAAGCAAGCTTTCGGGTTCAAAAACCCTTTGTTGGGCTTTGAATTTTCAGCAGTTGGTGTGTGCTCTTCCTGGATGGAATGAAAAGTAAAGAAGCCAGAGCCTGGGCTGGTATGCATGCAAGACAGGTAGTCAGTGAAGATGTAGACTGAGGAGTCAGTGGGTGAGAGATGGGGGGAGGGGGAGGAGGAGAAGGGGGATGAACACTGGAGAAGTACCTGGGAAGTCAGAGGTCAGGCAGGTAATAATAATGTGTCATACATCCAATGTCTATATTTAGTCCATGATTTTTAGTATCCAGGAGGTTGATGAAGTGGAGTTCATAGGCTCATCTCTGGGAAGTGTTTTGTAAATTTCCTTTGAGGATTAAAACAGAGATTGGAGAGAGAGTGGTTTTCTTGTGAGAAATGTGGGGGCACATGAACTCCACTTCATCAACCTCCTGGATATTAAAAATCATGGACTAAATATAGACATTTGGATTTATGACACATTATAATCTGCCTGACATCTGGCTCCCCAGCTACTTCTCCACTATTCATCCCCTTTCTCTCCCCCCCACCAGCATAGAGGCTACTATTACAGTTCACTTGATACCACATCAGACAAGTTGCTGTGTCAATCCTTGAGGGCTTTGGCAAAAAGTAATCCCATTGGTAACAGTCCCCACAACTTCTTCCCCAGTTCAAACTGCTGCAGTCTTGGTCACCATCCACATGTGCTTTCTGCTCTCCACAATAAATGACTCCTCCATAAGATAGTGCTGTTCCCAACAGTACTCTTACGGGGGAGTCAATTAATTTACTGCATCCTTATGCCAGTGCATGTGTAGATGGTGACACTTTACTGCAGAGCTAATTAGTGAAATTCCACAGTAAAGCTCACGTGTAGATGCATCCACTATGCATATTAGCCAAAAGGCTTATGATTTTCCATAAAGTTCATTAGACTGGGCCCCAGAATCAACAGTATTTCAAGCCATAGTGACCTCACAGCTCAGCACTGCTTAGTGTGTGTGCGATTTAGATTCCCTCATGAAAAATCTATGTGCTAATTAATACCCCACTCAAGACTGGAACCAGGTATTCTTGTCACGAGTCCTGGGATCCTCCAAAATTTTATAGATAGATGAAGCACAGGGCAACCTAGTCCAGCTCCACTTCATGGAGGGCAAGGCCATGCTAATCATGTGGGCCAGGCTGAGAGAGGAGGCAACAAAGGGATTCTGGGTGAATTGTTTGGAGCACTGTTTGGTGATGTGTGCCAGACACTTAAGGCTGGTGAAGAAACAAGAATCCTTGGGAATGGGAAAGAAGTGCACAGTTCAGCTGTGGGAGTGAAAAGGAAAGTTGAAATGGATGCAATGTAGTAGCTCACCATGGCTTGAAAGAGTTGGGGGGGACTGTACAATAGCGAATACCATATCCCTGTGGTAGGTTCCTATCCGTACGTTTCTGCAATATGGGCTATGTGTTTTAGTCATGCTCAGTGTTCCCTGCATTTAAAAATCAACTCCACAGTTCATAGACAGATGTTAGGGTCGGAAGGGACCTCAATAGATCATCGAGTCCGACCCCCTGCATAGGCAGGAAAGAGGGCCGGGGCTAGATAAAGAGTGCTGGGTCTAGATGACCCCAGCTAGATGCCCATCTAACCTCCTCTTGAAGACCCCCAGGGTAGGGGAGAGCACCACCTCCCTTGGGAGCCCGTTCCAGACCTTGGCCACTCGAACTGTGAAGAAGTTCCTCCTAATGTCCAATCTAAATCTGCTCTCTGCTAGCTTGTGGCCATTATTTCTTGTAACCCCCGGGGGCGCCTTGGTGAATAAAACCTCACCAATTCCCTTCTGTGCCCCCGTGATGAATAGCAGTTGATTTCCATTACTGCTTTTTCATTACAGCTGAGTACATGCTGCTTTTGGCAGGAGGTTAATGATGTACAGTATTTATATATAGTGAGGTTTTCCTACACACAAATAAGACATAGGGCTTTTTTCTCCATGCTGATTGGGGGGGGGGGGGGGGGGGGAAGGGGCAGAGTGGTCATATTTAGAGTAAATATGGTAGTTCAAATGTGATGCATGCTACTGCTCTAAGATGACAGCAGGTCTGGATTTTTGTCTCTGACTGAGGTAGTGGCAGTCTTGTTATCTAAATCACAGAACATGGAATTTAATAAGCTAAACTGTAACTGATCTAAATCAGCTCCCTCTTTCAAATTTGGAGAAGTTACTCTCTTTTATTAAGTTTCCCCATCTCATAAAACATTTGGAAAAAAATTAAATTGCATAATCCATGGCAATACACTATGCAAAATTACCTTTTGCAAGTTCACGTTTATACCTCACATTCATCTCCAAGACAAAAATCCCAGAAACAGGTCTAGAGCTTACCGACAATATTTACCCTTAAAATTAGGTATACCATAACCTGGAAAAGCTTTTGTTAAGAAGCCACAGTTTGGGTCACATTCACCATTGATGAAATTAATCAATTCTTTTTTCTTATATTAGTATTTAATTTGGTTCATTTAATATAATAATGTATGAGCTCTGTGTACTACAAAAATGTTTTAAATAATTTAAAATATACTGTTATGCCCTCCAATCTTTCTTGCCCATTAAAACATATGTACATAAACATCGCTTCTGTAGGTAAAATGTATTTTATTAACCTCTTCAATAATACCTTTTCCTTTCTACCAGGGCCCCTTCTAGATAAAAAAACAAAACAACTTAAGCGTGAAGAGAAGTACAATGTACAAAGCATAAATCAGAAATCACATGGTTATTTCTGGAAGAAGGGTACAGCAACAGACACTACTGTGTCATGCTCAGAATTCCTGGAAGATTTAATATTGAATAAAATAAAAAAGTTTACCCATCTACTGATTAAAGCTGCCTCTACTCAATACTAGAAACAATGATGTCTTAAATAAGGAGCCAGTTCCTTACCTTAACAGCCCATATGGACTGCTCTAAGGGATGGAAGAGTTTAAAGCAAAAGCCATCTTTCTTGGAAGGCCGCTCAATGAGCTCACAAGCATTCAGGAGCACTGTTCCTACCCACTGGCCATTTTTGGGGGTTTTGTAAATAAGCAGTACTCCTGGTTTCAACACACACCACAATTTGGTCCAACTTTTCAAGGTGCCACGAATCTACAGAAAAAGATAAACAGGTATTTAGGATTCTACCTGACCAAAAAAAAAAAAAAAAAAAAAAAAAAAAAATGAATTTCATCTCTCCTACAAAGACAGAAATTAAGCCTACGTCATTTGATGGCTATTATCTAAAACAAAGCAAGTCTGTTGATAATACAGTATTCTCTACTTCTCTGTGGTAAGACAGGTTTAGATGTTACACAACCGAAGGTGCACAAAAAGTCAACATCTGAGAATGCTTCTGGATCTCAGAAACTTAAAGTCCCCTGGAAGAAGAACTACAGTATATTTTATTGTTAGTGTGTTACACAGGCCTTTGGAATTGCTACGTGGTATGCTCCAATACACACTTAAGGCAAGTGAGAAGCTGGCACTTGTTACAACGGGCCATAACAGTACTTAGAAATCTTATTGTGATTCAAAATAAATGTGAAAAAAAAAGTCTTAGCCGATTTTATATATAACACTTGAAATACACAGGTTTCAATTTCTACCTAAGACACAATAGACCTATCCACAGATTTAAAATGCCTCCTTAGAGTCAAGGCACCCCTCAGAATGCGCCAGCTTTTAGGTTTCACTTCTTTTTTGACAAATGAAAAAAATAAAATAAACAGAGCAATTCTTCTGTTGCAAAGAACTCAGAAAGACTTGAACACTGTTTTGATGTTACAGATTTCTATTTGAAGTCTCTGGGTTTATCGTATAAATCACATTTGCACACCTCACAGTGCTAACATGCTGTGGCACCCCTCAGCACCCCTGAAAGGATCTCAGGGCACCCTAGGGTTAAGAATGACTGGTCTAGGGTCTGGACATCTGATTAACATTTTGTTGGCTCTGAACCTTATTCCTTCCCATCCACTTGATTCAATGCCAATTTAGGGTGTGAGAGAAGTAACAACTGAAACATTTCAAAGAGACATCTGTACAGATAGACAAGCCCTTTGAAAACACAAAACCAAGTGAATCGCTCCAAAAAAGCACTTCCTTTAAAAGAGGGACTATTTTGGAATATTTCACTTTTGGTTACATGTGCATGGAGAGCTGGACTGTGGCTGAAGCCAGACTTACCCCCTCCTGTCTGACCCCCTGGAAGCCTCACTGACACTAGAACCAGGCCCTCCAGCCCCAAGACCCTGAAGAAAGGAGAGGTTAACACCATTTGGAAGCCTGCACTGCCCTTGCCCCCAACACACCCACACCTCTCCACCTCTTTACTCTTCCCAGTAACTCCCCTCCCCATAATGGGGCAGGGAGGAGTAAGCACAGCACAGAGCCACAAGTCATTACACCCTGTTCTAATCCCCCACGGCCATGGCTGATGCTAGAAGAGGCTTTAGTTTTGAAACATTCAGCTAGGAACAGCACAGGGGCATGTGTGTGTGTCCCCTAGCTGGAACATGTCCTTTTTGAACAGTCCCCAGGTGTTTAAATTTAGAAACATTTCAATCATTACATTTGCCCACACCCCCACTGACCTTCAGAGACCTGCCTGTTATGCAGTGTAATAAGGTAGGTATTTACACTGAGATATGGCTCAGGGTAAATATTTTGTACAAAAAAAGAACTAAATGGCTTACCCATAAGTAACATATTTTTAAAAATTAAGTTAAGAAAAGACCACATTATTATTGATACAAGTAGCTGTGGAAGGGATGTACTTCTCACCTTTCCTACAGAAAATTATAGGTCATAAGGGAGAAAAGCAAGTGAACAAGAAGAAACCTGTGTTAGTTTGTGGCCTTTTTGCTACTTTTAATAGAAGCTGCAGAAAGTCTACAATTAAATATTAATAACCAAAATGAAAAAAAAAAACAAATCATAAACCGAACTCATCAAAAAAAAAAAAAAGATTGCACAACACAAGGTAGACTAACTAGGGTGACTACTCTAAGTAAAAGCTAGGTTCCTACATTAGTCCTGTAGGAGTCGAGCATGGAGCCTCTGGGATGCAATTAATAGCTGCTCGGCTCCTGGAAAAACACTAATCAGCAACCCACTCCGATACCGAGCCTTTTCTATTCTGGTAGGTAAACAGTAGGCAGCTGCTAGAACTTCAGCTCAGGTTTCACACAAGTTCTGACCTTCAGCCAATCAGCCATAACAATAACTGATGGGTCTGTGATTGTACTAAGTAATTCTTTCGTGGCTCTCTTCTTCTCTTCTCTGTAATTTTTCTTTTGAACCTGTAATTAATAAATAAAAGAAATAGAAAAAAAAAACGTTATAATCCATGGAAACAAGCAAGTGAGAGCAATAAAAAGCCCCAGCCAAAACAACCAGCCAACCAACCCACCAGGAAAAACAAGGTGCAAAACACAACAGGTAATAGATGCAGAAGCAGCATCAAGATGCAAAGGAATGTTTGCTTTCAACACGAGATATCTCCAAATTATTTCAAGAACAGCCACTTCTGATATTAAAGGATACAGACTGTCAAGGTTAAGAATACTTTACTGTTCATATAAGCATCACTTAATTTTATTTTTTTTTCAATAATCTAAAGACACTTCTCATTTGACTGTCACTACTTTACTATTTAACTCTTCACTGCTCATCCTGACAAACACACGTAGTAGATGAGTTAGTTTCATCTTCATTTATAATCAATTACTAATCATTTTTAAGTTGTCACATATTTGAGGTTTCAAAAGGGCTAAGATCTGCCAATGAATTTAGGTAAAAAAAAAAAATGTCACCTTGCATGCTGTTAAAAAACAAAAACAAAAAAAAGCCCCACCAAGCTAATTTGGGGGCCAGATTCGATTTAAAATTTGACTGTCTCTGAAAAACCATCAAATCATAGAAAAAGTAGGACTGGAAGGGACTTTAGGAGTATCACCCTTTTGCATCCAACTCAAGCATCTAAAATCAAAGTCCCCCTCTATTTTTAGGGACAGTGGAAAGAGACTAAGGTTTTGGTTTCACTTGTTTTGCAGCAGAAATTGATAATGGGCCATTTCCCGCCAATAATGATAGATCAGCTAACGTCTATAGCCATCTCGCTTCTCATTTCTTACTAAATTTAATATTAAGATATTTTAAACTTAATAGAATGCAGTACCAACAATACACACATGATAAGGCATTGGTAATTCAACAAGAGGCACCTCTACCCATTTTGTGCATCATCCCAGTCTACATCATAGAAGCATAGCGCCTCATAACTATGCAAGAAACGATTTGGTGCAAACTGAAGGGGTGACAAAAGACTCAGCAACACTACTTCTCCTAACACCTTATAAAGCCTTGTTTATGCTATTTTCCAGTCAAACCTCAGGAAGTCAAACGAGGTAAAACAGTGCCCTAAGAAAAATATTTTGAAAGCAACTCACCTTAAGAGACTCTTTTTTTGTGAGCTTAGTTGAAGCTGAGGAGATGTCTTTCTCCGAGCCATTGTAAAGCTTGGATTCAGACTGAAATTTATAAAATAAAAAACAATTAGTAATACTGATAGATACCTGGATACAACAGAATGACATTTCAGCCACTCACAAAAGTAATATTGGTGGCATGCATGAGTTTATCTATAGACTTCTGCTCTCTGTTCAGTTTCCTTTTATTTTTCTTCACCAAAAACAAAATTCCCAGTAATCTGATCTATTTACAACCTATAGTTCTACTTGATAAGATACTTCAAGGACTGAAAGCACGCAAGCGATTCCTCCAGAAGCAGCTTTGCTACATGCAGTAAATATTTAGCATGTGTTGCCTGTTGCTAAGGAACCCCTGCTGAATATTCCAAACTCTTGATTAGTTAAGAAATCGTTTGCAAGAGATCAATGGTTTCGTTCTTACTTATAAGAAGTACTCTATTTTGTATAGGTACTATATTTAAAATGGGAGGAGCTTGAAATCTGATAAATTTGATCTACAGCCTCCACCGCCAGCTACAGAACTCCTCCCATAACAAATGTTATTAAGGCACTTACCCCCTGACCCATGAAGGGAAAGATGCAGTCTTCTCAAGCTAGATGTAAATCTTCCCCATGGCCCCAGTGACCCATGAAGAGAAATATTCAGTCTCTTCAGACTAGAATCAAGTCCAGTGCATAAATTAATGCATTACAGCTGCCCAACAGCACTCTCACAGCTCCCACCTGTCCCCCAAACTCCTGACAATTAATCAACTTTTTCCCCCAAGTGCTACCAAACAGGGGAATAGGACTCAAGTTAGCTTTATAAAACCCGAGTCGTCTTTCACAGCTGAGCAATGTGCTGCCTCAGCACCACATGATTTTTTTTTTTGTCATGTCTTGAAAGGTTCAAAGTTTGTTCCTTTGCCTCTCTTGCCCACTAGCTGAAAGGGAACTGGAAGAAAAGACTGAGCCAGCCAATAACTAGCAAGTGGCCACAGCAGCCTGTAACATTACAGAAGACTTTTCTTACATGATATGTCACCTGTCACTATCATTGCAACCTATTTAATCACCACTGGAAACTGCTCAATAAGTATCTGCTATGGTCTTAAAAATAAACTTCAGACAAGTTAGAGAGATATCTATTTCTTCATGTGCTGAAATGTAACCCTGATTGACACTGGTTGCTTAGCAAAGTGCCCTGGGATTAGAGAAGCCTTGAAGGACAATATTTTTTGACCCGTTGTCTGTAATCCATTTTACTTTTCAGACCGACCGTTCCGCTTTAAAAACCTTAGTTTACAATGTGATATTTATTCAGTTTCTCTGAAACACAATAGTGCAACACTGCCCAGTCTTTTCTGCCTGTGGATTGAAGCAGTACCAGTTCTGTCCATGGGCTGGATCCAGTCTGCAGACACAATCCAGTGCGCAGTGCTGGCCCAGTCTCAGCCCAAAGCAGCTGCATAAGTCCCTAAGTGGGCCACTGCCATGTGGCTGCATCAGGCCCTGGCTAGATCCAGCCATGCAGAAATAGGATCCAATACGTCTGTGCAGGGCCATGTTGGTTTGAGCCAATCCAGCCACATACGGCTTGGAAAACTGGGGGTGGGGAAGCAGAGGCAGTGTTAAATTGTGGGGAGACCTAAAGGCTGAATTACATAGCTCCTTGGGCCAGATCTGGCCTACAAGCCAGGGCTTGAATAACCCCGCTTCATAGCGACCAAGTCCAAAATAAGCAAGTGTTAGATAAGCAACCAATAAAAGAAAAAAAGCACAACATTTAAACATAAGAACATAAGATCCAAAAAGACATCATTATTGTTGGAACTAATTCCAATTTAACTTTGGGCAGCATGCTAATGTGTTTCTTTTCATTCTGAATTTTAAAACATTCAGTCTCGTTTATGTCAGCACCTGCATAAATACCTGCACTTAAGAGCTGAACTGGTAGCAAGTTCTTGCTTTAATTTTAAAATAAGCCATTTTTTAACCTGGGAGCTTTAAAAATTGACAGGTCTTTGTTTAGTTTGTATTTTGTGACTTCAAAGAAAGAATAAATTTACTTTTTCTCTCTCCTTTGCTATAATTGGGGAAGCAGGTGCCCAAAAGACAAGTGTAAGCCTATCTGGCAAACAATAAAGTTTAGATTATTCAAAGAAAATAACTATATCAGCACAGCTTTTCCCAGCAAAAGGTAAGTTTTCCCTAAATTCTGCCTAAGAAATTTGGGATGTTAAGAGAGATGGACATCCTATACATTTTATACTGGAAGCCCATTCTTAAGTGAAGTTCAGATTCTATAGCTAAATGCTCAGAGAATTTAAATTCTTGGCTGATAAAGTCTGAAGGAATTTTATCACAGTAGCAGGAACAGAACAGAGATATGGAAAGATGCCAGGAGAATTCATTAGGAGTACCCATTAGAAAAGGTTAATGGAACATGCTAAAGTAACATTAAGTTTTCTGGCTGTCAATCTAAATAAACCAGAAAAGGATCTTGGAGTCATTATTGATTCCAAGATGAACATGGGCCGCCAATGTGAGGACACGGTCAGTAAGGCTAACCGCACCTTGTCGTGCATCCACAGATGCATCGTGAGCAGGTCCAAGGAGGTGATCCTCCCCTTCTATGCGACACTGGTCAGGCCGCAGTCGGAGTACTGAGTCCAGTTATGGGCGCCGCACTTCAGAAGGGATGTAGACAGCACTGAAAGGGTCCAAAGGAGGCCCACTCACATGGTCAGGGGGCAGCAGGGCAGGCCCTATGAGGACAGGCTACGGGACCTGAACCTGTTCAGCCTCCACAAGAAAAAAGGCTGAGAGGGGATCTGGTGGCCGTCTATAAAAAACTCACCAGGGGAACCAGTGAGGAACGGGAGAGTCCCTGTTCCCCCCAGCACTACCAGGAGCAACTAAGAATAACGACCACAAGTTGACTGAGAGTAGGTTCAGGCTAGACATCACGAAGCACTACTTTATAGTCAGGGCGGCTAGGATCTAGAACAAACTTCTAAGGGAAGTGGTGCTCGCTCCAACCCTAGGGGTCTTCAAAAGAAGGCTAGATAATCACCTAGCCCGGGTCGTTTGACCCCAGCATTCTCTCTGGCCCATGGCAGGGGGGCAGACTTGATGATCTGCTCAGGTCCCTTCTGACCCTGCCAACTATGAAACCTATTGATGCAATCTAATTCAAGGAAAAGCCTATACTTAGGACCCTACATTAATACAATCTCATTCCAGAACTATAAAGCCTCAGTCTTCACAACAAGGCTCAATTCCCAAGTATATGACACTATTGAGACACTGCTATGGAGGTATCTGTCAGAAACAGAACATTCTGGGCTCTAATAAAAAAAAAATTATCAAGCTCTTCCTTAAGGCTTAGATTCATAAATAAGAGAACTACAATGCACAACATGAAGAAAAATAAAGATTGTAAAGAACTAACTGCAACTCCCAGTGAGGTACCTGTTGTACCTAAGTACCGGGTTACAGGTAGTTCTCAGAACCACTGTTCCAATCCATCGCTGAAGACAAAAGACCTTAAATTTTGGTAGGTGGAACAGCCAGTTGCCATCTTCTGTCACCATGAAGTTCATCCTGGGGTACCGGAAGCTATTAAGTACCATCAAATATCACACAAAGAATTACAAGAAGAAAGTGATTAAGTTGGGAAAGAAATAATCTTTTTGTCCCGCCTATCTGGATCTTGTACACCTACAAAACTGGGCAAGACAGAACAAAACAAGGAAAGGTAAGAAATGGAAAGATGCAAAAACAAATGCAATTAATACTCAGCAATCACTAAAGAAGTATTACTTAAAGAAATTAAAGAATGAGTAAAGTCAGTCATCACAAAAATTGAGAAAATGATTATGCTAGTTTCTATGTCAAGAAAGATTCAGAAGCTTCAGGACCAGACACTTGGATCAAAGACAAGAAGAATAAGTCATATCTTCTTGCTCTCTTCTACTAACGGGATCCATGGGTGGAAGAAAATTAGACAGTTCTCCTTTGTATGAGAAGTGATCCTGAGTTCTAAGGCACTAACTAACTTCAGAACACACCAATATCCTCAACTATGACATCACAGATCTCCAAAGCTTTTTTATCAACTGCAAGGTACTGAGCAGGAGGATAGTACTCCTGGGTGTACAATATTACATCCAGGTAAAAGGGTTTATTAAAACTGAATAAAGTAAGAGTTTATCATGGAACTTCAATTGCAGTTTTGTAGTTCCCTCACTCTAAGTAGGGATTTGATTGGGGGGGGGGGGGGGTATGAAGAACACAGAATATCCACTTTAAATGTTTGCAAGTGAGGATTTAGAAAAGCATCTTCCATGCAAATTTCTCTCTCTCTCTACAAAGGGGTCATTAAACAAGGGATGCAGCCAGCTAACAATTCTATGGCAAGTGAAGATAAGGACTGTCCTTGTACTGGTGACTAAAAGAAAAAAAAAACAACCAAAAAAAACAACTGAAGCACATCAAATACTGTAAAAGGACACTTCCCTCTTATAGACACTGTATAAAAATCTGGCCTTCCCTATAGCCAAAGATAGCCTTTGCTTAAGATGAACACCTTTGACACCTATATACTATTGGGGATTAAGGCCCAGATAAAGTTAGAGCATGTAAACAAAAAGAATGAAAAGGACATTGCAAAAACCTGAAATTGGAAAGCTCCGTCTTCATATAGACTGCTGGGATGCACCCAGAGTGCAACTTTAAAGCACTTGGGCAGAAACAGAATGTATGACAAGAAAGACCAAAGTAATATGTCCCATGTATTATTATACTGGACTTCCACACAATATATTCTCTGGCATGCTCTGGTAACTTTTCAGTACGTTTAGAAAAAGTCTTTGATGCAATGTCCAGGCATATCCCTGGCGTTTACCTTTATCATTGTTTACAGACTCCTATGAAGCAAAGCTTTGAAAACCTATAGGCTTGGAGTCGCAACAGAGATTAGAGACCCTCTGGCATCCCTGGAACCCTTAATCATACAGTTATATGATTTTTTTAAAAATGGGAAGAAAATATTTAAAGTTTAACTTTTGCAGATTTCCCATGGGTAGGTACTCAGTGATTGCAACATTCCTGGAAGATTTTTAACTCTCAGATTAGCAACCTGTGCTCTCAATCTTTAATCTCCTTTAACAAAAGCTATTTGGTCCAGGAATCATACTAATATTTTCCACTTCTTGTCTGGCTCAAGTCACTCCTATTCCTGCTTAGTAAACAGAGGGGGACAGGGTGATATACATATTCATTCTCACCGTACTACCGGTGCTGTGCTTTTGCACTGCAATTGCACCACATTGGGGGGGGGAAAGCATTTGGAGCCAACTACAAGTCCTGAATCTTCAAAGAGACTTTAAAATCAATTTGATTTTAAATCATATTTACAGGGGCGCTACAGGGATTTGGGAGCGGGGCTTAAGGGTCTGGGGGCACAGGTAGTGTTCTCGTCGATCCTCCCAGTCTCAGGCTATGGGCTGAGAAGGGACAGGAGGATCTATGTGGTCAACCAAAGACTGCAGCGCTGGTGTCGTCAGGAAGGCTTTGGCTTTCATGACCACAGCCAGAAAGGCAGCGAGCTGCTGGGAAGGGATGGCCTCCACCTCTCTCCCCTAGGGAGGAGGCTCTTCTCAGCCAGACTGGCTGACCTGCTCCACCGGGCTTTAAACTAAGCCCGTTGGGGGACGGGGGGACTAC
>NW_005841979.1:3143348-3152475 GCF_000455745.1 Alligator sinensis | reverse complement strand
GTCTTTCATCAGTCCCATGGGACGCCCATGCCCGCTACAGGGCCGGGAAGTCCGGGTGAGGGTGATCCCCTGCCCTCCTTTAATGCTGACTTTCTGAAGGAACATCTTGAGAAGCTGGATACCTTCAAGTCAGCTGGCCCTGACAATCTTCACCCCAGGGTACTCAAGGAGCTGGCGAGCATCATAGCCCAGCTATGTTGGCTAGCACTATGGAAGAAAGAGACTTGGGGGTCATCATTGACCACGAGATGAACATGAGCCTGCAATGCGATGCGGCGGCTAGTAAAGCGACCAAAACGCTGGCTTTCATCCATAGATGCTTCTCAAGCAAATCCCGGGACGTCATTCTCCCCCTGTACTCGGCCTTAGTGAGGCCGCAGCTGGAGTACTGTGTCCAGTTTTGGGCTCCACAATTCAAAAAGGATGTGGAGAAGCTTGAGAGAGTCCAGAGAAGAGCCACGCGCATGATCAGAGGTCAGGGAAGCAGACCCTACGATGACAGGCTGAGAGCCCTGGGGCTCTTTAGCCTGAAAAAGCGCAGGCTCAGGGGTGATCTGATGGCCACCTACAAGTTTATCAGGGGTGACCACCAGCATCTGGGGGAACGTTTGTTCACCAGAGCACCCGAAGGGATGACGAGGTCGAATGGTCACAAACTACTTCAAGATCATTTCAGGCTGGACATAAGGAAGAACTTCTTTACTGTCCGAGCCCCCAAGGTCTGGAACAGCCTGCCACCGGAGGTGGTTCAAGCGCCTTCATTGAACACCTTCAAGATGAAACTGGATGTTTATCTTGCTGGGATCCTATGACCCCAGCTGACTTCCTGCCCTTTGGGCGGGGGGCTGGACTCGATCTTCCGAGGTCCCTTCCAGCCCTGATGTCTATGAAATCTATGAAAATGCCAATGACAGAATACCAGATACTCTTATCAGTAGACAGCTACCTGGGACTTGGATGTTCAGCATTTCCCATGCAGGAGGCCTCAGGGTTTTGCAGAACAGGCTCTATTTGGCTACTGTATACTCTGAAATACCATCTTTAAATGTTTTTGTGTAATTTAACCTGCAGCTTCTTAAAATGACTAAAATAAGCTTTTCCATATTAAAGCTTCTTTCACTACCCTTAATCCATTCCATTAAGAGATACTACATGCATCTTGCTGAATGACTCTCACTTATAGGTGAAAAGGTTGGGAGTTCATGTTCCATATCACGACTTGGCTTCTATCCATTTTCCATTGCAGTGAACTATTAGGCAGCACTGGACTCAGAGACGCCACCTAACAAGAAGCCATAACAATTTCATGAGTCTGTACCGAGGTTTTGCATTTAATGTCATCTCAATAAGGATAGTATTAAGGAGCTGTCTCTTCAAATATAAATTTTCATCTCTTGAGAAGTCTGAACAGCAACCCATGAGACCGCAGCTCACTGTAATGAAATAAACTTCCATTTAAAGCCAGCGCACAAAATAATATGCTGAACTTCAGAGTTAAGTCATCTTTTGCAGATGGTGCTCTCATTTACCTTGCTTTTTGACATAGAATGCACTGAATCTTCTTTACTTTGTGACCCGTCATCCTTCCCTTTGTCAAAACCTTAAAGAGAAGACAGTATTTTATGCAAATCATTATATATTACAACACTACATTATTTAGTCTGGATGCAGAAATTAAGACTTAATTAACAAATCTCACTTATGTGGTCAGCATTGCACAATGGTGCACATACATTTCATGAAAAACTAAAAATCAGTTCTTCACCATAAATCAAGATGAAAACAATACTACTTAATAAAAATAAGGTTTTGAAGCGTCAGTGAGTTGTTTACCATAAAGCTGCTTTCAGAATCTCTGTTAAGAACAAGGACTCAAAAAAGAAGGCTGAAATAGACCTCCACAGGTCTTCCCTTGCTCAAAGGACACATCAATCCCATCTAAAACAACTTAGCCAAGCATTTGCCTAGTCCGTAGGACCAAAATATATCTATGCATATTGTACTGACTGGAAATTGCTAGCTAGGTCTTAACATTCATCTGAAGAAGCAGCAGCTGAAGCTGCTTACCTTGTTTATTACAGTATTTAAAACAGCATCTATGCAATAATTCAATGTTCATAATGTACAACGTAGTGAAAATACTTCGACAACATAGAAGGATTAAGATTGGCAAGTCACAGTTTTTGTGTTATGTGGAAGACTGCTTCATAGCTTAACCTTGTGCTTGTGTATCAATTCCGGTATGGCATACATGAACAAAATATTAATTTTTAAAATCGATCCCAAAACCCTTTTTTATACCAAAATAATTATATGCACGAGCTGTCACACAGTACTATCAAAAAATGAAAACAACTCCCCATAAAAACAAAACCGCAAAACTGTTGAGTGTCCTAAAGCCAAGAGAAGGATCAATTACTAGCCAAGCACATTAAACAGTCTTTGTGTAGTTGTACAATGTCAAAAATTCTTTCTAGCATGCATGTTCAAGTAAGGGTGCATGCATATCCCTGGAATACAGGCTAGGTGATACCATGCATACTCTGGAGACAAGTCTGGAACAATCACACCGGTGCTCCGTTTTGTTGAGTTGTTTCTGTTGCAATCCAAGTGCTTGACTGGAACGTACCGAGGAGCTTTTTATTTACAAGTCAAAATACAACTGTTGACAAGCTGCCCAGGCACAAGACAGATAACAGTTAAAATTAACATGATAAAAGTGTGCTTCTGAACAGATGTAACCAGTTGAGAGCATTGTAGCATTTCCAGCTAGCTATTAAGATTTAGACCACCAGAGGGAGCTACCTCAGGAGACCAGACATGCCTGAACAAGAGACTTATGCCTATCTGGCATTCTGCAGGTCAAGTGACAAATTCAGATATTTTGGATGAGGAAGTTTGCTTCCACCACGCTATTAAAGACAAGCTGTTTTTTTTCCCACAACGATTTTGGGCCTCACGCTAAAAAGTAGCTTACAAACTTGTAGCAGTAATCATTTTTGTTTTTTTGATCCTTTTGCATGCGCGCGCACACACACACACACACACACACACACACACACACACACACACGTAAGCACACTAAAAAGTTCATTTAGGAGATATTCCACCCACCAAATTAAAGAGTGAAGCATCCAGGTAATATTAAACAATGTGAAATGTAATTTAAATCGCAGTGCAATATACGTAAGATGACAACTTGTAATAGTGGAAGGCTCCAAATGTGGCAGATGAAGATTATCAGGAATCAACCTGCTGGCAGTTAAAATTAAAAAGAATGGAAATAAAATACCACACATCAAGTATGGATAGTTACCCAGAAAATAATGCATCCATAAGAGTGCTTGACAGATCTCTCTAAAGAAATGCTCTACTCCATCAAGAAATCATTGGGCACAGTGCTGGAAATACTCAATGATGTTCTGTTGGCTTATGCCAGAATCCACACAAGATCATTATGCTCTCTTCTGACATTTAAAGTGTCTGAATCTCTAAAGTCAGAATTCTGATATGGACTTACATCTGTGCACAGTCCCTAGAGGAACTCTGACAATCGTATTAAAGCCTTTTAGGCATATTTCTATGCAACAGAGAACAAAGAGCTGCATCTAGGCTTTAACATTTCTGGACATTAGGTAGAAACATTAAATGGAGAATAAGTCAGACAGTGCTACCGGAGTCTGCAAGGACTGATTTTATTAAGTCGTGTGCAACTGGGATAAGCAAGAATGTGCTGATGTTAGGCTTGTCATTAAGACGATAAAGCTTCTTAAGGCACCTAGGAATTCACAGCTTCCTTTTAAAAACCATGGTGGCTCAAGGCCCTTCCTTCCAGATACATGCACATACATACCCACCCTCTCCCTGCCATCTGAAAGTTTGTTAGGAACCAGACTTAAAAATTAACTGCACTTAGTACAGTACAAGATTGAATATGGATTGCCTGGGATATAAGTACTTTCAGAAAAGTGCACAGCCATCTTTATCTCATCTTGCTTCCATTTCTCTCTTTGGCATTCAGTTGCCCGAGTTTTATTGATATACTTTTCACAATTTTATGATTTCATTACTTAATCACATGCATAAGCACAATGGTTACACTCATTTGATATTTGAGAATGTTCTACATTTTGGAGCCCTTTGGCAGTAAGCAGTTTTGGTCTTTTTTTAAATGAAATAAAAATCTGAGATATTTGCAGCGTTTTTCCCAGAAATGTCCTCAGATAAAACAAACTTTTCCCCAACTACGTTAGAGATGGTTCTCTTGAGTTGTGAAAAGGGGTCTAATGCTGAATGCTACTGCTAGTCTTGCCACAGTCTTATACAGAACCCCATTTTTGCCATGCATTTTCACAAGGTGGAAGTACCTTAGTATTTCACCTTCCTTAATAATGTTAGTCTATAACAGGGATGTTAAATCCCTGCCCCACGGAGCCACAACATCTGGCCCACCAGGCTCTGCATGGGTCCAAAAAATTTGGCAGGAGGGAGCAGCGGCAGTGTTAATTGCCATTCTCCTGCAGCCGAATTTCTGAACTTGCAGTGAACCTGGCAGACCAGACAGCATGGCCCTGCAAGCATGTGGGGCTGGGAGTGTGAGGCTCAACCCCACAAGAGATCTGCCCCATGGATTGGCCCCATACCACTCATCCAGCCTATAGGGATGAAACGTTTAGCACTACTAGGCTACAACCTTTAAGAAATTTTGCCCTGTTACATGTTGAATAGACAGTTTTGTTCAAAAAGCATTTTACTCAGCATGGACTCTGGTCGGATTAGCTGCCTCCTTGACTTATGACATTCTTGAACAATTTGAGTTAGAATTGTGTTATAAATGCGCTGGTTGGAAAAACAAACAACCCCCCCAAAAACCAAAACACATCTTTTAGAAGCTATAAATGCCAAAACCTAACTATAAATATAGATGAGCTCTTGAAAGATGACAACATGGAAACAAAAGAAAGATATGCAAGTCTGCACATTAGGCTTTGTGTCATTGCTATATTTGTATATCTGCTGGCCCTAAAGCAGTGGTGGGCAAAATACACTCTGTGAGGCCATTCTATCCAGCCTGCAGGGCCCCTAAAAAAATGATGACAATTATAATTTATCTGTCCTTGGTTCCTGTCAAAAGTGACAGGAACCAGGGGCAGTAGAACCCAGGGGAAGCCCAGCAGGCTCCTGCAACAGCAGGGCGTGCCTAGCCCTGCCACCCCGACCCAGGCAGAAGCCCCAGGAGGGGCTTCTGGCCTGGGACCACGTGGCTGCCACGGCACGGGAACCTCAGGTAATGGGGGGGCAGGGGGGAGAGGCAGGAAAGGAGCTGGTGCAGAACACTGGGAAAAGCAGCCCCTCCCCCGCCCCGTCGCCAGCCTCCCCTGATGCAGCCGCTCGCAGCCCGCATGGGGCTGTCCTGAGCAGGCACAGGCAGCCCCACATGGGCTGTGAGTGGTTACAGCATGGGGCACCAGCCATGGAGTGGGTAAGGGGCCGCTTCCCCCCCCGCTCCACTCAGCACCAGCTTGTAACCTGGCCCTGCTGACAGCCTGGGCCCCTGCTGCTGCCCGCCCGGAGCTCATGCTGCAGTGAGGCTGCCACCACCGCCTCTGGGCTGCCCAGCGTGGGAGCTCCAGGTGGGCAGCAGCAGCAAACACTGCCCGGCACTGCAAGCGGGGGGGCCACAGCTGCTGCTGCCACAGTGCAGCCCCAACAGGTGAGCCCGGAGCTAGCGTGGGGCGCAGGCTACCAGCAGGGCTGGGTTACAAGCTGGTGCTGAGTGTGGGGGAAAAGCAGCCCCTTGCCTGCCTTGTGGCCAGCAGCCCACATAGCGACCACTCACAGCCCATGTGGGATTGCCTGTGCCTGCTCAGGACAGCCCCACGTGGGCTGTGAGCAGCTGCAGCAGGGAGCACCAGCCACGGGGCGGGCAAGGGACTGCTTTTCCCACTGCTCTGCACCAGCTCCTTGCCTGCCAGCAAGCAGGGGGTTGGGGCTGTGCGCTGCCCTCTGCCTGGCTGGGGGGGCACTGGGAGTGAGTGGGTGCAGGAGTACAGGGCCCACACCGGTGTCCCAGGGCCCAGAACGGGCGGCAGGAGTACAGGGCTCCAGCCGGCAAGGGGTCCATGGAGGCGTCTATGGAGCCGGGCCAGCTCCCCCCTCTCCCTGCTGGTGCAGCCTAGCCCAGCTCCAGACCCCTGCCAGCCTGCGCCCTGCTCTGGGCCCCACCAGTGCTCGCCCTGGGATATTGGTCCCAAGATGGTGACCAGGGGGCGGGGCACCTGTCAAGGGGCAGGGCTACCCATGCAGCCCTAGACAGGTTGCCAAAACTGGGTAAGCGGCCTGCCACCTGAAATAATTGCCCGCCCCTGCTATAGGGTAAAATGGAGTCAAATTTATCTTAATTTGACAAATTTCAATTTTGCATTTCATTTTCTTGGTACAGTCATCCCTGTTTGACTGGAAGCTTTAAAGCATAGTTTACAGATGAGAAAGATCAGTGTAAGCAGATGTACTAACCCAGGAATCTTGAACATTTATATAAAATACAAAAATCTGACTGTTGAATTGCTAATCCATTCAGATTTATGGACTACATTGACCTTTGACTTGATGAGAAATCCTTGGGCGGAATGGTAAAAGTGACCAACCCAACTTTTATTCGATCCAAAGCAGCAAATTCAATTCCTAGGATAAGTTATGACAGCTTTAGGGGAATTCTAAATCAGGCTGAAATTCAAATGTCCAACAGGCTTTACTGGCACATAGGGATTGTGGCTATGGCTCTGCTATTCCATTCCAACAGTACCCTTGCCTGCCACATGGCATCCTGGGGACCAGCTATACACAACTGGAAAAAAAAAAAAAAAAAAAAAAAAAAAAAACCACTTATCACAGATACTGTCATGAGCCTTTAGGGCTATACTGTATTTAAGCCTGCTTTTCAACACCTTTTCAAAACAAATATAGCTTTGGCATATGCCAGACTGTGGCCCTCATCTTAGGTTTGTATGGCATGATCCAAAACCCACTAAAGTTAACCAAAAATAAATATATACAGAATTTACTATTCGTCTAGCAGTGGCTTGGGGCTGCAGACCTCTGGGCCACATGGGTCTTCATGCCGCCCTGCCCTCCACCTCCCCTCCTCCACCATGTGGCCCACAGTCTGTTTTGCTCAGGCATGGGGGCAGGAAGCAGAAGCTAGAGGAGGGAGAAGCCTGAGGACTGAGGCAGCAAGAACGGCAGAGGTCTGTGGGCTAGGTGCTAAGCCCCTCACGTGCAATTAGTTAGACAGCCCTGGTTTATTTCATTTTGATTTTTCTAAAATTGTGCATCTGCACACACAATCAGCAAATTTAAGATCTGGCTGAAGTACATTTTCAGAACTAAGAAAACACGTTTTGTCATCTCTGGAAGTCCAATTACTCAGCACAGTCAGTCACTGCGTTGTCTGAACACTCTTCTTTGTCAGTTTGAGAGTGACATTTGGGAGCTTAAGTTAATTATGGAAATTCCAGTAGTGAGTTTTAACATAACTGTGTTAGTTTCACCAAGCAGCACTTGCTAAGCATCCTACAATCAACTTTGGGAAAGAAAAAACAGGCATCTCCTTTGGTCCAAGGGCTAAATCTTATATTTCTCAAATAACCCCCTTACTTGGAGCACCAAGTAAGGGTAAAAATATAAAGCTCATCCTTGTCTACTAACAGAGTCAAATAAGTAAATATTGTCCCTTATTATAGGGAAATAAGTACTGATACAAAAGCCACAGATAAATCAGGAAAAACATCCAAGATAAACAAGATTTCCAACTTTGATAACAAGGTAAGCAAAGTAAGATTAATTTGAGCAATGGCCGAAATGCAGTTTTGCAGGATACTTAACAGGAGAATCAAATAATTTGCAGAAGAATTAAAACGGGTCTAGTCTGAATATTTAAAGCAAGAGAAAATTTAAATCTGAAAACAAGAGATGAGATGGTACAGAATGGCAGCAGGTCTGTCAGTACCTGCCCCATAGGGACTCCCAACTTTTAGGTATTTAAGCACAGCCAATTTTAAAGTGGACTATCAAGGACTAAATAATTTCCAGCTCTTGCATACAAGGTTGGAGGGTAGGAGGCAGGTGGCTGCTTTAGCTGGGACTGACCCCAACCTGGGTTTGGGGCAGAAGTCAGAGCTGCAGTAGCCACCTGCCTCCCACCCTGTACACAAATCCAAGACAAGAAAGCTATCCCCCCACCCCCACGTTGAATGGGGAGGAAAAATTTCATCTGGGATCCAAGTAAACGTGTGTGTATATACTATACTATAGTATACATGCATACACACAATACATATAAAATTTCACATACACACACGTGTGAGCTTAAGGAGTTGTTTGCTTAAACAAAAACAACAACAACAACCACCACCACCACCACCACCACCGGTAGGATGTACCTATTTCACTAAGTCACATATCTTGATATTTATCTACACAAGATAGTCACAACAAGATAGACATAATTACAAGAATGCTGGGGTTGTTTGACCCCAGCATTCCTTCCCCCTCTCAACCCTAGCAACTATGAAGCTTCCAAGAAGTGTGTGCACATTTCAGATGGACTTTTCCAATAGAGGTTTTTAAATTTTCTGTTTATCTTATTTCTTAAGGAAAATGTCATTCTTCAATCGACAGCCACGGATGTATTTATTGTGCAGGCCTACTCTGGAGGAAGGACACTTTGATCCATGTTTACTGGACCAGTGATTACCAGGTGGCATGTGCTTAGCTTACCAGTACAATGATTTAAACTGCCAAGCCGTGGATTCAAGAAGCATGAAGTGAATTGAGTTCTCTCAGAGTACCTTTACCTGTGAATGATTTTGCAAGCCAAATCAAGCCAGCAGCAGTATTTCATCAGCTTCTTAATCCTTGAATTGTGCCTTCAGTGACACTGCAAAACCAACTGCCTTCTATGAATTTTCTGAGATTTAACTGGAATCGTGTTAACTATTCTGTTAAAGGCATTCAACAAAGGAAAAACCTAGTTTCTTCTACTAGAGTTCTTGGCTCCATTATGCTTACCTGATATAGCAATAGCAAAGTTAGTGTCTCAGACGAATGCACATAAAAATAAGTACCA
>NW_005841979.1:3106600-3143317 GCF_000455745.1 Alligator sinensis | reverse complement strand
GGGCGGGACAGGACGGGACGGGACAAACGACGAGAGGCTCAGCAGCAGACTTTTAAAGATCAAAGTTTCCCGAAGTGGGCCGTAGGAATTCATGAAAGTAGCTGATGTGTGCATCTCAGGTACACCATGAAATTATAAAAATCCTCTTGTGGTAGAACTAGTAGCATTGTTTCCTGCATACCTCCCTGTCAGTACAAGTATAAGGATGTATCAAGTCAATTACTGGAGACCCTTGCAATAAAAAGGCGTGTTGGGGAGAAGGAAGAAGATTAGCAAGACTAAAGTTTTAGCCTTAACTCATCTTGTTTTGTCATTCTGAACAAGATCACCACCATGTATGTAAATTGGGTAGCCGTTGCGAGGAACATGCTAAAAACTGAATGCATAGTTTAAAACCTTTGGTATAATTTTAAAGTAAGTCCTTAGTGAATATTTTCATGGGCATCGCATTTTTCCCCCCCCACCATTACAAACAACTGGCTTAAGAGAGACAGTCAGTTGAGAACAACCACCAACTATCCAGTATGCACAAACTTCTTTTCAGACACTCAATTTCCTTGCAAAAGAAAGTTTCCAAAACTTTTTTCTAGCGATTCTTCACTACCCAGTCAGAATCTGCAATATTCCTTTGCGGTTTTGGTACTACCGGCACATCAGCCTGTTTTTCAAAAATGTTGAATTTCAGTGAAGTAATTTTTGTTAAGCCCCAGAGCAAAAAAGCGAGACAAAACACAAACCTGGTAAAGTAGGAGAAAGTTCATTGTATCCTCCAAACGAAGCATTCCGGACAAGTTTTCGGCCATCGGTTCGCAGAGGAAACACAGTGGATGAAATTCCAGCACATGAAGAAAACCTACGTCGCAGTGGACCTTCTTCCTTCATGAGTTAGTTGTCTGTGTAAGGATTATGCTCACTCAGCAGGCTGGTTAACATTAGCTGGTTGGAACAAGAATGTTGCAGTAACAGCTTTTTGGCTCATTCTGATTGGTGAGGTCCCAAAGGGACATGAGACAAACGAAGGACACGTGTACACAGTAAAATTAAGATACCGGAAGTTGTCAAAAGAGCAATAAACTACAAGAGGTTATGCTACCAGCAGTGATTATATTGGGAAACTGGAAGTGGAATGGCTTTGCTCCCATTCCCCGCCAGCCCACATACTGAAGTGGCATCAAGTCTCCAGTCACCTTCTGTTCGTTACAGAGCATGAAGCATCTGTCATTATTTAAGACCTCAGAGATTGGATTTATTTTACAAATTCCTCTGCCTGCTTATTTCTTGAGCCCCAAATGTATACCATACAGAACCCCCTCCCCGCTTCACAATCTATTGTGCAATTCTTATTTGAGATCTCGTGGCAGAACAATACACCGCCATGACAAATCTGAGATGGATGACAACGTTTTACCTCTATTTTAGGCTCTAGTCTATACACCGTTTACCAACAATGATGACTGTTAACGATGAAGCCTCACCACTACTTTATTTTGGATGCAAGGCAGTTTTAATTGCTTTCAAGAAGAAAAGCAAAATGGGCATCCACATTTCCATTTCTGACCAAGGGAAAGTACATCCCATAGAAAACAAACAAACAAACCAGGATGTTGGCTTAAGGAACACATTATTTAATGGGACAGCTAGGTAATGAACACTTTTAAACCTCAGTTTTTAATGAAGGAAGAACTGACTTATTTCAGATGAAATTCTGACCTAACCTTGTAGGACTCTGATGAATTCAACTTTTATTAATTCTGATTTATAGCAGGTAAATCACCAAATAAGCTTCCCTAAACCTGTTTATGCGTTTTGTGTAGTCAACTCTTGCTTCCCTGACAATTAGCACTTCCGCCTCTCTTACTTGTTTTCTTTTCTGCTAGGCACTTCTCTTGCTTCCTACTACACTGCACTTCAAATAAAACCCCTGGTGAAATCTGGCTTATGCACCAGAAAATATAAGAAACACCACTCCCCGCTCTGTCATCCCCTGCCCTCCTGAAAACAAAAAGTTACGCCAACTTGGTTCTTTCCTCACAGGATAGACATTTCCTCTTTCACTGGAAATTCTCAGATCAAAATGAATAATAAAATATAGTCTCTGGCTAACACTAAAGCACTCCAGTCTCATAAGGTCCTATATGCCTGAAAGTCACACTGGCTCACAAATACAGAAGGCAGACAAATTTTTCTATCCATAAAGTTATAGTGCAGCAAAATGAGAGAGAAAGAAAAAAAAAAAATGGAAGAGCATTTTATCTTAAGTTTTCCTAGTTTTCTGCTTTTCCTTATGATGCTAAGGATTCTAAAAATGCATGCAGTCTTCTGATGGCCCAGTGATGTTTAAAGCATGACAAGGCAAGAAAGGTATTTAAAAAAAAAAGTTGGGACTTGAAATTCCTGAACCTCATGCCCCATGCAGAAACAACCACAGCTACAACACCTGGAGGTAACTGAGTAACACTAGCACTGAGCATTCAGGACCATTCCTAAATGTTGATGTTTCTAAATCTGGCAGCTCAACCCAATTACACAGAATGGGGAGGAAGCAAGAAAGAGTTAATGAATGTTTCCTACTATTTAGTGCATGGTAAAAAATAAATAAATCAGTGAACCTGTCCCAACACACTTGTTTCTGCTTCCTCTTAGTTTTATTTCTGGCCAATCATACTCCACCACTTTATTAGCTATTATTCTTTTTTTGAAAAAGGTATGGCACGTACTATTTTCTAGTAATTTCAGAGAAAGACAGATAAATGATTTGGATCATTTATGTAGTTCACAGTTGCATTCATTCTTCAGTGAATTATGTAACTGTAAGCTTGCCTTGCTACCATGCTTTTTATATCATTCCATCTTCCTGAAGATGCCTTTTTTATTCAAACAATGCACTTGTCTGCAGCACCTGCAATGCCTGGTGATAGAAAACAAGTTATACAGTGCTTCTGTCTACCTATCATTTTAATTTTGTATGCACTTATAAAGTCAAATGTAAAAAAGCATATATGTTCAACTAGCATGCATGTCAATAGTTCTTTGTTTTTTGGGTTTGGTTTTTTGTTTTGGGGGGGGGGGTGGGAGGGTACAGGAAAAAAAGAAAACTAGACAGCAGGTGGCAGTTTAATAATGCATGCACACCCGGTGAGGTACAGTACTTTCCTCCAGGAATTTGCATTTTAAAAAGGCTTCAGTTCCACATACCTAGTTCCTCAGTCTGAAAATTGAGGGCTAGCTTCTGTCAGGGAGTGTCATCAATATATCCCCCAATTCTTGTAAACTGGTACAACAGAGGAAACCTACAACCAATTTTATGTCACAGTACATTGTGTGTGTAAGTATTACATGTAGATGCAAAGCACAATGGCTCCATTTCTACAACAGAAGATGGCTGCTTTTAAGGCTAGGTTAAATTTTTTTTTACGTTAAAAAAAAAAAAATTGTGCCTGCAATTTTGTTATGGGCTTCCTCTTTCTCAAGAAAGATTGCTGAAATAATTATAAATAATAATTTAGCATAATGCTAGAATCTTAAGCCATGTGATTACATACCATGGCTCCATTTTTACAGGTTACTCAGGAAAACAAAACCCTCTAAATCTATGGGGAGAGAATCTCTTTAATTAATCAAGCATAACCAATTCTCTCCTACTCAGTTATGAACAGAAATAAAACTACGTATTTTGAGAAAAGACTGAAGCTCTTAAAAAAGAATTAAGTGGAAAAAAGAAGGAAGACAAAAGGAAAGAAAAGATGAATATGCCATTTGCTCCAGCCCACAACTTCTGCAGTTGCTCTACTGTGTCCACAAGTTGCACTTGATAGCCAAGGTAATCTGTCCTAGCAGAAGGAAAAGAAATACCGGCTGAAAATTAAGAGGATACACCCTCCTCTAATCTAAGCACTTTCTTTCTCACCTCAGATGAGCTACCTGCTCCAGATCTACCCCTTATACTGCCAGGGTAAGCTAATTTTCTCTTCAACCAACCTCTTCTTTTTTAGTCAAGGAAAAAGGTATGGGGACAAATCTACTTCTCAAGGGTCCAGGGACATGTATTCCTTCATTCTAGATCCAGGCTGTCAATTTATTGGCTTTGCTACACAAAATTTCTGGCTACAAGTATAGGAACACGGAACTGGAAAGGGCCACCTGAGCCATCAACCTAGTCCTCTAGAGTAGACAGGCAAGTATAAATGGATTATTAGTGCCTCACACTCTAGGAGTAACAGGAACTAAAGCAATTGGATTCCCTGAGGTCAAAGTTTTCCCCAAAGGAAGACAGGCTTATATTTGCACCCAAAGTGTCATAAAAGAATCCAAATAGTTGTTCCACACCACTTTCTTTGAGAAGCTACTGTTCAATACGTCTGAGTATTGGAGGGGAAAAAAAATCCTGTTCCCCAACATTTGGCATACACAAAGTAAAATAGACACCTCATCCCTCCAATTGGCTTTTACTATGACACCTAGCTCATGTTTACTACAGCTGAAAGCAGAACACAAATAGAATTATACAAAAAACAAAAGGGGGGGGAAGACAGACCCATGCCCAAGCATTCCATAAAATGCTAACAACAACACTTCTTAAAATATTGAGGGATAATTTCCTATTTCATTCCTACATCTTGGCTAGGGACAGAAGTTACATATAAACCAGTTTAAGTGATCAGAAACTAATCTAAACCTGTAACAGGATAAGAGTTCAGTGCACATAAACCAGTTTCAAAATGGCTGAAACTGGTTTAAGATAAAAGCTGGTTGAATGTAGTATCAGACTTAACTGACCATACTTATAGGCTTGGTGGTGCTACACTTGCTAGCACCATGACCAAAAGGGACTTGGGGGTCTTGACTGACGATAAAATGAACAAGAGCCCCAATGTGATGCCGTGGCCAGCAAAGCAAACCAAACTCTGGCATGCATCTCGAGCAAAACCAGGGATGTCATCCTCCTGCTTAACTCTACAGCAAAACCAGGGATGTCATCCTCCTGCTTTCCTCTCCCTTAGAAGCCACAGCTGGAGCCCTTCATCCAGTTTTGGGCCCCCCCCATTTCAGGAGGGATGTGGATAACCTTGAAAATCCAGAGGAGAGCCACCCGTATGATCAAAGGCCAAGAGAGCAAGCCTTATGAGAGGCTCAGGGACATGGGACTCTTCAGCCTGGGATGAAAAGGCTCAGGAGGGACTTGGTGGCTGCCTATAAGTACATAAGGGAGGGTGCATCAGGATCTGGGAGAATAGTTGTTCACTAGGGCTCCCCAAGCGATAACTTGGTCTAACAGCCACAAACTTCTAGAAGGCCAATTCACCTGGAACAGACTCCCCCACCCCCGAGGTGGTGCAAGCACCTACTCAGGACTCATTCAAAAGGCGTTTGGATGTTTATCTTGCTGGGATTATCTGATCCCTGCAGACTTCTTGCCTCTGGCGGGGGGCTGGACTCGATCTCACAAAGTCCCTTCCAGCCCCTAACGTTTATGAAATCTATGCTTTGGGTCAGACCGGTTTATGAAGCTTCTGTTCCAAACCCCTTCCTGGTTCAAGGTAAATCACAGTCCCACAGCACCCCAGCATGGTTTTCAGCCCTGGGCTGGGCTGTGTTGTCTGCTCCAGAGAGCAAGGCTGGCCCACCCCTTTAGTCACTAGGTGGAGCAGTAAGGGCTAGCTCACCGCTCCCTGCATAGGGGAGCCGTGAGCCAGCTGTTTGGAGGGCCTTGGTCCAGCCCTCCAAACAGTTGATTGGAGGGCTGGACCGAGGCCCCCACACAGGGGGAGAGAGTGGGGCTGGGGCTCTGGCAGGGGCTGCACAGCCAGGGCAGGATGCAGAATGGAGCTATGAGTAGCTCATCTGGGAGGCACAGGGAGGGGACAGCTCCTGCCACTGCATGCACCCCAGGAGGGCATATGGGGTAAGCAACCCCCAGACTTGTGGGGGTTGAGGGCGGGCTAGAGGCCAGGGTGGCACCAGGCTTTTCTAGGTGGAGAGGCTGGGCTGGGCTACAGAGGGGAATGGGACTGCAGCCTCCCCAAAATAATTTCCCGTAGCCCCCCCTGCTCTCCATGCTGCTGGGCTGCGCTCCTGGCCACCTGGATGCTGCTCTGCAGCTGCACATGTCCACAGGGCGTTTAAAAATAAAAATAAAATCAGCCACATTAGCCAAAAAAAAGCTGAAGTCAACTTTCCTTATGATCAGTGCCGATCCGATATGGGACCAATGCATTGGTGCACCTCTAGTTTCAGTGTTAGGTTATCTCTATACATGCACTCACTTTGTGCATTTCAGCACCTGGGCTAGGGACAGACAGTCAAAAAGTCTGAGGCTGAATTGATTCAGTCTTTGCAGGTTAGTCTAAGATGCACAGATTAAATTGAAGCCAAAGTGACCAGACATTTACCTTTGATTCAGGAAATGCTGCCACATGCCTGCAGTGACTCAGGCCAGAAGCTGGGGGCGCTTGAGCACAGCACTGGCTGTGTGTTTACTTCGTCTTCCTGCTGCCCCTAGGGTCTCTGGGATTTGCAGTCCAGACTCGCTCTGCAGGGTTGCTCATCACTGCTTCTTCCTGCTTCCAGGTGCCTTGGGGATTTGTAGTCTGGTCACAGCCAGCAGTAATTTTGAGCAGAAGGGGTGTTTAACCCCCATCCCTGACCCCACCCAGGGTTTGCCTGGGGGTGGGGTAGGGCAGCCCCCCCCCCACACCCCCTTGGAGACTGGACTGCATCACCAGGGGGGGGGCGGGAAGGAAGCAAACGGACAGACGACGACACCATGATTTAACCTGAACCAAGAAGGGGTCTGGGACAGAAGTTTCTTAAACCAGTTTGACCTAAATCAGTTAGGTCTGATACTACACTCAACCAGGTTCATCTTTATCTTTATACAGGCAAACTGAGAAGCCCAGATTTCCATCCTCAATAGTTGAATTAAAATGCAGTTTTTAGCATCTACTCTAATTTTAGTGGAGAGGTAGTTAGCAGTCAATTTAATTTTGCTGAGTGGGTTTGGCCACAAGCATTTAGTAGTTCTCCAGTCTCAAAAGAAGTGGAGAACTAGAAATTGACTAAGTTACTTGTATAAATAAGTACAAGTAAGCTTTTCATGTTCCTTCACTTCAGGCCAGTGCATTTGAGAAGAGGATTTTTTTTCCCCTTTTAAAGAGCTACTGCTTTAACACTGCAGTGCTGTTGGGCTCTGGAAGACAAACAAGGGACAGTCTGTACTGACACTGTACATGTTGTGCAGTCAGCATCCCACTTCATTCCATGACTACTGAGATCCAGGCCAGGATTTCTGTGCTCTTGATACAAGCAGCACATGATTTAAAGCAGGGATTCCCAAACTGTGACCTAGAGATCCCTGGTGATCTGCAAAGCTGTGCTAAGTGGCCTACAAACTACATAATGCCCACTACTTTTTCAAATACAAATTTGATAAGTGTAGAGACAGACCCACAAGAATTTAGCAATACGTTTAGAAATCAAAAGAAAGATATTTTGAACAAATTCTACTCTAAGATCAGGTCTTATGGACCAAAACATCATCAGGTTTATAAAAATGAGGGGGTAAGAATGTGGGTGCACTTTTTGCTCCTAGTCTCAGAACTTTATTCTCTTGTATCCACAACGAACATTTTGCTATGAGCTGGCGAAAAAAAAAAAAAAAAAAAATCAATGAGAACAAGCAGCAAAAAACTACATACTTTTTAAAGACATGCACAAACAAAAACTACCAAACATGTAGCTACCAGAAAAACACAGGTAGGGGACTAATCAATGTGAACTGTGCAGTAACCAATTCTAAATCCTGACCATATTCAAGCCAGAGAGCACTTGTGCTTGGAACAGTTCAAATTACTTTAAAGATAAATTTTAAAATTTCCTTAATAAATGCAACCACCTGCATTGCCTAGGTAAAAAATGTAAGGTATTACAACACCATGCAACTCAAAATGGTAATTGAGTAAAGTAAGAAGCCAACAGACAAAAGGCCCTATTGTCTCAAGTGTATACACCACATTATTTTTCCAAAGTAATCTTTTGACATATTCTCTTCAAATGAAGGCTGCATATCTCCTGCAAACATTTTGAAGAATATGATGGATACTCCTTATTTGCTTGCAGATAAACCAAGGCTTCTTTGCTAGTAAATTTAAAGCCAGTTGATAAATCTATCACATCACAAGGCTTAAGGCATTCTTTTATGATTACTGCTTGGGGCAGAACTAAATCTGAATGCAGAGAAGAGAGGCAAACAAGAGGTCTAAACACTTCCCAGCACAAACAGCTTGCAAAGGTTGTAGTTTTAATATGATTTTTTTAAAAGCAGAAAAAAAACTCAAAATGCATGTGCTAATCAAAAGGAGAAAACTTGCTAGGGGATAGATGTATTAGTGGGCACACCAAATTAAAAGGTCCGAACTAAATACCCCGCACTTAACGCTCCAGAACAAAATAGAACTTTTAAACAAAACTAAATACTGTGCAAAAAAAATTATAAAAGCGGATTCAAGACACAGGGCTATTATGCAATCAAGTAATGTTACTATTGTACCAGTAACCTATTTAAGGAGTTTTTTCCTTTGGAGGCAGCTTTCAAAAGGAGGAGGAGAAGAAAAAAAAAAAAGTGTTTTTGTTGGGAGGGGAAAGGGGGGAGGGGGAAAAGGAGGAAAGAAGAAAGAACAAGGAACATTTTCTTTCCTCCTTGAAAAACAGCTGGACAGAAACAATCTTAAATGAATTAACTCTGCAAAAGCTGAGAAGGGGAGGCAAGCTTCTTAACCAGACCACTATCAAGTGTGAGACAGTAATACGCACTGACATTTCTAGTGCTATCCACCGACACGCCTCAAAAAGCAAATCTGTAAACAAATCTCATATTACACACCTGGCACACGCATGCATACACACACAAAATAGCAGCAACAATAGCTATAATTTTAGAAAACTGGCAGTATACTTGGACTCCGCATATATCAAACACAATTAAAAGGCAAACTCCTAAGCAGATAAATCGCAGTAAAACTTTCTAAACAGCTTGAATTTTACATTTACTTTTGCAAACAGCTGCTAAGTCTCTCTCCTATGAAAGCAACAAGCTTTTAAAAGTATACTTGCCTTCAGACACCACCGGTGTTTGATTCACAAGAGAGACATCTGAGCCACAAGACTGTTCATACTGCAAGATGTGCTAATCTACAGAGGGAAAACCAATTTAACCCTGTCAAATATCCTCTTCCCTTTTGTAATTTCAAGGCAGACTATTTATGTCGAGATATAACTCCTTAAGCACATCGGATTATAGTCACACATTTGCATCAAGGTTCTCTGCAGCTTGTTGACAACTGCACTTGGTTGTAGCCGGCATCTCACTGACTGCGCTGCATCTGCTCCTCCCAGCTAACCACGTAGCCTTCTTCATTACTCAGGTTTCAACAATTTTAAGCTCAGCAGCACTTGTGAAATTCCCCAGGGCAACAGTTCAGGTTCAAGTAGGTCAGCTTTACTGAGATTTACTTGCAAAGAAAGCATTTGTTGAAAAGCTTTATTCTTCTGCACATTTATGGCGATACACTGCGCCTTTTGAACACATCCCCATGAATAGTTCAGATCTCTGCTGCCCCCGCAAACAAGTAAATGCAATTTTAAACAAGCATCAGTCCTCTACTATGGGGCATATTGTTTCCAAAATGTAATGCTTTAAATGCGTACACAAAGGGAGCTCACGTTGAACTAGAATTCAATAGGGTATGCTGTTTGAAAACATTACCAAGAGCTGCCTTTAGTGCAAGTTGGTGATTTGGTACTGGTAGCCAGCTCTTGGTAATGTTCAGTTCTAAAAGACTTCAAGCTTTTCTTAGGCAAACTCCTATTGAATTCAAATGCATCACACACACGTTATTTATTTACCTACTAGTTTTCTCTGTATATATACATACACACACAGTATAACCTCATAAATCCAGCGTTAACAGGACCAAGCACTTGCAGAAAAATTGATGATGCCACACTTTTTAAACCGGTGCAGCAACTGGTTGCGGAGCTGCATCAGGGGAGAGGGGGCGGAAGAGGCTGAATGCAGCGCAGCAGCACGGGGTTGTCAATGGCAGCGGCGGCAGCCACCACATGCAAGCTTCCCCCTCCACGTCCCGGGGGGGGCGAGGGGAAGCGCCAGATTTTTGATAATTTTGAATTTTGGCATCTGGATTTATGAAGTTATACTGTACACACACGGGTTTCCCCTTGCTTTATGCCATACATGCATTCTTGGAAAAGGCGCAAAACTGGAAGCTGCATAAAGGGAACTCACTTTATAACGTAACAAATAGGGATACATTCCAAGACCTCGACTGTCCTGACCCCCAGACCCATTTCTACCACTTTTACAAGACCGTTTAGGTACTCACCAACAGCAGACAGTTCACACAGGGAACTATCATAACGGGAACAGCAACAACAGAAACATGTCACAGACTATGAGTAAGGAGCACAGGACACTATATTTTGGTGCGCATCACTCCTACAATGCACCGCACAAAGCAGCTGACTGCGGGCTCCCACCACTCCAGGTTGCATAAGAGTGAATTTATCATCTCAAATATAACGTTTTTGGTATAAAAAGGGTGATCACATAAGAGTAAATTCGCACATACAGAACCCGCATAAAGCAAGGGAAACCTGTGTAGAAAACCAGTAGGTAAACAAATAAATTACTTGCATCCTGGTAGCACTTACATGAAAAAACTGAATCACTAGACTTTGTAAATATGGTAAGTAAGACTCCTGTCAAAGATCCTTCTAACATACAGTATTTCACCTATTTATTATGATAGCTGCAGTTTGGTTTGTGTCCTCGCTTCATGAAGTAGCAGTAACAAGGCCATAGCAGAAGCATTCATGTTGTGACCCCTGTCAGATTAGAACAAAATCTGCTAAATATCGATCTATCTATCAACAAATTGCAGACATGCATGATTTCTAGATAAAAACCATCTAGGGCACCTGTACACGTGCAGCAAGGCTGCTCCAATGCACTGTAATTAGTGTGTTGAAGCAGACTCGATTGAGTCTGCTGGAGTGTGGCAATTACCACGCTCCAGCAGACTTGGCATCATGTGCATCAGCATCCCTGTGCTGAAAAATGATGCCCGAGGCACTTTAACTGAAGGTCATTCAACATACTTTAGTTAAAGTACCCTCCATTTTCAGCATGGGGACATCGATAGATGTGATGCTCCAGGTGCTTTAAATAGAGGCTCTCAGAGCCACTCTAATTAAAATGCCCTTCCCTCCAACCCACTCCTGGAACACATGTATAAACACCCCTAGTTTATGACAAGGACTTGAGAAGTAAATGTACAGTAGCTTAGTTTTTCTAAAAGGTAATGAAATATGATCTAAGCAGGTGTTTGGCAAGAGAGCACTGGAAAGAAATGATAAGGAACGACTGGTTTTGTTGTGTGATGGTGATGCAAGGTCTAGGGAGGCGTGTGCATCAGCATGTTTTATAAATAGTAACAGAACATCTATTATATACAGAACCCATAAGAGAAATTTGGGGGCCTGATAGCATCCTAGTGGTGGGGAGCCTCCACCTCCTATTTTAGAAACAGCAACTACAGGAATTCTGAACTGAACGAATCATTTTTTAAATATAAAGTTTCTAGAAAATATACTTCTGCTTTTTTCACATACCGCTTGCAATTATTTTACTCATTATAATTGAATGTCTCTTAAAAAAGAAAAAAAAACAAACAAACCCAAAAACCTGTCAACTTTTGCTCCTTCCCTCAAGCTTGGGGTTTGGTATAACTGCCCCCTCCCCAATTCACAGGCCATGGTTTCATATAACACAAGGGTCACTGCCAACAACAAATATCTGAAGTACTATTTATATATTTAATTCATAATGTCAACTAAGGAGACATCTGAAACTACCTTATTAAAAAACAACAAAATTAGTCTGTATCAAGTGACTACATTAAGCAAATCCTCAGCCCTTTCCCACTCTGTGAAAATAACTTATTTAAATTACACTGAGGATACTCTTAGAACACACTACTCAGCAAGACGGTATAAAGAAGCACTCTGTGCGCATCAGGAGTGCTCACATGGGACATTAGTTCAAAGTAGCTTGTGCACTGCAAATTGGTACATGCCAACTTCCCCACGTAGACAGGCTAAGGTTTAAAAGAGAAGAAGTATATGGAGTCTTAGTTTAATCATTTGTTTTGTGCGCTACCCATCTTTGGGAAAAATGAATAATGTTTTGTTTCAAAGAAAAAAAAAAAGTTTAGAGTCACTGGTTGCCCAGGAGTAAAGGGCAACAGGTGTCCTACTCAGCTGAATCTGTTTACTTAACACCACTAGGAAATGAGAGTATTTGACCTAAATAGCTCATGTTATAGTGGTTAGGCATGTTCCAACCAAAAGTAGGTCACCAGACCTTTCTTCCTTCAACTCCAACCAAGAAAGAGCCTCTCCTCTCCTGCTTCTAGTTGGACATGCCACTGAAATGACTCGAGTCAAAGATCTTCCTAACTAGCACTCAGTGTTTCCCTATTTGACCTCTTGACCGCCTCTGGCACACGAGATTAAAAATTAGCTTCAATGTCTTGTTCTTCTTTGGTTCCAGTGCCCCCTTCCCTTTTCTCACTCCACATGACAATCTCATTTGCCAAAATGAGTTCATCTTTTATCACTATGCTGGAGACTCACAAGTTTCTCTTCAATTCCAATCTTGCCTCCTTCCCTCTACACACAATTTAGCTCATATTTGTATGTCTATTCTTGAAAGTTAATTATTCCACTAAAAGTAAACGTAACCAAAACTTCCTTACATTTCCTCCAAAAAACAGTCCTGCTACCTCCCTCCCCACCTGTCACTCAAGTGAGTACTCTTCAATTCAGTCTTTCCACTGAACCACCACCATAAAGGGCCAATCTAAATCTCAGCATTTCTTCTTTCCTATCATCTTTAAGATCTACCTTTTACACTCTGTTCATACAATTTGTACTTATCCTAGCCTCTATTCCACATTTCTATTAATAATGTGTTTCCTTCCTGTGAAACAGATAAAAGTGAAGCAAGATTTATCTACAGAAATGCTTGGAAGACAGGTTTCCCAGCTTAGCACTTCAGCCTACACCTGTTCTATATTTCTGTTCTGCCAATGCCTCCCTTTTTTCCCCCCCACCTACAAACACAAAATTGCTCATCTTCAAATTTAAGGTCCTCTGCAGCTTATCAGAATGCTTTATTGCAGGGTCAGCAGTGTTTTTGGCCAGCGTGCCAAGAACACCCCAACCTCGACCCACACTTCAACTTGGCATGCCAGAAGCACGTGGTGGCAGCCCATGAGGGGCCTGTTCATCTTTGCTGGTAGCTGATGCATGCATGCGTCCAGGCAGACAGCAGGGGAGGGCAGTTGGGGTTGTGCTGCTCCATCCGTGCCACACGCATCCTCCACCGCCATGGACCTAGTGCAGCTGTTTGTAGTCTGCCTGCTACAGCTGCCTAGAGCCTGGGACTTCTCAATTGTGAAAGGTTTTGATTCTGTCCATTTGTGAAAATAAATTAAATCAAAATAAAGTAGCACTGATACAGGCCTAAATTAAAGGGATTTACAAGAAGCCCATTTGAAAAGGTTAATTTGTAAACCAAGGTAAATGGCTTATATTAACAAGTAGGGTCCTGCATATAGCTTTAAAACCCCAACCTTGTTTTCAGTGCAGTTAATGCTTATCTGCAGCAACAATTGGTAAAAGCAAGAGCCTTCTTCTACCCAAAAAAGTTGCCCTCAAAAACATCTTCTATGCCATGTATTCAGATGACAATTCCTAACGGCAGAAGCCACTTCAGAGCAACACAGCATCAGAGCCAGCACACTGCTAATAAGCATCGACTATATTTTCCAGCCAAGTTCATCTTTCCATTTATGATACAGAACCAAATCAAGCTTTGCTGCAAAAGCAAAATCTCAGATGCTCTCGAAGTTTTCTGGCAGAAAAACTAGTAATTATATAGATTAAGTTCTAAATTCTTCTGCCTGTATCTTGCCAAACAAAACATTAAAACAAGTCCTGGGATCAGGGCCATCTGGGGGGGAGGTGGGGACAGGAATTGTAGTGACCACCCCAGGCCCCGTGCTTTGGGAGGCCCCGCAGACAGTGCTGTACAGGCCCCACTGCAGCACACCGCTCTCCAACCGCTCGCCACCACCCCACCTTGCACAGGCTGATATGCCCCGGGCCCCCCACACCCCTAGGGATGGCTCTGCCTGGGACTGCAAAACTGCTCAGTCCCCCCAAACAAAAAGGACGTCTATAAACAGACACAGAAAGCACTTTCACTGCTTTTCATGTTCGGTATGGGACCCTTCAATAAGAGTCTTTTGGCTCCAAATACATATCTGAGATTACAGTTTAAAAGTTCCTTCAGTCAATACATTTCAAAGTAAATTACACAATTAACAACTACAGGAATAGACATTTTCAATTACTTATTCAGGCAAGCCACCAAATAGGCTGAACTCAAAAAAAACCCAAAACAAACAAACAAAAAAAACCCCACAACAAACTTTATTGTCAATCTATGAGCATACCAAACCTTGATCACTCTATAAAAAGTTGCTCAATCACTTCTATAAACATGGCTATATTTTAATCCAAGTCCTGCGATATGGCTTATGATTGTCAAATCAGTTAACAATGAAGTATTCTCTGACTACTCAAATGTAGCAGAGCAAGGTACAGCCAAGTTTATTAGTACCAGCCTGCCACCCTCAGGCTGGCTATTTTACCTGTACCGAAATGTGAGAAGCAAGTGTGTATTGTTTGAGATTTTTGTTGTTGTTGGTGGTATTTGCCTATTTCATGGGCCATCACAACTACAACAACACTCCAATCTTGATACTGTTGTAGAGAGCCACATGTCCCTGATGAAAATAAAAGAGCAGATGTACAGAGTTAAAGGTAACAGGGCCAGATTTTTAAAAAGGTACCTAAATATACAGACAGGAACTTAACTTTGGTCCATGATCCTAATCATAACACGGAAACGTTAATTACTAAATAAAATCAAAATAAAAGGTCCAAACTGCATTAGTCACCTATGTTATTAAGTGTTTTCCTTCCTCAAAGATGAAGGAGCTGTTTTTCAGGATCAGCTATCTTTAGGGCCTCTATCCATGTTCTTCATTCTTCTTTCTCCCTTCTGAAAAGCTCCTAGCCATCCTGTAAATTCTTTGGTTACTGCCTAGCTTCAACTTGGCTGCCAGCCATAGCTTGCTTGGCTGCCTTTTCTCAATTAGCCTGTTAGCTTAGCAGTTTCAACTGCTTACAACCGAAAGTTTCTTTTACAAGTATAATATTCCATAATGTAAAAAGATGCTGGAATGGAGGACAAGGTACTCAAAAGTTGAAATGGATAAAAAAAAATAGGTAGCCTGTTTCAGTGCTTTACTTTCCTCCTAGCAAAAGTTTTCCCTGGGCATGTCTACATGTGATATTTATTGGCCAAATTCTGGTGCAGTTCATGCAGAGCCAATAGCTCCTAGGCACCAGAGTTACATGTGTATCCAGAACCACAGCACATTGAGCCAAATTAAAGCAGCCCCTGCTAGCAAGGGGCTCCATCCTCTTTAGAGTCACCCTTAAGATAATTGAAGGCTGCTATTAAATCCCGCCTGTCTTTTTTCCAGACTAAACAAGCCCAAGTTCCCTCAGCCTCTCTTCAGAAGTCATGAGGCCCCTAACCATTTTTGCTGCTGTCCACTAGACTCTCTCCCATTTATCCACATCCTTTCTGTAATGGGGGGCTCAAAAATGGACATGGTACTCGAGATGCAGCCTCACCAGTACCGAAAAGAGGGGAATAAATCACTTTCCTCAATCTTCTGGCAACATTTCTACTAATTCAGTCCAGTATATTGTTAGCCTTCTTTGGGAACAGGACACACTGTTGGCTCATATTCAGCTTATTGACTACTGTAATCCCCAGGTCCTTCTCTGCAGAGCTGCTGCTTGGTCAGCCAGTCCCCAGCCTGTACTGGCACATGGAACTGTTCCATCTTAAGTGCAGGGCTTTGCACTTGCCCTTATTGAACCTCATGAGACTTCCTTTGGTCCAATCTTCCAATTTGTTGAGGTCTCTCTGAGTCCTACCCTCCAATATCTCTACTACTCCCTCCACCTTGCTGTTATCTGCAGACTTGCTGAGGGTACACTCTATCCCATCTTCCAGATTGTTCATGAAAATACTGAACAGTACTAGCCCCAGGACTGACCCTTGGAGCACTCCATTCGATACCAGCTGCCAACCAGACATCAAGCCACTGATTACCACCCTTTGAGCCTGACAAGCCAGCTAGTTTTCTATCCTCCTTACAGTCCTTCCATCCAACCCATGCTTTCTTAGCTTGTTTGTGAGAACGTTGTAGGAGACCATATCCAAAGCCTTGCTAAAGTCCAAGTATATCAAGTCCACTGCTCTCTCTGCTTCCACAGTGTCAGTCATCTTGTCATAGAAGGTAATCAGATTGGTCAGGGATGACTCGTCCTTGGTAAACCCATGCCGACTGTTCTTTAGAAATGGATTCGTCCAGGATCTGCTCCATGATTTTTCCAAGGACTGATGTGAAGCGAATGAATCTGTAGTTCTTTGGGTCTTCCTCCTTCCCTTTCTTAAAGATGGGCACTATATATTTGCCCTTTTCTGATCATGTGTGACTTCTCCCAATTGCCATGAGTTTTCAAAGTTAATGGCCGACAGCTCTGCAATCGCATCAGCCAACTCCCTCTGCACCCTGGACTTGTATGCATCTAGCTTTTCTAAACAGTCTCTAAACCTATTCTTTTACCACTGTTGGCTCCTCACCTCCTCTCCAACTTGTGCTGCCAGATGCAGTAGCTTGGCTGACCTTGCTTGTGAAGGCAGAGGTTAAAAAAAAAAAAAAAAAAAAAAAAAGCATGCAGCATTTCAGCCTTATCCTTAACACATCTCTAGGTTGCCTCCCCCAGTCAGTAAGAGACCCACACTTTCTCTGATCTTCCTGCGTCTTCACGTATAAATAGGATGCCTGTTTGGAGCAGATCTGTCTCACTAGCATCTAAAGGTGTTGCTGGGGCTGTTGTCGTTCAGGGTTGGGCCCCTGCTACTCCTGAGACCCAATGCCGAGCCAATAGTTACGGGTGCCATGCCCCAACCTAGGACATGGCAGAGAGAAGCATGTGCCCTGGGAATCCTGCTGCAGATGCAGACCTTAGGAATTTCCCTGAAAAGGGGTTACTGGGGTCCCAGGATCAGATCCTAGAAGCCCTGGGAGCACTTAGCAGGGCACAGCTGCAGACCTGCCTACACTCTCCTGCCATAAGGGAACACGATGGACACGAAGAAGTAGCACAAACTGTGACTAGGAATTGTTATGCTCACAAAAGGGCTAAGACAAAGAAATCTATTTGCTCACATTTTATGCTGCCATAAAAATTGTGGTGGCAGAAAGCTGTATGTTGTAGCCTTACTTACTGCGAAATATATTTTAAAATAGTATTTAACATGCAAGTGCCTGACAGCATTACTATATTTCTGCAAAAGGCAAAGCCAAAGGCAACATAGCTTAGAAGAGTCGTTTAATGCAGCTATCTTTGAACGTTTAATAATGCAAAAAACATTTTGAAGTACCGATTACAGATTCTTTCAAAGTTTAAACCATTTAAAAACAGCAAGTGACAGGGAAAAAAGGAAGAGAAATACAAAAAAAGAAAATCCTCAACTAGCCTAGTATTACTTTAAAAGCTGTTATTTGATTTCTATTTTGTCTAGAATTATGTTTTATTACCTTTAAATTTTCAAGTAATTCCTCTTAAAATGAAACTTTACTGCAGCTTGCTGATCAGACACACACAAAAAAGAACCCCCTATTAAAGCAAAGCATCATAAAAAAAAACAAACTCCAACAACATATGGCGACTAGGTTTTTTTTCTTTTGAAGTCATTGGACATGCGATCAATTGTTTCATATGCCATTTGTTTAAACAAGCTGTAGGCTAAATAAGCTGTGACCACTCTTTTTGAGGAGCCACCACAGAAGAGTAGAAGTAAGTTAATAAAAAATGTGCGTTTAAAAAAAAAAAAAAAAGAGTCCTTCACAATAAAATAATTAGAAAATAATAGGTTTACACAGTGCACAGAAGCTTAATATAGAAGTTTAATTTCATATTGTGATGCAAGTTGTGCCTCAAGTTGTTGCGATTCAATGTGACACTACACTGTAAATTAAGAGGCCATTACAGTAGTTATGAAAGCTTATTTCAAAAACTGACAGTGCCAGCAGTTTTGGTAAAAGCACTGGAATTAACTGCTCTTTACAATTTCCCCTCGAATATTTTCCTGGTTGTTGGGAAGCATCAAGTCCTGTCACTACCTTTGTTAAATGAATATTTCTCTGAAGTCTAAGCAACTGTCTGGATATAGACGTTTTAACTTCTAGGTATTTCCCTAAACAGGCGAATAAGTAGCTTATTGGTTTATTTTTAATATTATAAAATCACCTGGGATTTACTTGCTGAAGCAACACAGCTACCCACAAGGCAATTATTATTACAGCATTCACACCACAGGGCACCCCACCACAATTAGCTTGTTTCTTCATAGACAGGCTATGGATCAACTAAGCAAAGATTGTACTAATTTCCCCCGTGAAGAGTTTATAAATGCTAGAACTGAAGCATGTTGGGAGAACTTCCAGGGAGCCATCCCATACATGTTCTTTTGTTTATGATAGGGTTTTAGACAGACTGCACTTGACGCTACATGCTTCACAAGCACTGAATTTTTTTTTTTTTTTTACTTAAGATTACAAGAACAATACAGCCATGCTCTTGCTAGTTTTCTTCAGTTAATTTCAGACAAAATAATTCATTACTTGTACTGCTGAGGCAAAGTACAGCAAATAATAGTGATGGACACTCCAAAGCACTACACAATACAGGCACAAAATAGAACCTTATGCTATAAGCACTTGAACCAATAGGAGCGACCAAGATGATGATGATGATGATGATGATAATGATGATGATGATGATGATGAGAGAGAAGAACTGATTAATTAACAAAGTGATAAATTCTTTAGTGTACCATGCAGTCTACCACTTCCAAGAGAGACCTACTGGGTTTTAAACTTACAACAGGAATGACAAAGACTGACTATATTCTATCAGGCTTTAATTAACCCATTTGCATCAGCATCATTAAAAAGAAAAAGCCTTATTTAAGAAGCTAAATATTTAAGAGTGCCCAGTTCACGTGATGTGCATGTGTGCGCACATACGTGTGCGCGCGCGTTGAGTTACTACATTACTAGTCTAAGTGGAGACAGAGCACAATATTCACAGAAAAAGAACTAACCTTGATTGTTATGTCAGTGTTACTTAAGCCATTAAACCAAGTTACAGTAATTTACACACACAAACCATTTCCAGATTACAATCAGACTACAGCACAAATCAAGGGAGATATTATATTCCTTTGGCAATGATAGATTGCCTTTATAAAATACTCCAGAACTAGCAGTCAGGAGTGCTGAACACCAGTACAATATAGTTTTTGAAAAATCCTAACCAGGAGAAAACAATAAAGCAGTATTATTTTTGCATGAAGTAACAAACGTCTCTTTTCAGAGTTCTTCACTAGTATGACTTTATGAATAGTACACAAAATGGAAAAATAGAGCTACAGGCAGTCCCTGACTTGCAACGTTGAGTTACAACGTTTATAAATTGACATCCTGTCTCAACTTTCTGATGTCACTTTCGACTTTAGAATGCTTGATCCGATGCAACGCCATGACAGCGAACAAGTTCGCTGCATCGCTCATCTCCCTGGAGAACACCTGTCCAAACTTCCTTGGACACTTTAAGAAAGCAGACAAGACTCCAGAAAAACCTGCAGCCAAGACTCCTGAGAAGACTCAAAAAGTCACCTCAAAGAAATCCCTCTAAATCAATGAGATTGCTATTTACAACATAAATACATTAAATGTAGCTATACTACTGATCTATAATTGATCCAATACAAAATTCTGGGATATTTTTGGTGAAAATAGGGTATCGGGACTTGGTTCAGGAACCAATCCTATATTTCTAACATTGTTTCTTATGGGAAAATTGGTTCTGAGGTACAAAGTTTCAACTTAAGACAGTTTTCAGGAACCAATTGTGTTGTAAGTCTGAGGACTGCCTATACAATGAAAACAAGATAGAATCAAAATATAGTAAGCTGGGAAGGCAAAACATTCCATTTGATTTCAGGAATTATGTCAAGTGACCCTTATCTACCCTTATCCTTGTAACTGTATTCCATCAGTGACTTGGATGTGGGCGTGAAGTGTACTCTGTCCAAGTTTGCAGAGGATACTAAATTGTGGGGTGAACACAATGGAGGGCAGGGAAGGATTGCAGGCGGACCTGGACAGGTTGAAAGACTGGGCAGTACACAATAGGATGCAGTTCAACAAGGACAAGTGCAGTGTGCTGCACCTAGGGCATAATGATCCAGCCCTAGCTGGGGAATGACCCTCTCAGTAGCACAGAAGCAGAAAGGGATCTCGGAATCATAGTGGACTCCAAGATGAACATGAGTTGTCAGTGTGACGAGATCCTCAGCAAAGCTAACCGCACTTTGTTATGCATCAGCAGATGCATGACAAATAGAACCAAGGAGGCGATACTTCCCCTTTATGCGGCATTGGTCAGACGCAGTTGGAGTACTGCATCCAGTTTTGGGTGCTGTGCTTCAAGAAGGACGTAGATAACCTCGAGAGGGTCCAGAGGAGGGCCGCTCATAAGGTTAGTGGTTTGCAGGCCAAGCCCTATGAGGAGAGACTAAGGGACATGGATCTCTTCAGCCTTCTTAAGAGAAAGCCGAGATGTGATCTTGTGGCCACCTGCAAATTCATTAGCGGGGCACAGCAAGAGATTGGAGATGCTGTGTTCACCAGGGTGCCTCTTGGGGTAACAAGGAACAATGGTCACAACCTGACAGAGCAGATTTAAGCTAGATATCTGGTAAGGGTGGCCAGAAATTGGAATGGGCTTCCAAGGGAGGTGGTGCTCTCCCCTACCTTGCAGGGTCTATAAAAGAGAAGGCTGGATAGGCATCTGGCTGGGGTCATCTGACTGCAGCACTCTTTCTTGCCCAGGGCAGGGGTCAGACTTGATGATTTGCTGAGGTCCCTTCCAACCCTAGCATCTACGAATCTACAACTATTGTTGCTGTAATTGTACTGTTACTAAGGAGTTACATCTCAGCAGCATTTAAGTGATCAAATCAGAAGTAATTAAAAAAAAAAAAAGGGGGGGGGGGGGGGGGAGCAGAATTCAGTACATATCAGAAACATATCCTCTGCTTTTCCAGAAAACTTTAGTTGCACTGTCCTTTTCCAAGAATTTGAATTTGTTGACCTTCATGGCAATTTCAAGCTCAGGGGTATATGCACCTAAGATGCTTTAGCAGATTGACAGTGTAAGGGAACTCTTACAGAAAAAAAAAAATCATAGGAATACAATGGGGGCAGGGAGCAGTGCTTGATATCTAATTAATAAACTTGAAAAAGCTAAGCTAACAACTAAGAAAAACACTTCTCTAATACCACTGCCAGCTCGGACGGCAGAGTCTTTACAGCAGAACCACAGAGTTCATTTTTTATGAAACTATACTACTGTCTAGAGAAGGCAATTTGCACTTCAGATCAAGTTAAGTGCTGTACCAGAGGCAGATGTCACGTTGTCCGTAAATATAGGATGAAATCCAAGGGATCTCCCGATAGTTCCAAGCTGAAGTCAACCCTGTCTGAACAGAATGTACCAGGAGTCCTAATGAAGACCAGGAACCTGAAGAGAGGAAAAAAACACCCAGAAAACAAAACCTCGATGGAAGGGAGAATCTTAAGATGCACTTTCTGAATGAGCCCATATTCCACTGCTTGCAAAGTAAGCATTTTAGACAAAGAGGTTAAGTACAGACAATCAAAAAGCCCAAGGCTGAATTGATTCAGTCTTTGCAGGTTAGTTTAAGCTGCAAAGAATGAACCAATAAGCAAATGAACATTCAGTTTTGATTCAGGAAGTGTAGCCATATGCCTGCAGTGACTCAAGACAGAAGCCAGGGGGCACGAATGCATAGCTCTCTGACACACAGCATGAACTGTGTGTTTGCTTCTTCTTCCTGCTGCCCCCAAGGTCTCTGGGATTTGCAGTCCAGACTCACAGCAGAAGGACTCTGCAGGGTTGCTCATCACTTCCTCTTCCTGCTCCCAGCTGCTTCTGGGATTTGTAGTCCAGTCACAGTCAGCACTAAGCAAGCAGGGCAAACAGCTCCATATTCAAGGGAAGGGAATTTTAACTCTCCTCCCTGGCCCCAGACCCTAGCAGGGGGGCAGTAAGCCAGCCAGTGAATCAGACAGCACAGCCCAGGGCTGCAAAAATTCTGCGATGCTGATTTACCTTGAACCAGGAAGGGGTCTAGGACAGAAGTTTCATAAATCAGTTTGACCTAAATCAGCTCAGTCTGATGCTAAATGCAACCAGGTTTTTCTTAAATCAGTTTCAGCCATTTTGAAACTGGTTTATGTGCACTGAACTTCTATTCTGTCACAGGTCTAAACCAGTTTCTGATCACTTAAACTGGTTTGTGTAACTTCTGACCCTAGCCAGAGGGAGGTGTCAGAAATCTATTTCCCTTGCCTTAGTTAGACAGATGCTTGAGCTGCCAACCCTGAACAGGGCCATTGGTTTGAATGTGTGAGAGAGAGATGTAATTCAGCAATTTTGCTGGTTCATTTTTAAGGCATGGAAGAGCAAAGGAAGAAAAATTAAGATTTGTGCTTTTCACACTGAAGGTATATTTTTTCTTTTATTTGTCCCACACATCTCCAATTCATAAACCTATTGTAGGGTCTGGGATAAGCCCCTCATTTTCATGTGGTATCCAATGCTGTGGCCTGTTTTACCAGATCTGACACGCAGCTTGACTGAACAGGCATGAAAAATTTGGAGGGAAGCTTGAGACTTGATGTATGAAAGCAAGATCCAAAACAAAGATCTGTAAATAATCCAAGCAGAGAAGCACTACTAGCATCCTCAATCCTCAACCTGAGGAAGCAGAGCAATGAGTCAGCAACCAAGACTGCATAACCTTTTTTTTTTTTTTTTTTTTTTTTTTTTTTTTTTTTTTTAAAGTCCTTCCTACAACAGCAGATCCCCTTAAAAACAGGCCAATAAAAGAAAAAACCTTGAAAGTCACGTCATAAGATTACGATTGGAAACTAGAGAAACAGATAAAGATAGCAATCGTGTAATGGTTAATTAAAAACAAGTACTTTAGGTGTTCCTTTATTCTTTCTTCATTGTCCAAGAGAGAGAAATGACCAAAAACCATATTAGAAGAGTAGATTCTAAGCACAAGATGGAGAATGAAAGAAGGCACCAGCACTTAAGGTAAGATGAGACACCCAGTCCACGTGTGATTGGAAAAGTAGGTTAGCCAGAACAAAATGCAAAAGGGAAACCAAAGTCTGAAGTAGTCAAGGAGTGGGTTTTAGGAACAGAAGGCCAAAGAATAAATGTAAGTTTGAACCTAATGCACAGTAAAATAGTAAAGCAGTTGGAGGTGGGGGTGTGAAAATGGCTGGTGACGTGAAACTGCAGAAGGTTAATTCTGAGAGCAACAAATGGAGAAAAGAAACGAGGCTGGATCTAAACACCTGGAAAAAAAAAAATACTAGTTATGGCAGCAGATGATCAGAATGAGGCTAATTAATTTGAACAACAGCACTGAAAAGGAAAAAATAAAATAAAATCACAAGACTGCACACACGCCTCCCTTGGCAGGACTTGAGTACATCCTTGGCATCAAGACAGCATCCTACATACTGTCTAGGCTGTGATGTTAACCATAACAGAAGTTAAAAAAGATTGGAGGGAGGGAAGAAGGGACACAATGGCCCACCTTCAGCTATGCAGACCTTCAGAAAGTAAGCCTGATGTGATGAAAGGGCAGAAATGCAATACTGACAGACACCCACCTACTCCCTGGGAACTTTAGATTCAACTACTATATTTGCTTGTGTAGCCCGGGTACACCTAGGGGGTGTGCCCTGTCCTCCAATGACAGTGGTGGTGGTGGTGGTCAGGCAGTGTGCTGAGGAAGCAGTCAGCTACTTGAGCAGCTTCCTCCCCTCTCTATAGAGCTAGGCCAAAACCAAATACTTAACTATGTACAATTTATTACAAGAATAAATACAGATGCTTAATATAAAACAGAATATTTACAAGGCTTAACATTTAATACTATATATAATATTCCACAATTCACATATAATACCAAATAACTTACAACCTATACAACACAATTAACACATGGGGATATTAACCTATATAACCCAAGTAACTAAATCCAGAATATTTCTTTAAACCTTCACAAATAACAATACAAATATACACATTAACACACATAAACCATATAACCCCCCTTAAAGAATACCCTCAGCTATATAGCCCTTAACACAACAACCTCAAAATAGGGAGTGCACTCAGCGCCTCCCCGAGGGGTTTCCCTGAAGCCCCTCCCCTTTAGGGCCCTGGGATATGGACACCTCCTCCCGCAATGGAGGGTGGAGGCAGCAGATCCTCCTCACCCATGTCAGCCTCCCCTGTGGGGCCCACTTTCCCACTACATCATGCTTCCTCTCTGGAGAAGGCAAGGCTCGTCCCCTGGTGGCCAATCCCGCAAGAGCCTCTCCCCAGCAGCGCCTTTGGCCTGGCACCCTGCACTGGGCACCCAGGGCTCGCTCTCTCTCACAAGCGCCAAGTCCTTGCAGGCTCCGACTCCCCAGTCTCACACCGGGGGTTCTCCCCTTTCCTGGGCCCTGCTCTGGGCACTGGGGCTCTTTTAGTTAAAAGTGGGGCTGCAGTGCGGGGCTCCAGTCACTTGGCCTAGGGCTGGGGCTAATGTGAGCAGCCGCAAGCTGCTTCCTAGGCGGTTCTGTGCCAACTTGTGCACCGGGTGAAGCCCAAGCAGCCGTGAGCTGCTCCCAGGGTCAGCTCTCCATGTGTTGATCTGCACACTGACTGCCCAAACGCTTGCTGGGTTCACAGATTTCAGCTGCCTTGAGCAGCTCCTAGAGCCTGATCCCCACGCACTGATTTGCGCGCCGCTGAAGCTCAAGCACAGTCCCGAGGATGGCTGTCTCTGGAGCCCCTCTCTCCACGCTGGCCCTCGTCGTTTCTCCCCAGCCTGCTGAGCACGCTCCCCCTTTACACTCTTCAGGGGCTCCACCCCCAAAGTTCTCTGGACCTGGCTGGTGCAGCTCCGATTCAGGTCCAGCTGGTCCTTGCCCCCTCCCTTTGGAAAAGGGCAGGGCACTGCTTCCCTTGTGCTGCCTCCGGATTGGTGGGAGGGCTCCACCAATCAAACAGCAGACCCTCGATCCTGAGACTCAACCCAAGCTCTGAAAAGGTAAGCCTGCTACACTTGGATAATATAAATTTGAGTCAGTATTTTAAAATGGCTTCCAAAGTCCACTGTTTAAGTCTGTATCTGTTGGAAAGTAAGTTTACATCAATTGTCATAACTGACAAAAGATGTTCCAGAAAGATGCTGTTGTGAATTAAGATGAAAACACACATCCCCGCATGAGATTCTCCAGCAATCCAGCCTTTCCATGTGCCACTTGATATAATACACAAACTATAATCTTCGCTTATATTGTTTACTTCCTTGAAATATTTTTATTAATACAATATATTCAATGTGAAGTCCTGAACAAAAATACAACTATATAAAACACAACATGAAGAACAGTTACTGAATTACATGTTGTCCATTTTATTTTATTCACTGTCAAGCATGGATTATTTTGCAACCAGAGTCATAGCATACTTTATACGAGACTGTGCACCATATACCATGTTTTTAGGCAATTAACACCTTTATTCTTAACAGTATGAGGATGTACATGTAATGTTTTTGGCTAGCAGAAGGCAACACATTAAATTGATCCATTTAAAAACAAAAAAAACAAAAACAAACTAGTTTTTCCAGCATGATTGTCTAAAGTGTTTTAAGACAATGTTCTTAACAGATTTCTTCAGCAGGTTTCCTTTTTCTGAATTCTCCATTTTAGAAACCAGTATATAGTCAAGATTTAATGTGTTGGAAATAGGTCTTGAACATTTTGAACCCTTTAATAACAGAAATGGATACCCATCTCTTACCATGGCTGTGGACGGTTCCTGGACTGAGCGATGGCTGGAGTAGCTCTTTGGTTGGAGTGAGATAGGCTTCCTTCCCTTGGCGTTGGCTCATCTTTCCTGGAGTCAGAATATGTGATTCATCGCTGTTTGTTACAACAGCTGAAATATAAAAATTACATCACTTCAACTATGTGATAAAAAGTAGATAGAACAAAAAGACCCCCCCAAAACCACCAACAATGAAATTTCTAACCATTATGAATATACCAGTCAGATTCAGCCTATGAAAACTTAGTTCTCTAACCTACAGATGTTTTCACTTCCTTAACATACAGAGTTAAATGTCCAGGGAAGGAGGATGACAGCTAGTGCCAAAATGTCTCATCTTCCCATACGCAAACTGCTGTGGCATGCTGCAGACTGCCTGGGAGTGCCAGAATAGTAGTCCCCTCTTAAAAATCAGTCAGGGCTGGTGCACTGCTTACTTTAGTCCTAGTTATGCCACACTGTAAGACTGGCTAGGGAAAGCAATAACAGAAGAGGAATAGTGGGGTCAGGGAGGCTATATGAATCCTCTGTAGCTATCCCTTGTGAAACCCTGGTGTTAGAGAGGGTTGTGTAGCTTTTAAAAATCCAGTTTCCTTTCCTGCTTCTGTGGCAATCCATGGCCTAGCTGATCACACGAGTATCTTATGCATCCAGGCCCTGCATGAAGTTCACCAGCCCAAGATACATTCCATAGTTGTAAATCCAATGCAAAAAAAAAAAGGGATGCATTTCACTTTGAGAAGCTTAGATTTCTATCAAAGGGTGGAAAGAAGAACAGGCAAGGGACAGATAAAAGTAGTAATACACAGAAGTAAAATAAATGTTTCTCCTGTGAAAGCTACCAAAAGGTCAACAGCTTGAGAAAAAACGTGCTCTCTCTCTCTCTCCTCCACCCTCTTATAAAACATACTAGGTTATTATATTTGTCTGAATTCAAGATGACTTTGATTTTAAGATAATCCCCTAGTAATTAGATTCTATACATGGAATATTATAATTACAAAAAATAATGTACAACAATCCAATTACTAAGGGTCATCTTAAAAATTCAACCCTCCCATGCACGCGCACACACCCCACCCTCCTGCCACCTGTCACCCCTGGTACCTTTGCTCCCCATGCCCCTTGCTGCTTACCTGGCCTGTGCTTGTGCCTCCCTCCTTTCTGCCTGCCCCTCCCTCTCTGCCACCTGCCCACTTGCTGCCTTACTTTAGTGGACTCTCCCCCTACTGCATCCTTCAGCCCCCCCACCCCCACACTGCTTGCCAGAGAAGCTTGCCTTTATACTCTGCCAAGGTTAGGAGCTCAGTATACTAGACAACACTCCACAGAGCAGATGCCTGATGCCTTACTTCATAACAATGTAAGTGCCATACTAGGCAAGACCAATGATCCATCTAGCCCAGTCCAGTCTAACAGTAGCAGGAGTGAATGCTTTAGAGGAAGAGCATACAAACAGGATATTGCTCAAGTAATGCATCTTCTATTCAGTACCCTCCTTGGCATCTACCACCATTGATCTTGATAAGCCAGAGGATACATACCTGTTCTTTTTGATAGATATTAGTGGATTTCTCATCCATGAATTTGAACCTGGGTATACCAATTCCTTTATGAACATGGGTATACTCTGCTTCTAAAACCTCCTGTGATGAGATCCACAAGTTAACCATGTGCTGCATAAAGTGCTCATCTCCCCCCTTTGTTACTATAATACCACTACAGTGAAGTGCAGAAAGTAGTGTCTGAGCACAGTGAGCAGCATCAGAAAGTAAAGTAGCAGTCCCCATTTCACTATTCCTTGTATTGCTGTAACAGAGGAGCAGAAGTCTAAGGCTCTCTTCTGTGTGCACTACCCCAGTGGTTCTCAACCATTTTAGACTCAGGGCAACCCTCCTGCCCTTATAACATTTCTGAATTGAGGCACCTCATTTCAAAACTTAAATTTTATTTGCTTGATACAAAAAAATGAGAGAGCAATTGTTCTGTTGCAAAGAACTCAAAAGACCATAATGGATCAACATTTTTGACAGTATGGATTCCTATCTGAAATTTCTGGGCTTACCTCCTGAATCATGTAGGTTTTTGCACACCCAATCTTGTGCACAACCCTTAAAAGGATCTCATGGCACCCTAGCTGAGAAACACTGCAGTAAAACTTAGTGTGAGCTGATACTCAAGCAACTTGGGTAGGAGGTAGACCCCAGTTGCTCACCCTGACTATAGAAGGGGGAAAAAAGGTGGAGTTCAATTCAAGTACTTTTCTCTAGATTCAAACACATCATGCCTGGGATACTAGCACTCTATAGCACCTCGAGTCAGCATGCATACAAAAATGCAAGAATGAGGAGATTCAGAAAAAGGAATGTTCTACTTCAACGCCTCTGGGGTTACGAATAGGGACCACTGGAATTCATACTGGAAGTCCACTTCAATCATTCCCGTAATCTTGTGGTTCCTTTAATCTCTGCGTTTCTCCCGTGTACCCCCATGCCGCTGATTGGCAGAGGGGGCCCTGCCACTTGCCCCCAATTCGCAGGGAGGCAAAACCCACGGTTTTAAATATGCCATGGCTGTTGTCTCCTGCTGCTGATAGGTGGAGGGGCCCCTCTGGCCCTGCTGCTGACTGCATGGGGGTCAAAAACTGGCATATTTTAAACTGAAGTTTTCACCCCCCAGCCATCAGGAGCAAGTGGTGAGGGCAATGGGGCTCATCTGCCAAATCAGCCGGGGGGGGGGAATGGGTGCAAGGGTGCTCCAAAATTAAAAGGAGCTGCTGCACAGCGCACTTCCATCACGACTAAGTAGTCCCCAGTTATAAAGAGTTGTAACAAAGCCTGTTCCAATGCTTGATCATCCTAGCTAGAGAAGTCGTGGAATCTCCATCCCTGGAAGAATTTTCAAGAGCGAGTTATACAGATAGTTGACTAGGATGGTTTAGTCAGGAATGACCTGAACAAGGGGCTGGATTAGATAACATCATGAAGTCCCTTAGTCCTACTTTCCTATGATTCTAAGTGTTTAAAAATATAGCTTTGTGTCCTTTTAAAAGTGTTTGAACAGCAACAATTCTAAGCCAAGTTGGAAAAAAAAAAAGCAGTTAAATCACTTAAGAAGTTTACTCCCTCCTAATGCCTTCTCATTTTTTACTTCTCTCTGTTTACATACCAAGGCAGTGCAACTAGTTTTGTGTTTCTTCTGCTGCATGTAGGCAGAACCTGAAAACATGAAAAGTCTCTATATATGGTACTACAATGCCCTCTGCTGGTTACTGTTTGCTAGTGGATCTACTGGTAAGTAATGATCACTTCCCAAATCTTCTAATTATGACATGGCAGCACCCCCATCCCCTAGATTGCATGCAGTGTCCATATTGTAATCTATGTAGCTTTCATTAAAAGACAAACCCTTGTACTGTAAATAGTATCAACTGGTTATTTATATCAAAAGTAAAACATTAAAAACCCATATTATACACATTTATCTGAGGAATTAGCCTGAGAAAATTTATTGCTGGATGCTAACAATATAATAATTTCTAATAGTTCCTAATATTTTTAGCTTATATAGTACTTGGCACGCTTCAGTGTGGAAGTTTCAGGGCTCAGGAAATGTAGTGTATTCTTGATTAGTAATTTAGAAGGCAAGTGAATTAAGCACATGGGATTAAGAGAGACCACCACAGTTTGATGCTTTCTTGGCAAAAACCTGTCATTTGCCACCATGCACCCTGTTAAATGTTTGTAATTCATTGTAATCTTTTTAAAGATTTTTTTTTTTGCAAAAATCTTATTGGTCTAATAAAAGATATCACCTCTGTCCACAAGCCCCGACTGCAATTCATTATGGTCTCAGCCTTCTGTCCTGCAGCAAAGCTCACCTAGTCAAGGCAATGGAAGCGCAATAAATTACACCTATAAAATATCTTTCTGCTGGCAACTGCTAGGACTCTCCTTCTGAGCTCTTTAGCAGTTTAAAACATTAGTGTTTTAAGTTTTAAAATATTAGTTTAAGTACCTCAAGGTGAGGATTTTGCCTCATAAATGGACTTGAACAAATGGAGCTTTTACTTCAATCTCTTCAGATTAATTTTTTTAACTTAATCTGTAAAACTGAGATGATCAAGGGAAAGAAAAGAATTTAAAGTTGGGATCATTCCAATTAACATGGTAAACAGCTCTGCAAGTCTGTGAAAACGAAGGGAAGATTTCAGTTCGCAAACTTTGGTAGAAGACGGAGAGTACCCCATCTCAAGAGTTGTCCCACTCATTTGAGGTTCCCTTTCATCTACTTAAGTTTCTTGCTCTTCAATAAAAGTAACTATACCAACAGCTTAATTCTCAGAAGTGTTGCATACCCAGAATTCCAGGTGCTTCAACACCTCTATAAAATGAAGCCTTAAGGTTTTTCTGAGACAGGATGCAGCAGCTTTCAAATCCGAAGTAGTACAACGCTCTTTAGGAACTGAGCGATGAGAACCCTGAAACATTATTTTATAAGCTCTATACATAACTCCAATCAGCCACTTGCCTGACAAAGAATTACAGTACATATGCAGTCCACCTACAAGCAGCTACAGGGCTTTCACTCCATGTTATTGACTTGTTTGACTTTGCCTTAGTAGAATAATGAAAGTGCCCAAGTGAAAAAATTGCAGTCCTAAGAAAAAAAAATCCCTGCTAAACTTGTGTTGGCCTCAAAAGCACTTAACTTTACAGGAGCATCAGTTTTGACATTTAAAAAAGAACCAAAGAAAACAAACTTCTCTCAAACCCTTAGAATTTGGACAGCACTCAAACCACCCTGAGGGAGTAATGCAGCCAGATACCTAGCTTTTGCTGAAGTCCTGTCAAGATCCACTAACTAAATATTCCTGTACCTATGTCACCCTCAGGGATGGATCTGAAAACACTCAAGAGGAGACACCCCCCACCCCACCCCCCACCCAATACAGCAATCACGTGATTTTAAAAAGACAGCCAAAGGTGGTGGTTTCTCACGTCCTATGGAAGCATTTTAAGCATTAGATTATTAGCAAACAGGTTATTATCCGAACTCCTCCTTCGGCAACCATGTGATGCAAGAAAGGCCTCCCAGGGCTCACCTTCAGAAGTTGAGGCTGAAGGAGCCTATAACCTTGAGAAATGTGGATTAAGACAGCCACATCCTCAGGGTCTCACAGTGGCAAGCTTACGCAGCTTCTCACCTCAGTAAGATGGTTTTTGTTGAGTCTATACTCAAGAATCAAACTCTCTTTGCGCATTGTATATGGAGTCTTGGTACTTAATTAAAAGAGCCTGGCACCAAAAGCCACATGCAACAATACTGAACCTTACAGACACTAAATATTTTATGGATCAGGGGCTAATATGGTCTTCAATTCAAATCCACGTTGCGAACAAGTTTGAGTACTAGAAGGACCATCAAGAATCAGCTAACAATTCTACGTAAAATGCACTTTTCCACATACTATTACCTCACTCACATTTACCATTAGCCTGTATTCCAACAGGTGATATGTAATATGTTGCTAAAATCATATTTACAAGAGATTTTTCAATAAAAAAAGAAAAATCTATAAAGAATGTTTGAAAGGCAAAAAGTTTCCTTCTTGTGTGTTCCCCTAATAAAAGTGTCCTAAGCACTGTGGCATGCCATGCCTTGGACATTCAGCATCAGAACAAATTTTGACATTCTATTCCAGCATTGCCAGGTACAGATTCAAAAACAGAAGACAACCATAATCAGCTCCATTTCACCCACTTGACACTGGCTGGCAACTGGACATAAGGACTTTGACTACTACCCTCTGAGCCCAATGATCCAGGGAGTTTTCAATCCACCTTGCATTAAATTTATCCAGCTTGTACTTTAGCCTGCTTGCAAGAATATCGCAGGAGATCAAAGCCTTGCTAAAAATCAAGGTATATCACATCTACTGGTCTCCACAGACCCAAAGCCAGTCATCTCATCATAGAAGGCAATCGGGTTGGTCAGGCATGACTTGCCCCAGTGAATCCACACTGACTGATCCTAGTCACCTTCTTCTCCTACAAGTGCTTAGAAATGGATTGCTTGAAGACCTGCTCCATGATTTTTTCCAGGGACTGAGGTAAGGCTGACCAGTTCTCTGGATCCTCCTTCAAGATGAGCACTGTATTTCCCCTTTTCAAATCACTCAGGAGCTCTCCTAATTGCCACAAGTTTTCAAAGATGTTGGCCAGTGGCTCCACAAATCACATTGGCCAACTCCCTCAACACCGTCTGGTACCATGGACTAGTACAGATCCAGCCTTTTTAAGTAGTCTCTAACCTGTTCTTTTGCCACTGTTGGCCGCTGATCTCCTCCCCAAACTGTGCTGCCTGGTGCAGTAGTCTGGGAGCTGACCTTGTCCGTGAAGACAGAGATGAAAAAGGCATTGAGTATTTCAGCCTTTTCCACATCATCTGTCACCAGGTTGCCTCCCCCATTTAGTAAGGGAACCACACTTTCCCTGATCTTCCTCTTGTTGTTGACACATTTGTAGAAAACACTTCCTATTACCCTTCAGATCCCCTGCTAGCTGCAAATCCAATTGTATTTTGTTCTTCCCCATGTCATCCTTACATGCCCAAGCAATGCTCTTACATTTCTCCTTAGTCATTTATCCTAGTTCCCAATTCTTTTAAGCTTCCTTTTTGTGATTTAGTTTACTGAAGAGTTCCCTGCTAAGCCACACTGGTCTTCTACCATACTGTACTTGTTAGTTAGCCTTCCTGCGCACTGGGATGGTTCCTTCCTGTGTCCTCAATAAGGTTTCTTTAGAGTACCACCAGCTCTCTTGGACTCCTCTCCCCCTTGGACTGGCCTCCTAGGGCAGGGGTTTTCAGCCTTTTTTAACAAGTGTATGCCCAGCGGCCCCCTTTTTAGTAAGGGTCCCCCCCCCCCCCCCGTTGGTGGGGCGGCTGGCGCGGGGGGGGGGGGGGGGGGTAGCAGCAGCAGAGCAGCATCAGTGCAACCCTGCTCTTGCCCTACCCCAGCCCTCTATCCCCCACCCCCACCAAGACCTTTCAGAATACCTCCAGGGGTACACATACCCCCAGTTGACATCCCCTGTCCTAGGGGATCATGGCCATCAGTTCCCTGAGCAAGTTAGTCTGTTTTTCCTAAGTCCAGGGTCCTTACTCTGCTGCTCTCCCTTATTTCTTTTTCTCAGGATCCTGTCTGTTCTTTTCTTCCCAACCCTACTCCCCCTTATAAAAAAAAAAAAAAAAAACAAAAAACTATGCTTCACGAAAACAAGAACCAAGACCAGACAGCAACATCCACGTACTGAAGAAAATCCTTGCATTAAAAGTCTGTGACTCATGTGCTCCCACAGAGATGTCTTTTCATATATTTCAGTATACTGTAGGAAAGTAGTCTCACTTACTTGATGGTCCATGGGAATCTCTGATTTCACCAGGATGCTGTTTGTGCAGTGCAATTGGAGAATGAGGAACAGCAAACAAAAAAGTCCAGGCCAGGAAGAAGCAAAATATGCAAAGGTGGCAGCAGAGGGAAAGAAGAAGGACAATGAAAACAGAGTTAGTTATAACTAAAACAACATGCATATCAATACTGAAGGCAAGCCCTTAAAAGATTAACAGTTTAGAAATCAAACAGCTGAAGCAACATAATTGACAAGTATGCTTAGGAAAGGCTATTAATAGCTTGTGTATGGTTAGTGAGCATATGCCCTCTTTCAGAGTAGGACTTGTAAAACAATTTTAAAATGTTCACATAAAACAGCCGAGACATGTCCATTTGTATTTTGTTTCTCTTTACCAGGGACACTTTCCTAAAAAGGACAGAAATCCCACTGAAGAATGAATTGGAGATATTTTTTTCTACTAGCAAAATAAGCTGTTGACTTTTAAAACAGAAGTTACATAAACACCAACTCCTATATGTGAATACCCACTAGGATGATGCAGCTAGGCATTATTATTCTGTGCAACGCGAATTTAGAATTTACTTTCAGTGCTAGTACAGTTATTCGTTCACAACACATACAGTATTCTTTGCTTTCTGTCACAACCCAGTGATTTTTGGTGCCTCGGCACAATGGGATTTTCTTGCCACATGAGAGCCTCTTGCACAGCGAGGGTTTTGCTGCACAGAGAAACCTCGGGGAAAGGTGGCCCCCGCCAATTTGCAGCCTTCTTTGCAGGGTGCATTTCTTCCTTGCAGCACAGAAATGCATGGTGCAAAGAGTTCCCGCTATTCGAATGCAAATTTGTGTCCCGCTATTGGCCAGTGCTAAATTATTCACACGTGGCGGCTAGTAATTGGCTTGCTGGCCGTTTAAAATTCCGCGCGACTTCCGCCCAAGTCGAAGAACTTTGAGCACGCTGCAGAGTGCCTCTAAAGAGATCTGACTTGCGGCTAGCTGATCGATAGACTGATCACCTATCGATCTTTCTTCCCGTCGTCAAGCGCAATCCCAGACGTACCCTTTTCCTGCCGGCTTGAATTGCAGACGGATTGACTGGCTTGGGCCCCGCCAGTTGGAACAACTCGTGTGGTTGTTCAGACGACCGGACCACCTGCGTCGTGATTGCAAGCGGCGTGAGTAAAGTTTTTTGCAACCGATAAGTTGTGTCTGCCTCTCCATTCACCAGCCCGCCCTAACGTACGAGCAATTTCTAACTCAGCTCGAGTCGGCTCTGGCCATCCGAGACACTTTCTATAGCTTTAACATTTATAAACCAGGTAAGAGGCATTTTTTTTCCATTAACTTCCCAAAATGTGTGTCTATACCTATTTGTTGCATAATATCTGTATCTTTTTTAATACAAAATTTCTTCCTCAGTTTATTTTCCATTGAAGTGTATACAACTTCATGCACTGTGGGAGGATGGAGCAGAGTTACCAAGTAATAGCATGCCCCACCTCTGAGTACAAAGTAAAGTTATAAAACCCATTTCAACACAAAGCCTCGATAAGGATCGGAGGCCCTGTTATGCTAAAAGTTGTACAGATATAAAAGATGGTCTTCCTCTGCCCCAAAAGACTTAGAACTGGACACACACATACACATGCACAAATCGTGTGATAAAAAAAAAAAAAAAAAGGAGAGAAGCATAGGTGACCACGATAAGCAGGCATCTTTCCTCTTAAGATGTCACTCCAAAATGCCTCTCTGCCGTGTCAATTTCTTCCTTTCAATTTTAAAGTGTTACCAAGTCCAGCATGGATTATAATTTAGACAGAACACTGTATAAAAGTAAATATTCTGGTATTATGTTCAAGGCCAAAGTTTTAAACAAAAACCCTACAAAATGCAAACCCTACTCTACTTTAAAAAAAAGTTTCAGTATGCATGCGAGTTAAGAGAACTGAAGTGAGGATGTACCCAGGCCTGCGAAGGGGTATCATAAATCTCCTGCCTTCAGAGAATCAATCCATACTGCTAAATGGATAGCTCAGAGATGCATAAAATTAGTTCTTCAGTCTAAAAATATTGTTACTTTTGTTGCAGGTAACCTTTATGATGCATTACAAAAAAGGGAAAATGGTTTTTTGAACCCCTCAATTTAATTAGCTGCATTTGGCAGTTTTTGAAAAGACTACTTCCCCAGTTGCTACCTATTTAGTCAGGCAGTCAAATTTTACCCCTGTGCGCTTCGGTCTTGCATAGAGTAGCAGGTGACAGAAAATGTTTTTATGAAAAGGAACTTTGATTGCAAAAATCCCACAAATTAAAGGGAGCCAACTGACTAGTATAGTTAAATTCTTTTAGATGCATAATACAGCAAGACTGGGACAAAATACACGTTTAAGTGGGATTGCGTTATCTTACACTGTTTTTATATCTGAGAGGGACACAACAGCCAAGAGAAACAGTAACATGCACAAGTACATCAAAAGGTGTAAGAATCAGCCCAGCAGGATCAATGACACTGAACACCAAGCTCTCTCGGTCGTTCCGATCTCTGCCAGCTCACACACGAGGCTTTTGAAGAAAAAGGCAAGAAGCAGGAAATAAAGCATTAATGAGCAAACAATTTAAAAATCCTTTGGTCCCTTGTAAATTACCTAATCCTTATATGGTCTGTACTTACATACTGGTAACAAATACTGAAAGAGCAAGCAACAGGCCCTACACCAACTGCCTCTGAAGTACAGCCCTGAGCAAGTAACGACATGGGAACTACTGATACCACGTAGCAGAGCTAGTCACCCAAGATGTCTCCAAGGCCTTTAAATGTAAATATTTCAGCACTGCATGGCTAATTCTGCAGACTGGTACAAAGTGCTGCTATGCTACAGCCTGTAACACAAGCTTGCCTAACTCTGTTTGTGATCTTCACCAATAAACAGTCTGCTCATACTGACAGACTGCATTTTGGCTGACCCAGCATAAGCCTGAAACTATAAGCATTAGACACACTATCTTTTTTTTT
>NW_005841979.1:3094927-3106569 GCF_000455745.1 Alligator sinensis | reverse complement strand
TTGTGTTTTTTTTGTGGGGGGGGAGGGGGAAGAGCAATCAAAGTATATTTTTAGGCTCGTATCTTCACAGAAGTAATCCAGTTCAGTATCTTTTAAATGACAAGAGCCCCAGATATTTCCCAGATTCCTACTTTACTATCTGCATCATCTACAGTTTGCACCACTGCAGGTCAAACACTGCATAACTAGCTAATTTCAACCCCACAAAAGAGACAAATATACTTACCTTAAAAAGGATAAAGTTCTCTCTGAAGACTGCACCAGGAATTCTATATTAAGAGTCACATTTTTAAAATCAGCACAACTGAAAACTAAGCCTGCACAGACTGTCACTGATCATCAGTAATGAATTTTCTAATATTAAAACCAGATCCTCCAGCACAGGTACAGTCCCATTGCTTACAGGGAATTCACACAAGTTGCACTGATTGGTACTTAGTAACCACCGATACACACTATGAAATGAGACCTAGCTCCTCCCCACATGACTGTTTAATCTAGGCAGGAAAAAACCTGAGTAAAGAGCAGCAAAATACAACTGTCACGAAAGGCAGCAGTCATACCTGATGACAAGCAACAGACCTGTCCTCATGAAAGTGTTATTTATACCTAGTCATTTCGCAGATGTAAGCATTTTTAAAAGGCTAGCAAACCAAAAAGCTAGATCCAATATCTTGCTTATGAAACATCTCTTTAAGTACAGATGATACTTTTAATAATGCTTATGACATGCACAAGTGCTCTATAATTTTTTTTTTTTTTTAAAAAGACATCCTTAAATTATGATCACAGATTAAAGTGTATGTATAGTACATACAGGCTACTAAAGGAAAAAAGGTTATTAGCCTGTTGAGCCCTACTTTCATGGTGTTTTGCTGCACTATATTAAGTAAACTTTTAATACAGGACAAAGTAACTGCCTATGGATTACTTTAACCTCTGATGTCAGTTAATACCCTGGGTAACTGACCTGGAATTCAAGTGTAAACAGGAAAGAAAAATGGATTCAAGGTTTTAAGTATTTGTTTTAACAATGCATTTTTATGACTGCTTTTAAACACCTGTCTACAGACATTTGTACCAGTTAAACTAACTGACTTGCACAGTATAATGAGGTAGTTAGCTGTGAGACCAACTGACTCTGAGCATCTCCAAATCAATTAGCCTATTAGGTGCACCTCTACCTTGACTTCTACAGCCTAACTTCACATTTAAATACTAGGACTGCTTGAAACTTTTCAATCTACCTTTTTTCAATTGAGTACCAAGTGCTCCATCTAGGGAAACAGTCTGCTCTAGAATATTTGGCCAAGGCTCCTTCCCTTCAAAGAAATATTGACATTCTGTTGGGGGAGGGATGTGAGAGTAACAATTATTTTCCTAACAACCCTCAGCTTTTTCCGATTTGAGTGTCAACATAGTAACTTGTACTGATTTTAAAATGTGTGTCTAGTTAAATGAATGCATGCAAATGCATGGGTATACTGTCTGATGACATTTTGAAAAACAAACCATATTTACGCTAAGATGACCCTGAATATAAGACATCCCCTCCCCCACTCCATAATTAGGTTCTATACATGGAAAAATGTATAAACTAGTTGTAATTTTCCATGTATAGGACCTAATTATTGTAGGGTCATTCATTCTCTACCCCCAGTGTGAGTCAAGTAGCTTGCCCTCTGGATATGCCTACCCCTCTGAGCAGTGCTGCTACAGGGCTGGGTTGTGGACTCAGTGCCCCAGGCTGCAGTGTGCATAGAGCCTGCCAGCATGCAGCAAGGGTAAGGAGGAAGGCAGAGGGGAGGAAAGGGGGCAGGTGGGGGAAATAGAGACTGCATGCCAGGGGAGATGGTGCAGTAGTGAAGTGGAAGAGGCAGGGTGCAGCTGTGGCTCTAACCCTGAACCCAGGTAAGGGCTGGGGCTGAAGCCCAAGCCCCTAGCAGCCACCTGCCCCATCCCCCACCCTTGTACTCAATTCTAAGATGAAGGGCTCCCTCCCATATTAAAGTGGGGGTGAGGAGGGGGAGCGTCTCATCTTGGAATGGAATAAATATGGTAGTTGAGATAAAAGTTATTCCCTATCAAAAAGACTCTTCCAATCATACTGTCAAAAAAATAAATAAATAAAAATAAAATTATGCAACCACAAGAAAAAAATTTCAAATTGTAGAGAGAGGGTCCACAATTTGAAAGCAGTGATCTTTTCAAAAGCTGACATGCTTAAAGACTGCATTTTCTATCTTGTTTCTCTACAGCTTCCTTAAAAGAATACTGTAGGAGTTCAAACTCTGATGGAGCCAGATGGTATCTCTCTGATGAACACTTCCTGTGGAGAACCTCAAGTAGATTTCTGCCAGACTAACCAAAAGTTTACACCTCAAATGGAGGAAAAAGAAAAGAAGTGGCTGCACTCAAATAGGAACACGAATCTATGTTTATATGCTACCCTCTTGGAGGTCCAGCACCTTCAGGACTGCTCAATTACCAGCTAAGCCATGAAGCTTTAACCTGCAGACCAGCAGATGCCCTCTTACCTGTAAGTGAAAACTGTGCTTCAGTCAAACAAGACAAGAGAAGGAGGAGGAAATATTAGAGGGAGAGACTATACTAAATGTCAGTTGTAGGTCATTCTACCTCTTGGGAAAATGAAGAAGACAGACTGAGTGCCCTTGTCAAGCCACAGATCGTTTTGTATCCAGAAACAAATCCTGTGGGATTACTGGCAGCCAGCAAAATCCTCCATTATGGAGATATTTCAAGTATTCTAACCTTTTTGTGAATTATCCTAAAGCCACCGGAGCCCAATGAGCGCTGCTTTCCAAAGCATGGAGGAGGGTTTCAGTACTTTATTTTCTAAGATAAAATACAAAATTATAAATACATTTGTAACAAATTTACATCTATACAAAAGTATCCAATTAAAGTGCAATTTTATGTTGATCTAAACAATCAGCTGCACACCTGGGTAAATTTAATCAGAAGATTAAAACAAAGTTGCCTACACAGTCTCCACAGGGTCAAAGTAATTTGTCATTTGCCCCAGCAATTAGGCAGAGTTTGCTCACAGCAGTCCAGAAAGCAGGTCCCAGGGTGCTGCTCAGGTTCAGTCTCAGGGGAGCCAGAGTGGTGGTGACAGAGAACCCTGTTCTAAGTTATTTGGGGCCATTCCCCAGTGTCTACTTAGTCTAGTGCTGGGTTCTGCTGTGCAGGTGGGGGTCCACCTTAGATAGGGAGAGAAGACATCGCAATTAGGACTAGGGTTGGGTATTTGACCCCATCAAATAAAGTTTGGTCAGTTAACCAGTCAAATATCTGTCAAAATTGTAAAAAATTGCCAATAGGTCCAAACAACACACAGAAAATGCATACCTTTCCTATTAGGAAAAATGTCAAAAACAATTTTTAAAAAGGTGACATTTCTGTCAGGAAAATTAAAAAAAAAGATTTTTGGGGTGTTCTGTAAAATTGCTATCATCTTTGTCAGATTGACTGGTCAAAAATCTGCAGTCAATTGACTGACTTGAAAACCCTAATTTGGACAGATATATGCCACATGGTGATCTTAAGGGCAAGAGCTGAACCCTGATAAATATTGTGAACCATCGAGCTTTCCATAAAATGAAAACGTGAAGAAAAGAGGTCTGCATAAGGTATGGTGTACCTGGGGATCTATCTGGGTAGAGTCCACCTGGGGTTGTGGGGGAAAGCCATGAGGAGCTGGAGTTGTCTGTCTGTTCCTTCAGATATGAAAAATGTCAACAACCTATATAGAAAAAAGGGCAGGGAAGCGTGGCACCTAGACATTAACTTTTTGGGGGAAGAGGTCTTCTTGAATGAATCATGTCTCTAAAGTGACGCCCTGCCCCAGTTTCAGATTAACATGGCTAACTACCTTAATCTATGTAAAGAAAATCCCACTGGACTTTCTATCAGGTTTAGCTGCCTTTGAAAATTCTACCCAGACACTTGGTGGGGGGGGGAAGCACAACACAGACAGACGGGATGCGACTGCTTTTAAAAAGTGACATGGTCAGCAAATGAGACTTAATTTTTACAAAACTATTGCTTATTAGATATTTTAGTCTTCCAAAGGTAGAAATAAATGGCATGAATGAGTTCCAGAGTTTTCCCTAGTGAATGCTAGTTTTAGCAAGTGTGCCCAGAAGGCCAAGAAAGAACAAACAAAAGTTACCATTAAAGTCATATCTAAACTATTTAATATCCAATTTAGGAAGAACCTGTTTCTTAGGTTTAAGGGGGAAAAAAGATGGGGGGGGTTGGTTGTATGTAAAGATGGGCAAGACACACCTCTAGCAAAAAGAGACATTTTATACACATAAACAACTCTTGGAATCAACAGTAGCAATAGCAAAAGGTGATCTTGGGTAGTTCTACATTTGCACTGCAGTTTGTGCCTACCCAACCACTCCGATTTCCTGTGCATCAAAAGAAAAACAAAAACCCAATCAACCAGTATATTTGCCAATAGTCTAAATTCAATCACTCCCTAACAAAGAGACATTCAACAGACTACAATTCTGAGTTAAGAACCTGGGGTTATACATTAGATATTTAATATCATACTTCACTGCATTCTTAACAGCTACACCTAAAAATTCAATGCAAAAAGTTGGAAAACTAAAGGAAAAAAAAAGTGACCTACACCTAAAATTACTGGTTAACAATGCTCCAGTTGATTTTCCTTATTTAAATACACAAAAAAAGAAAGAACAGTCATTTCCCTAGTGAAAACTAGGGAGTGTTTTACGTAAGCAACTTGTTCTATGTATGAAAGTAACCTCATTTTCCGATTTAAAATGGGGAAAAAAAAATCCAACCTTTAAAGGAACCACAAAAAACACTCCAGTATTTGTAAGTGGGGTTTAATCTATAAATCACAACAATAATACCATTGTACAGAACACGTGGACTTGGCACAGTACTCTTACAGGCCATTATTGCCTTTGGGGGCAACATGGAGTCAACTGCTCTGCCACACTGGCAGGGGCTCAGTTTAGGGAAGGGTCACAATGGCAGGCATGCAAGATCACCACCACTTTAATTCCCATGGATAACCCTGGTGATTTTCATTTGGCATGGGAGGCAAGCATCAAATACCCATTATGAAGCAAGGAGCCATCTCAAGTCGAAGCTTCCAAACCCGTAGTTTCAAGCATGGAACAGGGAAGCCACGATTTTTCAACACTATGGCAATACATTTGGCAGGTCACCAATGGAGCTAGCAAAAAGCCCATAAGGTGAGTTGGCAGGAAACTATGTAGAAATCCTGCACAGTCCAGAAGATTGGCAGTTCTCTTTAAAAATCTGGTAAAAAGCCAAAGATCATTTATTATACAAAAAGACTAGTACAACTAAAAGGGGTCTGAGGTTTAAACAGAAACTTTCTTTCAAAACACAAGTGAGCTGAACGGACTTCATTCACACTTTTAGGGGAGGATGAATCTGGAGCCGACACCTACATAACTATGGTACAAACACAAGAACAACTCCTTCCCTACATCCCTCAAAAAAGTAGGGGTTCAACATCCAAATTTCCCTAAGACCAGGGCATTCATATTCAGGGTTTTGACTTCACAGATCTAACTCAACTCAAACTATAATTTAAATTTAATCTTTTTTTAAAGGCACATCTCTGAGATTTTTAAAAAATATTTTACTATCACAGAAAAAAAAACTGTCATCTTGGTCTGTATTCAACCTAAAATTCCATGTTAAGACAATATGCCTGGAGAGACTTGGGCAAATTATTTTTGGTACAGAGAATACCTTTTCTTCATTTTGGTATTTTAAGCATATTTAGATTTTTGTGTCCTTTCCTTGGTTATCCGATTCTCCTGTGGAATTCTGTAAGAAAGCAATAATTTGTATTCAGGGAGGAAGGGGGAGCTGCTTTTCCTACAAACCTGGAGTAAAACCATACACAGGTTAAGTGCGAGATGAGATAAAACAGGCTCCTGTTACTACTTACATTTTTCGATATCAGAAACACACTTAGCCATGCTCTCCTCTTCTCAAGAGCTTTTAAATAAATAATATAGCTCAAGTTCAGTGCATGTAGCCATGTCCATAAACCATGACAGTGCCAGGTGAGAATACCAGCCTAGTCTGGCTACCAGCAATGCTAGAGCTACATTAGTGTGATGCTCTGCCCAGGCCAGTTTTGCTAATGCAGCTCTAGTGCTTCCAATACCTAAAGCTAGCTCACGTACATCTGCAACCTTGCGCCATCTAGATAGACTCTTTTCAAGCTACTTTCCCCAGCCTTTCATTGTGTCTATATACTTTGTTTCAAAGACATACAAGATCTTCATAACCTTCAATCTTTTTTATTCTCTCAAATCCTGAATCTCCTCATACTCTACTCTACCACCTCTTCCAGGAATCCCATTGCTGATTTGTTTCCACATGTCCTTCTAAAATCCGTCAACTGGAAGGCTTGACAGGTCTGTCACTACCTGCCTCATAAGCCATCACCTCTTCTTTACGTACCTCAAAGTTTCTTGTTACCCCCATTTCATCTCCCTCCTGGCTTCCAGTACTATGTCTTCTCATGGTCAAATGTCCTCTTTCTTATCTTCACCCTCCACCCCTCCACCAGTCAGTAAATGGTTGTGTAACAGTAATAGTGGAAATGCTATTTTAAATACAGAGATGTGTAGCAACAGTTAAAAAGAGAAGTTATCTTGAGAACAGCAAAGTCTGTGCATCTACCTCCCAGTTTTGCTTACTGTGTGATGCTGCAGGTTACCCACCAATAAAACAAAATTTCACAAGAATATACAAGAGCTTCAAAAAGGGGGGGGGAAAAAAAAAAAAAAAAGACTTCATATTGAATCCTGTATCAGCTAAGCCAGGGATGGGCAAAAAGCAGCCAAGGGGCCAAATGCAGCCCACTAGGCCATTCTATCCGGCCCATGGGGCCCCTAAAAATTTTAGAAAATTAATATTTATCTGCCCAAAGGGGCCAAAAAAAATTTTGAGGGGGGGGGGGGGGGGGAAATCAATATTCATCTGCCCTGGGCTGCCTGTCATGTCATGCAGCCCTTGATGGCTTGCTGGAACTCAGTAAGCGGCCCTCTGCCCAAAATAATTGCCCGCCCCTGAGCTAAACTATTTAAAGCTCCATGGAATTCCAAAGCTTCTGCTCAAAGGCAAAATTCTGTTCAATACGAGAAAAGGAAAGATTGTACTAACAGCACAGATGGTACAATTCTATAAGGGATTTATCTACATCAGTTTTACAACAGGCCATTTGCCTGTGTTCTACACAAAATTAAGGGGAAAAAGCTCTACCCCCTCTACCAACACCTGCCAAGAAACCTTAACAGGACTTCTCCCATTAATGCCCTCCAAGATGACAGTGATCTTCCACGTATCAACATTTTCACTTTTTTGGGCCTACACAGATGAGTCCAGTCAAATTAAATTGCCTCAAATGCATACTTGTTAATTTTTTTTTATTATTTCATACTCCTTTGAAAAGGATCTTTCAAAAGCACTTAAAGTCTGTCAAAAATGTTCCATATTTCTTCATAAAAAGATCAGAATTAGCCCAACTTTTCAGTGCTTCCCTATTCCGAAGTATTTATTCCAAATTTTCAAAGTGATAATAGTATTTCTGTATTACTTGTCAAAAACTTCAAGCAAGCAACATATTTCAATGTTAAAAGTTTTCTAGAAGCAAAAAAAATGAAGGTGCTATTGATCATCTTTAGTACAATAAAAACCAAACTCTGGGCTGTTCTTGCCATTTGAGAATACTTCTAACAGCAGCTGTAGTAAAAAATAGAAACATGCAATATTTAACATTACACCTATAATTAAGATATATTTGGCCAATTTAATTGCTACTTTTTAAATGTTCAATTTGTCAAGAAATCCTTAATAGTAGCAAATTGAAAATGGTTGGTATTACCTACCTCACAAATTTCAGTCCTCCATGGAAACCATTTGTTAAGTGTTTTTGCCTTTGAAATAGTCCTGCTAATACCTATCATTCCCTCCTTGTTCCCCCATCACTTGAGAGAATGCTTCCATTAAAACTGCTGATAGACAAAAAGACAATCCTGCTCTACTCAAATGGTGGCCATCAAGATTACCTGAATGCCTTTCCCCGCTTCCCATACCAAAAGGGTGAATACCGAAGTCCTATCAAAAGTTCTCATACATAGAAACTATGTAGCACTGAAAAGTAATAATGTGAGGTCACCAGACAAGCTCCACAAATCTTAGTCCGTTCCACTACTGCTGATACGAATACTTTATAAAATACAACTTCCTATGTTGAATGTAAATGTATACAGCACTACAAGCTGAGAACTTATTTATAATGAAGAAACATTCACATTTTATTTCAGGAGTATGGACTGGAACACAGGAAATAATATTCAAGCTACTCACTGAAGATCTATCAGATTCCCCATCAAAAAGCGGAGTCTCCATGTTGCTCTGCATATCTCCTGCTCTTCTTTTTCTTCAATTAGAAATCTTCCATCCTGCTAACCTGCGTATCCTAAAAAAAGAACAAAGTTACAATCAGACTTTAATAAAATTGTTCCTCAGCATCCCTGGCACCACTCAACTGTGGAACACTGCATTACTGAAGAAAAGAAAGTGACCAGCTGCTACTATATGCCAATTACATTACTTGCATTTGATGATTACACAGCTTACCCCCAGAAAGAGGCTATAACATAACATAAAAAAAAGACTGTAAAATGAAGTGACCAAAGTTAAGCCATCTCATTTTGCATGTTATGCTGCGTATTTACAGTTAGCCATACCATTTTCCTCAAAAGACACCCCCCCCATTCATAAAAGAGCAACAGGAAATATCAGGTTTTTCCCCCACAACCTCTCTCTTGACAACCTCCTAAGTTTCAAACATCATATATCAAAACCTGTACTGAACAAAGAACCACTTTTTAAAGAAAAAGAACTGATCGGTGACACTGGCTATAGTCAGAACATATATATTTAAGCTCTCCCAATAGTTTGAGAAGTGTTTTTAACTTTGCAGATATGGCATGAATGTGCAAAGTGACTTACCCAAAAACTAGCTGTGTCACAAACGAAGCAATAACTGAACTCTTGTTTGTCACTGGAGTGAAAAAACTCAGAAACCAAAACCACTCTGACTCAAAAGGGCTTCCTGCTGCCTTCTAGGCACAAGAAACAGGATGCTGAGGTCTGATGTTTGTTCATACCACACTATAAAACCACTGCAAAAGACAGACACCAGCTTGTTTTGAACTCCAAGCCAATTTAACGCAAAAAACAGCCTCTTCCCATTTTACAAGCACAATTAACTGAGGCACAAAATAAGCAAAACCATGTTATTTATAGGCACAAGGTGCTGGCCCCAGCCTCCAGCTCTTGCTGGCTGAAAAGCCAGGAGGGGCTGGGCAAATGCAGTTTGCCCACAGTGGGACAATTTGTCCTGCAGCAAAGTTCATGTGGAGGGGCATATGCTAAGGCACAAATGTCACAAAATTTGTGCCACTGCAAGTGCATGCCCCTGCTTTTCTGAAAGCAGCCATGGAGTCCATCTAGGATGGAAGAACTCTGTAACTCCACCTGAGGGCAAGTTAAGGTATGAATGCTTAATACACTGAGGGAACGAGGGCCAAGTGATAGGTGCAACTAGCTCAAAGAATTTTTACTATGCTATATGACCTTGGCCTCTGTTAGAAGCTACCACTTACGAGGGTCTGTGACTTCCACATGAAAGATGGATGGTGAAGGAAGAAAATAGTTGAATGCAAGCCAATTTCTATGTTTAGGTCTCTGCTCTTTTAACAGGCAAGAAGTAGTATACAGTTTAAGGACAACTCAAATACAAAGTTTCAGTAAAAGGAAGCATGTCAGTTTTGGCAAGTCAACAAGCTTAACAGGTAAACAGCACTTTTCAGCACCAAGTGGTTGCTGTTGCCTGCTTCCTAGCATCATAAGACTATAGTTCTGCATTCTCAGTTTTTATCGATTTTCACTGATAAATTCCCAGATTTTTAAGTCATTCATTTTTTACTGATTTACACCCATTTTTCAGTTCAAATCCCTGTTAACTGGCATGAGTGGGGAATGACCCATTCCCCATTTGGCGGCACATGTGGAGCAGGGGGAAGGAGGAAGCAGTGGCGGTGCGGGGGCTGGGAGAGGTCGACTGGAGCCACTTGCGGGGTGTAAGGCTCCCAGCTCTAACCCCAGGTGGGCTGGGCCGGGCTGCAAGAAATCACTCCTGGGGCAGGCAGGTCCGAGCTGCACCCTGACGGCTCCGGCTTTGGCTCTGTCCTGGGAACTGGGAACTGTAAGCCCCGCTGGGGAAAAAGAGGGGGAGGGCAGGTGGGAGAGCCTGGTCCCACTCCCTGCAGCAGGCGCTGCACCCAGCTGCTCCACATGGGCCTGTGGGGCTGAAGCCGCTGCCTGGGGGCGTGGGGCTCCTGGCTCTGACCCCAGGTTGGGCAGGAGGTGCCAGTGCTGGGTCCCTTCTCCCTCCAAGTGCCAAGGCAGCCCAACAGCAGCCTACTGCAGCAGAGGGGAGGGGCGAGTGCAGCCAAGGAAGAAAAGGCAGGGCGCAGCACCGTGTACTTTCTGCCACTGATCCAGGGGCACGTGCCCCCTGGGAAGAGCCTGGCACAGGCCCCCCAGCCCACAGTCCTCCCAGGAGGCCTATAGCAGCAAGAGCCATGCCCCCTCGCCCCGCACCCACTGACAGCTCCTCCCACTTTGTTCCCTGCTGCAGCCCCAGCAGTAGCCAACAGGCTACACCATGCTGTGCCCCTCCCACTGTCCCAGCCTACTCCCTCCCTTCCTCACTGCCGATTTTCCCCTAATTTAAACCGATTGTTTTCCTTTTATCCTGATTTCATCCCAGTTTTTATGTTTTGAAGATAAACCCTGAAAGATTCCCAGATTTTTTGTTTGTTTAAATAAAAACTGAGAATGCGGAACACTACGTATGACAAAGGAATCAACAAGATCTTAGGGAGGACAATCAAATGTGGGTCATAAATAAATAAAAATACTCCTGGCAATAGTTCTTTTGTGCTTAAATAAAAACAAAAATCAAAAAAACAAAACAAAAATCAAGCAATTCTTATTCTCAGCCTCCAAAAGACTCAGCTATTAAGCTGGAAATAAATGGAGTCTTCATTGCCAGAACCAGTCATGAGTAACTGCACAGGAGTCCAATACATCTCATCTCAGTTAGAGCTGGACTCTCCAATTTCTTACAAGCTACTAGCACCTAAGAGCTGGCTGGACTGCAGCCACATCAAATCATACATCTAGATGTGCATGTGTTAGGGCCCACTACATTAGGAAGCATTGTTCCTACAGGCTCTCTCCCTGTGACTGCCCCTTTTTTTTTTTTTTTTTTTTTAGTACAGTGCTACCAGTTTCTCTTGTTTGATTAAATTATTTTATGCTACTTCAGTGGAGGCTTCTGAAATTATGACTCTTCTTATAGATTCATAGATGTTAGGGTTGGAAGGGACCTCAATCGATCATTGAGTCCAACCCCCTGCATAAGCAGGAAAGAGCGCTGGGTCTAGATGACCCCATCTAGATGCCTATCTAACCTCCTCCTGAAGACCCCCAGGGTAGGGGAGAGCACCACC
>NW_005841979.1:3090945-3094084 GCF_000455745.1 Alligator sinensis | reverse complement strand
TCATCCAAGTCACAGCCTCTTAACTTGTTCACCAGTATGGGGTGGGATACCGTATCGAAGGCCTTCCTGAAATCTAAGTAAACAACGTCAACCCCTACTCCTGCGTCCAGGCGTTTTGTAACCTGGTCATAAAAAAGAGACTAGATTAGTCAGGCATGATCTACCTGCTACGAACCCGTGCTGGTATCCCCTCAGCATAATTTCTCCTGCCGGGCTCTCGCAAATGTGAGCCTTGATAATTTTTTCAAAGACTTTGCCAAGGATGGAGGTGAGACTGACTGGCCTATAGTTGTCTGGGTCCTCCTTCCTCCCCTTCTTGAAAATGGGGACCACATTGGCCCTTTTCCAGTCTTCCGGGACCTGGCCCGTACACCACGAGTGTTCAAATATTCTTGCCAGTGGCTGCACAATGACGTCAGCCAGTGCCTTCAGTACTCTCGGATGGAGCTCATCCAGGCCTGCCAACTTAACCGCATCCAGTTCTTCCAAGTGCTTCTGCACCATCTCAGGGTCTACGCCTGGTAGTCTGGCATCTTGCTGCTGCCTCTCTACAATCCCAGTGAGAGCCTTGTCTTGCCCCTCGCTTAGGAACACTGAGGCAAAGAACTCATTGAGGAGTTCAGCCTTGTCCCCCCTATATATAAGAAAATTTTTTGTTATCCTTAACTTGGGATGCCATCCTCAGCTCCATGGTAGCTTTGGTCTGTCTAACTGCCTCCCTACAAGTGCGAGCAGAGGAGGTATACTCCTCTTTAGTAATATCTCCCCGTTTGCACTTTTTATATGCCCCCCTTTTAGCCCGTAGACTGCTCTGGATTTCTCTGGTCAGCCATTGAACCCTCTTGGCCCCTTTCCCCACCCTTTGTCCTGCTTTGAAAGGAATAGAGAATTCCTTAATCCCTATACTAGCACAGTGACAGCTAGTAACCATGTCCTTCCTGTATCATGGCCAAGTATTACCATTATATCTTACAGCAATGAAATACACTAGCACAGTGTTTCTGCCAATATAATCGGAAGCAAAAAAAAAACAAACAAAAAGAGAGTCAATATTTAAGTATCCTGAATTCAGATTAGAGCCAGCATCTCACAGAGATAAGTGGAACAGTCAACACCAGTCAAACCTATATTCCAAGCTATTTAAAATAATCACAGCACTATTTACACGGCTCACCATGCAAACGTTACCTTCACAATTGTAAAAAAAAAAAAAAAAGAGCCAGATTAAATTTACATGAAAGCTTAGATTATTGTACCACTTAGTAATAAATGTAAAGGAACACAAATTATGCATCTGCATAATCACACACTATGCAGAGCCCTATATATATATATATCCATCCATCCTCAACCTTACAGTACAGCCTCTCCTTGTGAAAGAGAACATTTAACATTCCCCTTTTCAAAGCATGTGAGCATTTACAAACGGTTGCTACATCACAATATTAATGAAAATAAGGACTCCATAAGGCAGAGCTAAAAATGACACCCACCAATATCCATATAGATTTTGCCACTGAGAACAAGTTGGTGTATTTAAAAAGAAAAGGAAAGAAAGCACAAGCTGCACATTTTGATCATTAATGTACATACTTTACAGTCACCAAATGCAGAATATAATTTCATTAAGGAGAACAAGAAGCCTTGTCAACTGCTATGATCCAACTTTACGCTGCCACACACACACACACACACACACACTTGAAGCAATCCAGAACCTTATTACCAAGACAATGGAAGGGGAGAAAAATGGGGGGAGTTGGCCACAGATTGACTGCACCTCAACCCAGCAAAATGAATGTGAAGTGTAGCACAGATATGCTGGTACACACTAGTTTAATCTAGCTAACCTGGGTATCAGAGCAGCATGAAGACAGGCTTTAGCTTATGCTAACAACCAGAGTATAAATCCTCTTGGTGAGAACCAGCTTAAGGGGCAGATGAAGAAAACTGTCAGTGAGACTTGCTTAAAACCCTGTACCTGATTAACTGTATAAAGGGTTCATTGTACTACAGGCAGTCCTCGACTTACAACTGTTCAAGTGATGACAAACAGCAGTTGCGACATTTGTAAATTGACACCTGGTTTCAAAGTTCTGGCATGGGTTTCAACTTCACAATGCTGGATACAGCATCTGTCATGGTGGAAGGGGAGGGGGAAAGGAAGGGCCATGTAGGGGCAGATTACGCCCCTGCAGCGAGAGACTACAGCTGAAGCAAGCACTGCCCAGACGGGGCTGCATGGGGCTCTGGGAGCTGAGGCTATAGGCGGGTACAGAAAAAGCCGCAGCTTGTCTGGCTGCTCCTGCTGGGGCCAGGTGGGTAGTGCCGGGGCTGTGCCAGCCCGCACTCTAGCGGTGCTGGGAACAGGAGCTATGGGCAGCCACAGAAGCAGCCCGGCACTGCCCGACTCACTGCGGGGGGGAGCAACCACCCATAGCTCCAGGAACTGAGCCACAGCTTGTCCAGCTGCTCCCCCTGTGGTGAGGCAGGCAGTGCCAGGATGCTCCCACAGCTGCCCATAGCCCCGGCTCCAGTGGCGCTGGGAGCGTGGGCTATGGGCAGCCACAGAAGCTGCGGCTTATCCAGGTCCTTCCGTCGCCACTCTCGCCGGGGACACGCCAGACAGGAGACTTGGATTGGGCCTGGAGGAAGAAAAGAGGAGCAGGCCCGCAGCTGCTTTTGCATTGCAGAGGCTCCTGCAGCCACCAGGAGCCCAAGAGCCCTCCAGGAAGGGCCAGGCTGGCCTGGCCTGGTGTGGGGCATTGCAGGGGTGTGGCTGAGGCTGCTGGGGGCAGCACAAGCCAGCAGGGACCCAGCCCAGGGGGCTGGAAGGATTCCCCCCCTTTGGATCAGGTACCTGAGGTTTTGGACAAGAGCGGTCCACCTTGCCCCTCTCATGGATGGCCCCAGGGGTGATGCTGCTGCCTTAGAGGGAAGACCTGTGTCCCCCTGCATGGTAGGGGCTGGGTGGCCTGCCAACAGATTGCCCCTGGCCCTGGGGCAGGCAGGGAGGCTTGGCAACAGCAAAGATCCATCCCACTGCCACTTCTCCTGAAGCAGGCCCCTCTGGCCAGCAGAGAAGACTTACGGCTTGCCCCACGGGAAATGCGGGGAGGGGGCAGGCTGCTGGCGGGGT
>NW_005841979.1:3068395-3090931 GCF_000455745.1 Alligator sinensis | reverse complement strand
AAGCGGGTGGCAGAAGCCAGGGAGACTTAAGCTGGGGGGGCTTTTTGGAGGCTTAAGCCCCTGGCAGTGGGATGGCCCCTCTATGCCTCCCTGCCCAGTTGTCCAGTGACGCTGGGAGCAGGGGCTATGGACGGGCATGGGAGAAGCTGCAGCTCATCTGGCAGCTCCTGCCACTTGTCCAGGAGGGCATGGGGTGAGGTGGGGGGTATCTGTGCCCCCAGATCTGGTTGGGGCTGGGCAGGCTGTGCTTGGGGCAGATCTGGGGGCACATCCCCACCCCCCCATGCCCATCTGGACGAGTGGCACGCTGCTGCTCTGGCCACGTGTCTTGGAGCCATTTGTCGGGCAGTTCGTCTGGTGCTCGCTTGTCGCCACTGCTACCACTACAGCACTACTTGTACTGAAAAAAGACAAGTCCCAGTACAGTATAAAATAAATAAATGTAGCTTTATTACTAGTCTATAATTGATTGAGTAGTGTACAAAATTCTGGGTTATTTTGGGTGAAAATAGGGCATAAGGCCTTGGTTCAGGAACCAATCCCCCATTTATAGCATTGTTTCCTATGGGAAAAATCAGTTTCAAGTTACAACGTTTCGACTTAAGAGTCAGTTTTCAAGAACCAATTGTGTTGCAAGTTCAAGGACTGCCTGTATCCTTCTTTTCCTACCATCCTGTATCTCTCTTAATTACAAGCTCTTTGGGGCTGAGCTTCTTTTTTGTTCATGCACATATGTTGCGTGCTAATAGCATCCAACATAAAACAGGAAGGTAAGCAGCTTGTGATATTTTTTCAAACAACATTGCTCAATTGGTTTGCAATCCCAATTCACTAATTTTTGCATTCAGACTTGCAGATTCTACCATTCTCTGTGGCATTATTCCATGTATTGTTTCATGCCCTCAGGCTGATAACATTTCCATCTTTATCATTTACATTGGTTCTGTTTATAGATACAATTAACATCATGACCAAGAATGGACAAACGCCTACCTACACCACCATAGCAGCCTATTGGGTGCATCTGTTGTAGCACTGAGACACTAGGTGGCAGAGTAGCAAGCAATAAGCCAAATGCTTTAAACAGCTAGTATGAAAAATGCTGTGATGCGCACAATTGTATCTTATACCAGTGAAGATTTGCCTCTGGGTTTTTTTTGGGGACACAACAAACTAGAGCAAGATGAGAAGCACCTCTACACTGGTATCAATGTCCTTCTTGACTCTTACTTAAGCGGGTGGAATCACCACATGATCAGGCCTGCAAACAAATGATTAAATCAAAGACAACAAAAAACCCACTGAATAATTTTGTTTAATAAGAGGGAGTGAATCTGAGATCTAGTGCCTTCCCTCAGGAAGGTATACAGAACAGGATCCAAATTACTTAGGAGCTAAATGGCAATTATCAAGAAAAAAAACTGCAAAAAATAAGCTACCAGAAAGTACTTTCTACTATGGGAATCAATAAGTAGGAAGTGACCAAGTAAGGTGTCAGGCTGCAGCTTAGAAATCATAACTTTCAAATATGCTTCTATCTGAAAACCTAGAAGTATTCCAAACACCTAGGATCTAGTAATATCAAAATTCTCTCCCCCCTACCCTGCACCCAGAGGAAAAAAAATGAATGCTTCCCTACTGTCTCATCAACACTGTTTGCTTAAAAAGGTCCAAAAGAATTTTGGGTAGTTTCAGCCAGATGAATCATTCTGCATTTCTTGTCCTGAAGTGGTGCACTTTTTTAATTCCCAGATTTGAGTCAAGCAGTGGCTACATTTTGGTGGTAGGTAAAATGAATCTTAATTACTTATACATTTGCAAGTCTTTGAAGAGTGCAGATGCTTGGATTGTGTGTTATCTAAAAAGGTTTTAGCTTGGTCTCAGTACTGTATAGCCATTTTCTAATCTTGCAGGATCCCCTGCTAGAGCTATTAAATTATTGTAGCCTCTGGAACCCGTCCGTTTGTTTAAAAAAAAAAAAAGTGACACTTTAAAATACAGGGGCAGGGTAGAACAGAGCTACCCAATGTATAAGTGGCATCTGAAGTATTTAATAAGCCAAAATTATAATTTCTCACTCATTCACTGAGCAAAAGGAACTGTAAAAAAGTCTCAAATCAATGTTTGAAAGCCAAGAACATACGAGATGCAGGACAACAAATAAGGATCTAAGCAAGTTCCCATGATAATTATGACATGCAGTCAAAAAAAAAAAAAAAAATTATGACAGCTCCCTTAAAAGAAAAAAGAAAGAAAAAAAAAAAGAAGTCATTTAACTAGTTCAAACTCAAAATGTAAGTCCCATCAAATCTTCAAACTTTACTCTAAGTATCTGTTTCTTTAAATCAGGTAAGAAGTTGTTTGGACTGCAAATACTGCAGGAACCTGGGAGTGAAACTGGCTAGTCGATTCTAATTGGGCAAGCAAGAAAAAGTGGAAAAGTCAACTTGGCATAAACAATCGAAATTTAGAATTAGACTTCCTAAATCTTTTCAATACTCCATGATGTGTAACAAGGAAACAAGTCACTTCATGTATTTACACCTACTGTTCCCGTCTCATTGTTCTCTTTAATGGAAAATTTGTTCTCTGCCCATTACACCTTTATTTGGCCTCTCAAAATTTAAGATACACATCTTGAACTTGAAGAATTATTGTACAACACTAACTGCAGAAAAGTCTAAGATAAAAAGGGAATTTTTTGCCAGTTTCCCTTCTCAGAAAACTCAGCAGTAAGCTTCTACTGCCAGAATATGGAAAACTCAATTACATACAATGATAAGCGTTAGTGGGCCTCGCATTCACATGCAAATTACAGGCTGTACAAAACTTGTAATCAAAATACCTGTTTTGTAATTAAAAGCAATTCAGCTGAGATTTCAAGTGGGGCCAGCTTACCATTTCTAAATTTTTTTTTTTGTATGATTTTACCTTGCATTAGCTTTCCATGCTAAGTATCTTCTATTATAGCAACCTGTGCATGACAGAACCAACCAGGAATGTCTTTAGTGACACACGAACTTTGGCAAGTGTGTGTTTGTATTTTTATTAGCAGAGCCCAGAAGAAGACTCCTTGTTCTCATTTTGGGGAGGAAAAAAAAAAAAAAGTTTGTTGTAGTTCTTGACAGTTCTGCACTCCGTAGGTGAAAAGAATGATAAGACTCATACGGCTGAGCTGAGCTTCTTTCCAAGATGCTTACACTAAATAAGATACCAAAGATTGACAGTTGCCACAGAACATTAATAAGCAACTCTGTAATAAAGAGAAAAAGTCTAAAGAAGGCTAAACTGTACTATGTTCAAAAGTTATGCTTCTGAAAAAAAGAAAAAGAAATCTCTTAAATCAAGACCTTTTTCTTTACAAAAGCTCGAGTCTCACCCCCCCCCCCCACAAATCTCTTAAAAAAAAAAAAAAAAAAAAAAAAAAAAGTACCTTGTGCAACAGGAATGGGAAGTGGCAGGAATCCATCAATGTCCTTTCTACACACCCATTTTAAAGACTTTAAGAGGCCAAAATATTAATTTTTGGAAATAGCTAAACTTAATGCACATAAAAGATCTAAAGCACAGCAACACTGCCACTTCGAACCCAATGCTACCATTTTAAGTACGTTTTCTCCCTTTGCTGTCTCTCATTCACTCTTTCAAAGAAGTGCCAGCCTTGCAAACAGCAAATCTAGGTTGATTCTTCTATTCCTTCGCATTGCAGGTGAACCTTTTAATCAGTCTTAAATTTCTCTTCTCATTTAATTGTAAAATCACTTATTCAAGGACTTTTACCAGTTAGAGATCCCAGTGCATGCTTATCATGTTTCTTTGCTAAAGGTTTTAGGTTTATGCATCTCACATGTTCCTCGCATGCAAGCATAGCATGACTTTAATCTCTCTGCTCTGGTCCCCTTCTCTGTTTTTATAGCATCCCATGAGACAGGATTACCCAAAGCAGGCATTGTATTGCAAGTATACTACCGGGTTTTACATAATTATTATAATTATTTTTTTTGGCACTTTTTATGTCTTTCCTAATTAAAAAAAGTTATGAAGTTACCATTATGCTGTATGGTGGTTATATTCTGACGCACACAAGCTCCTCATATTATAATACCATATTTACTTGAATCCAAAGGCAAGGTTCCTCCCCCACCAGTCCTGGATTTCAAGCGTGTTGAGGGGGTGTGGAGGGAGGGGCAGAATCTGCTGGAGCTCTGACTCTGTGCCCCAGGCCTCCAATAATTAGATTCTAGACTTTGAAAAAAATAATTTATATATATAAAAGTTATAAAAATTTTCCATGTCTAGAATTTAAAATCAGGTTGGAGGGGGAAAGAAGTCATCTTAAAATTCCAAGTCATCTGGGATTTAGGTAAATATGGTACCTATGGGTCCAAGTGCTCTACTTATGGATCAGGACTATGCTATGCTGAGTGCTATACAGATACAGAACAGAAAAATAATTCATCCCAGAGAGCATGCAATGATGCTTCAAACTTGCTCCTAAGTTTTTGCAATTTGTTTAAAATTCATTGGTGTGTATAACTCCCCCCCCCCAAAATAGAGTACTTTCTGTTCCTGCAAGGGTCTTCAGAAAAAAAAAAAAAAAAATCCTCAAATATTGTGTAATTCAGCAGGGGCTGAGACAAGAAGCAAGTGTCTCAAGCCTAGGAGCATCTTGAACTTAGAGAAGAGCTAGGTATATTTACTTCAGTTAAAATTACACACAATTCTTACATGGTGTACATTTCCCTGTACTGAATGCCCCATATGCAGGCTCTGAATCTGCTTCTTATTGAAATCTGTAATAGCAGCACTGGGTATAGTGCTGTATATCTCAAATCATCTCCTTGAAGAATATCCATGATGGTTTTTTTATGTTGACACTTGCATAGGTCTAGGTTCTTCTGCAGCTGTGCACATACAAGGCTGCACTCAACTCTTCATATTGCTTGAACAAGCACTTAACCACAAGCCTCAACTTGGTTCTTTATGAAACTTCAAATATGCACTAAGCTGCACCAAGGAGGCATCTTTCAAATAGGTGCCAACAATTTCTGTAATACCTAGGTGTTGGCTTCAAAAAGAAGCCTTTTGCCTTTATGGCCACGAAGACAAAGTTCCTCATGGTCTAAGCCAACAAATGCATTTTTGTCTTTGGCTGTCACACTGGAACAGCCTCCTTTAAGGGCAGAAACTAGGGCAGAATGGCATCTCAGAGACTCATGCCTTTCTGAGTACAGTTTACATAGCTTGTGCCTCTGAGGCCTAGAGACTAATTGGTACCACCCCACCCTACCTTCTGCCTGATATAGCTAACCACATCTTCAATAAGGGAGAAGTACTAAACAGGAGCAGTAATTGCCGTTCCTAAAAAAGGACAAGCTGTCTTCCATGGAACCTAGGATGTCCTGACAGGTCTGCCTTTCTTCACAACCTTATGACTGTTTAACTAGTAGAGTAGGAAGGCAGAAATAAGCAAGTGAGGGAAGGGAGTAAGGTAAAGTAAGTACTACTCCTTTATTGTAAAAATTTCTCCTTTTTCCTTGTAGTCCTGATTTAGGAAAAACAAAACAAAACAAAGAAACAGAAAAACCCCAAAACTCATTGCCCTTTCCATCCCCTTCAGTGCACCACTTCTGTGAGCAGAACGTCACATAGGTCAACTGAGCCACTGCAGTTGTCCCACTGAACAAGAAACCACTTGCAAACATGCGCTAGGGCCAGAAGTTACACACAAAATCAGTGTAAGCGATGGGAAACTGGTTCAGACCTACAACACAACAGGTCTAGGGAAAAACATTAAAAAAGCCAGAGCCTGAATTGCTTCACTCTTTAAAGGTTAGTCTAAGCTGTGCACCTTCAGCTGATTAATAACTACACAGACATGCTCTGTTAAACCAGGAAATGCAGCCACATGCCTACAGTGGCTCAAGCCAGAAGCCAGGAGGTGCTATAACGTGCCAGAAGGGGAGGGCTCTCACCCCTCCCTCCTGGAGTAGAGGGGACCTGGACAGGCACCAACCCAGGCTAGCACACAGGGTATGGGGAAAAAGGCCTCTCTCTGTAGCAAGCATGTATTGAACACAGCAGTTTGCAAATCATACAAGGAACTACCAGAAATCTTCGCCTAAGATACAGCCCAGTAAAAACATAGCATACACATCCCAGATCCCCTCCAGATTCAAGTTAACTCAGTCCCCCAGCATTCAGGGTGCTTTGTACCTCCTCTACAAGCCTTCCCTTGCTGGGTGGGTGGGCTACCCTTGTCCCAAGTTGCCTGCTCCAGTGGAGCAGGAATATATGCTCTAGTGCCCCCCGATTCTGGCCTGGGCCACTACAGGCATGGGGCTGCATTTCTGGAATCAAAAGTAAATGTCTGTTCACTTGCTCACCAGTTCAGTCTACGCAGCTTAGAACTAACCTGCAAAGACTGAATTGATTCAGCTTTGGGCTTTCTGACTGTCTGTACTTAGCCCTGGGGGTAGGTGTGGAAGAGAGAAAAGTATAGCGAACAGAACGTTAAAATGAGAAATACACAATTAAATGATAAATCACACAGCACACAAAATACACTGTCTACGTTTGAGAAAAAGGTACAGTAAAAGCTGTGTTAACCAGCATTCTGCTATCCAGAATCCTCTTTTACAGGAATTTCCGGCTGACCACAAAAAGGGGAATTTTGTTTTTGTTGCTATTCGAAGAAAAAAAAAGGTTGGGTTTTGTTTTGGTAAGTTGGATGTAAAAGGAAATCCAAGCTTTCAACTTCTTGTAGAACTACTAACCAATTCCACTTTGGCATGAGAAATGGAAGGAACTGTTCTTCTACCTATATACCCCATCTGTGGTAAAACTTAAACTAGAAGTGCACTGATACATTGGGCTCATATCATATGGGCACTGATAAAAAGAAAAAAAAATGACATCAGCAATTTGCCCTTTTTGGCTGATGTAGCCAGTAATGTCACTGATAAATGCTGTGTGCATGTGCGCAACCACAGCTCAACACACAGGTAGCCAGGAGCACAGCCTGGCAGCATGGAAAGCAGCATCTGGCTGGTAAGTCTATTGTGGGGAAAGGGGCAGACTGAGGCCCCTATGTTGAGGGAGGGAGTAGGGCTGGCACTGTACAGCCAGGGAGGAGGGGGCATGGGATGGAACCACAAGCAGATTGTCTGACATGGAGGTGGGGGGTGGCTCCTGCTGCTGTACGTCTCCTGGGAGGACACGGGGGGGGCACGTGCCCTCTGGATCTGCATGCAGGGCAAAAGGTGGGCTGCCTCTGCAAGCTGGGGGCAGTACTGGGTTTTTCCCAGGGCAGGCGGGGGCTTAGGCCAGGGCTACACTCGGAGGTCATAAAAAAGGTGGCTTATACTTCGGATAAAGGAAACGTACGTAACAAAAATTCCTGCTTCAGATATCATGTTGTAGTACAGGGGTCATCAACCGGGGTGTGGGAGGGGAGGGAAGATGTGTGGGCAGGCAGGGACGGAGCACCACCGCCTCCCAGAAGCAGGGCCGGGCAGGGTGAGGGCGACAGCACCCCTCTGCAGGGCAAGGAAGCTCACACATGGCAGTCGCAGCCGCCACACAGCAGCATGATGAGCTTCCTCACCTTGCAGAGGAAAACTGCTGCCTTCACCCCAGCCCTGCTCCTGGGAGGCAGCAGTGCTCCATCCCCACCCCCCTGCTCAGCGTCTGGACACTGGGGTTACTTAGACTAAAAAAAGGTTGAAAACCCTTGTTGTAGCAGATCCCTTGAATAAAAAAGGGGATTACCTACCTTCAGTATTATGCATGCCATATAATGTCTGTCATCCATGAACGACTGCAAGTACATTCTTCTTTTTAGGAGTCCCATCTGTTATTACTCCATGAGACTCCAGATCAGTTTTCCATTCCAGATTCAATCTTTATTCAAAGAAGCAATGCTGCACAGCAAGGGCAGGGGAATCTTACTTGCCCTAAGGACCCCGACTCCTGCTATCACGCAGATACCCCCCAAATGCATCACTCAAGGCTAGCAATCAATTCTCTCTCCAGGCCCCCCTTGCTCACCCTAAGCTATGCTCCTTTGATAGCTGCGAAAAAAAAGGTATAAGAAAATCCATTTATTTCAATAGCAAATGTACCAACTCCAATTTATGACTGAATTCTGACACCTGACTCTCAGTAATTATACTCCTGATATAGTTACTTTTCAAATGACCCAATAATGAAGAAGTGAGAAAAGTTTCACTGAAAGCATTTAAAAAAAACCTGATAAATTAAATTCACTACAAAAAATGACAGTCAACTCCTTTAAAACATGTTTATCTGAAGGCTGTTGGATTTTTTCAAAGGAGTTTGAACTCGCACAAATCTCCAGCACAGTACACAGAGTACAGATAATATGCAGCCAAGATTACTAGGGTTAGGACACATACATGTCATGAAGTTAGAGAAGACAAAAATCCACAACCAACCTTTGTGTATAGACTATGATTAATAAGACTCAACTATTTGGTCACAAAGGGAAGTTGATTTAAGAGAGAGAGAGAGAGACAGATCAAGTCAAAGTCCCATATGGAAAAGGGCGGGGAAAGGAAGAGACCCAACATTCTCACAAAACAGTAGCAAGAAGAAGAAGAAGAAAAAAAAAAAAAATACACCTCCTCACCCTCTCTCCTTTTTAAACCTCGTCTCAGAAGACCATGCCATAAGTTGCTGATGACCACACTTTCTATGTGATTCAATTCTGACAAGAGTAAATCAAATGTCATACTTCAGAACCAGAAAGTATTTCACCTAAGCAAGAAGATATCACTGTGTCACTAAGGCAAGTGCCATACTGGTCTTAGAACAAAAGCCTGCAGAACCTCCCACATTGTGTAATTTATAAGTATCAAACACTTGTCAGGAAGGAGTTTGACAGTTTACTGCCATGGCATCCATGGATTAGCTTCTAAAAAAATGAAATGAAATGTTCCTCTGGCAGACTGAGTTCTCTCCATTTAAGAAAAGCTTCCACATAGAGTCTATATTTTTCACCCACCCCACACACACCAGTTCATCATTTGTTCCAGGCAAGTCAAAAAAGTACTGTTCTTCAAAAGTATATATAAGATTTACAGACTGTTCATTTGGATGAGTGAAAAAGCAGGAAAACAGGAAGAGAGGGAAGTTTAACTATTCAAACCATTGTGCCAGACAGATGCACATTTTCACACATTTCTTGTATCATCATGTAAGAATTGGTTACTTATGTTTTGGGGGATTTTCCTCTCAATTAAGGGAAAAAAAACTCAATACCAAACACTTCCACATCTAGTAATATTTTCTCCCACACGCTGATGAAATATTGTTTTTAAGGTTGTTGATACTTTATCTTAAACACTAAAATGTAATGCAACTTAAAAAATGTAATTAAAATGCTAAGCAGCCTACACACACTGGAACTGGAGGAAAAAGCAAGTTTCATTTCATAGATTATTACCAATTAAAGAGAACTAATTCAGGTTGTTTTCATGCACATCAATGGAAAGCACTCTTTTCATCACCTAACAAAGACATACTTCAGCAAAAAGTCTTTCCAAAATGGCTCATTACAGAAGTCAGGAGACAAGTATTTATTGAACAGCAACATGCCTTTCATTCAGTTGTGACCTAGCGAGGTATAACAGAGGAATCTGTTTCCATAACTTTATATGGACACTAGCCTTCAGTCTGGAAGTCATTTTGTTAGAAAGTCTTCTTCAAAGGCCTGTATATAGCAGAAGGCTCTCTAAACCTTCATTTCCTCTTGGAAGTTTTAGCTCTCTATGCAGAAGGTGTTTAGAAACAAAGTTAAACTGCTGCAAGGGCTCACTCTTTAGTTCCACTCACATTAACAGGACAGATGAGCATGTCGTCACAATGGCTAGGGACAAAAGTTGCATATAAACTGGTTTAAGTGATCAGAAACTGGTTTAAACCTGCAACAGAACAGACATTCAGTGCACACAAGCCATTCAAAATAACCAAAACTAGTTTAAGATAAACCTGGCTGAAGATAGCATCAGACTTAACTGATTTATGTCAAACTCATTTATGGAATTTCTGTCCCAGACCCTTTCCTGGTTCAAGTTAAAGCAGCCCCCCAGCATCCTAGCATGCTTTGCAGCCCTGGAGTGTGCTGTCTGCTTGAGCAGAGCAGGGTTGGCCACACCCCTCCACTCTAACCTGAGCAGTAAGGGCTGGCTGACAAGGGGGTAGGAAGCCCAGCTGGGGATGCAGCCCAGTCTGCCTGGTGGGGGCAGGGCAGCTCCTGCCATACTTTTCCATGCTGGACTGGAAGGGGCAGGGCCATGGGAGACCGGGCTGAGGCAGAGGGGAGGAAGGGGGATTGAACTCCATCCGAGAGTGCTGAAGGAGCTGGCTGAAGTCATCACGGAGCCCCTGGCAAAACTGCTCCAAAACTCATGATGCTACAGACAGGTCCCCGAGGACTGGAAGAGGGCCAATGTTGTGCCCACCTTCAAGAAGGGCAGGAGGGAAGACCCAGGTAACTATAGGCCAGTTAGCCTAACTTCTGTCCCAGAGAAAATCCTGGAAAAATTCATCATGGAGCCTATATGCAATAGTCTTGCAGAAAGTAGGATTCTGAATGACAGCCAGCATAGCTTCGTTGCGGGCAGGATGGTCTTACCAACCTCATCTCCTTTTATGATCAGTTACCCAGGTGGCAGGTTACGAGAGAAAGGAGGTTGACATTGTATACCTTGACTCCAAAAAGCCTTTCATCTGGTATCCCACGATGTTCTCGGAAGAAAATCAGAAGACTGCAGGCTTAACTGCTCAACAGTTAGGTGGGTACGAAGCTGGCTGCAGGGTAGGACCCAGAGAGTCCCAATGAATGGATCTGTGTTGTCCTGGCAAGAAGTGGCCAGTGGTGCCCCACAGGGGTCGGTGCTTGGTCCAGTACTTTTCAACATCTTTATCAATAAATTTGGATGCAGGGGTGAAGAGCTCACTGGTCAAGTTCACAGACAACACCAAGTTATGGGGAAGCACGGTCATGTTTGAAAATAGGCTGCAGATACAGGCAGATCTAGACAGGCTAGCAAGTTGGGCGAGTCAGAACCAGATGAAGTTCAACACTGAGAAATGTAAAGCGCTCCACCTGGGGACAAACAACCCCCTACACACCTACAGGCTTGGCGGCGCCAAACTGACCGGCACTACAAACAGAAGGGACCCGGGGGTAACCATAGACCACAGTATGAATATGAGCCAGCAGTTCAACGCTGTTGCCAGCAGAACAAATGAATACTCTGGCATGTATCAATCAATGCATCTCCAGCAACAGCAAGGGAGCAATTCTTCCGCTCTATTCAGCGCTGCTGAGACTGCAACTGGAGTACCGTGTCCAGTTCTGGATGCTGCACTTCAACAAGGACGTGCTAAAGCTTGAGAGTCCAGAGGAGGCCCACCTGTATGATCAGAGACTCACATGGCAAGCCATACAAGGAATGGCTGAGGGACCTGGGACTCTTCAGCCTGAAAAAGAGAAGGCTTCAAAGGGACCTGGTAGCAGCTTACGGCTACATCAGGGGAATACATCAAGGGCTCGGTGAACAACTGTTCACCATGGCACCCTTAGGGAAAACCAGGAGTAATGGCCACAAACTCCTGGAAGAACATTTCAGGCTCAACATTAGGAAAAATTTCTTCACAGTCGGGGTGGCCAGACTGTGGAACAAGCTCCCTCCAGAGATGGTGCAGTCACCTACCCTGGAAATCTTGACTAACAGTCACCTCACTGGGGTCATCTGCCCCAGTTGTCTTTCCTGCCGGTACAGGGGGGCTGGACCCCATGATCTTCTGAGGTCTATTCCAGCCCCTTACAATCTACAAATCTATCTATCTATGAAACTCCCCTGTGTCTCCTCTCCCACCGGCATGGGACCCCAGCCAGGGCCTGTCCGGTATTTCTTCCACTGCTCACGGCTTGAGCAGTGGGGGTGTGGCCAGCTGGCAGCCCGGCAGCACTTCAGGGGAAGGAGCAGGAATAAACCCCCTTGTCTTCCCTCTTCCCCCCAGCCAGGGTCTGCCCAGCTTTACCCACCTGATCGCCAAGCCCCTTTCTCCCCCCCACACCGCCTGAGGTGCTGCTGGGACACCGGCTGACCAAACCCTGCCACCGTTCAGAAATAAGCCTGGAAGTCACACTCAGTAGCCTGCTGGGACCTGGCTACACCCCACCCCCTTTAGCTCAGTTTCTCTTCAGCCTTCCAGCCACTACCAAAGGAAAAGAAGCGCTCTCTCTAGTCTTCACCTTCCTAATGCCCGGCTTCTAACCTGAGCCACTGCAGGCATGTGGTGTGGCTGCATTTCAGGAATCAAAAGTGAATGTCTATTCACTTGTTTCTCAGTTCAGTCAATGCAGTTTAGACTAACCTGCAAAGATTGAATCAATTCAGTCTCATGCTTTTTGAATGTCTGTGCTTAGTCAAAGAAGTCTGCATCTTTTCTAGCTAGCCAATAGTTTTTACCCTTTTCTTGCTTAGGATGGCTAAGGAACACATCCTTGGACTCCAACTCAATTATTCTACCTATGCTTAGAACATACATTGCTCTTCCATATGGCGTCAGATGTCAGCTTTCAAATCTATAAGCTGCTATATTATCACTCATTATTAGCTGTATTATCACTCAAAGTGCAGATTCCATTTGCTCCATTTGAGTATTTGTAAAGACTGCAACTTTCAATTAAGTTGGAATCTTTACAAATACTGTTTGTAGGACACTGCATTCACACAGTGTGCTATTCAAGATGTTCATCTTGTAAAGTGTTTTTTTTGAAGCATCTGTATCCAGACCTCAGTCTGTTCAGCTTAATCCATGCTTCTCTGGCAAGGTCGTCCCCAATGGGGGACTTGTTTGGTATTGGTATAAAATGCTAAATGCTGCAATAAAACATGTAGGCTCTGCAGATAAACCCTTAATAGCAAACAAAACTTCACTTAAGTAAAGGTTTAAACATGGTTCACAAATTGTGCATAATTATTTCAGAGAAGCTTCTGTAGGTCTAAAAAAGGTTTGATGCATGCAAAGTTGGTTTTCTACCTTCCAGGTAGAGTTTGGGGGCAGATGGTAGGCAAATGTGACAGGGGGCAACTCAAGCTGTTTGGAGTGAAACCTTTCACCCGACATTAGAAGTGCCACTTACTGGATAGTCTCCTTGTTTTTGCTGGAGAAAAAAAACGCCATAAATCTTAGATCAGTGCTAAAATTATGAGAAACATTACTGCAGACTGACTTGCATGATTTACCATTTGGTGAGAGAAACTAACTGGCTACGTATTATAAATATGAATGAATACTGACAAGTAGTTACAATATATTCTCTTTTCAAGTGCAATAAGTAGGGGTGCACCAATAGAGATTTTGGGGGCTAATACTAAGAGCCAATTTTTAAGGAGGCATATTGGCCAATACCAGCTGGACGCAGCTGGGCTGCGTATTGGAAAATAGGACCAGTAAGTCAGTTGTGGTGAAAAGGGAGGGGGCAGGCAGATCGAGGCCCCCGTGGTGAGGGAGTGGAGCTGGGGCTGGGAGCTACAGCCACCCTAAAAATCTGCCATAGCTCTGCCACAGCCCCCACTTCCCACCCTGAGCATAGCCCCAGCCCACCCCCTACATGCCAGGAAGAGCACGGCACAGCCCTGGACCCAGCAGCAGCCCACCCCACCCTGCTCAGCTCCAGGGGCACATGCTTCCCCCCACCCCCGGAACAGTGCCCTCCCATGGTGTGCACAGCGGGGGGCCACCCCTTCCCTGAGCTCCCCCAGACAGGCCGCACAGCTCCATCTTGTGCCCTCCCCTGCCCCGGCTTGGCAGCACCTGCTCCACTCCCTTCCTCACTGCAGGGGCCTTCATCTGCCCCCACACCAGACCCCTTCCCTCCCCTCTCCCCTTCCCTTCTACCATAAAACAGACTTACCAACCACACGCAGCTCTCCAAGCTGCCAGTCTGTGCTCCTCACTGCCTATTGCTGCGCTGCAGCTGTGCATATGCACAGGCATCCACCAAATCAAGCCGATTTCCAACAGACAATTTTTTTTTTTATATCTCAGTGCCAATCCAATATCAAACTGATGTATCAGTGCACCTCTAGCAATAAGTACTGTATTCAGCAAATTATTTAACTAGCCTTCCAAGTACGTAAATAGTTAAGAAACAAACTTTCCCCATTATTAGAAATGTATCTAATGACCTGAAACCACTTAGCCACCAATTCCAGAAATGCTCTACTTCGTATACTGAAGTACTGTACACTAGGGCTGTGCTAAGCTTCAGTTGCTGCTTCGATTCGGAGGAGATTTGCCTTGCTTTGGCAGCCGAATCCGAATCGAATGAGGAGATCCGTTAACCTCCCCGAACCAAACTGAAGGCTTCCCGTCTGCCGCCAAGCATGTGGGCCCCCCCCATGCTCCTGTGGGACACTCCATCCACCCCACCATCTCAGTGTTCATAAGCTGCACCTGGTACCACTTGACATGTAGGAAAAAAACAAAAAACAAAACAAAACAAAACAAAAAAACGGAAAAAAACCCCATATAAAGCTCTGCCTATGGCCAAATCCCTGATTCTCCGAATCGGAATCAAATCTTCAGATTCAGCTGAAAAGAAAAATCAGGATAGTGATCCGAATCAGCAAATCGAATCACTGTCCCCCAAATCTGGCTGAATATGGCCCACTTCATACACCCCCTACTGTACACGCACCTGAAAGTAAGTACTCTCCCCAGCTTAGCTCCAAGAAAATCTGTTCCTGAGCAGCGATTTCCTCTCTTCCCCACCCCCATACCTCAGCATGAAAGTCTCATCAAATTTTAGGCAGAGTCACTGAAGTATAAGAACTTTACTTATTTAACATCATTATAATTCTCCTTCCACATTCAAATGTCACGCTACTGCAGCATTTACATACGAGGTTGTCACACCATAATGACAAGACATCTCCAAGTAATGTTTATAGTTTCCTACTGCTTCCATCTTTTTGTATTAAGTATGATCATTATTTCATGTGACACCAGATCACAAATTCAGAAATCTATTTGAAGCTTATACAGAAAACACCATTCCTGTCTGCACAAGACAGAAACAGGAAAGAAGGAACAGTGAACATGAACTATATCTATAAGCAACCAAGATAGCAAATTAGAATGGTGCTTTAAAAATCCTCCCAACTAAAACCTTCCTTATTCACAAAAGCCATCTTTGTTAAAAATTCCAGAATGAAAACACTGTGCCCCTATAATGCTCACCATTTCTTACAGGTGGTAGTAAAACAGATCAGAATCATAGACAGGCAAACTCTTAAATTGCTTTAAAAAGGGGAAAGGGGAGTTAATCTGCAGCAAATCAGTGCAAGCCACCAAATATTATCTGCGTATTCCTGAATGAAACATTGTTAACACTGGACTGATTTTGATACACCTGTATTGTTATCACCCCCTGTATTAGCTGTTATATCACAGCTATGGTCTGCATATCCCTGAAACACTTGCAAACAGAGGCAGGGAAGGGAGAGCAGGAATTTCCCAGCTCAGACCCGAGGCAAGTCAACACTAAGACCTGTCCACCTTTATCTGAGCTCATGCTGCTCAGCCAACTGCAGCACAGTACAGCAAGATCTCCTGCCCAGCTGCATGCATTACAGAGACTCCTCCTACATCCCTGCCCCAAATCAAATGCTGCTGAAGCCCCAGCTCTGCAGGCCAAAACTAGCCTGTAGGCCATAGGCTGCAAAACCTTAAACCAATATGGACAAGACTTCCTGTGTAAGAGCAAGTGCTGAAAGGAAAATGCTAATTACTTAAGTGGAAAGAAGACTCAGACTAGTGATGCTCAACCTCCAGATCTACCCCCCAGCCACCAGATTTCTAGGCCTGCAGGAAAGGTAGTAGCATTAACTGATGCCAAACTTCCAGACCTGTGGGGAGGCCCACAGGCCAGATGATGACATAGCCCTGTATGCTAGACCATGCTGATATGTGTAGCCAGATCCAGCACAACGCATGACCACATATGGGATTCAGCCCACAGACCAACCCTGGGTCACTCATCTCGTAGGGCCAAAAGATCAAGCACTACTGACTTGGAGCATTAAGAGTCAAAGATTAAAGTAAGTCCCAGGTGGTAATACAAAGTTTTCCCTACTTAAGAGATACGACACAGTCCCCAAGACCACAAAGCCCTTCCAGATATTTTGAAAAGCCGAGACGAGGAGGGGGAAGGCGGGGAGTGCCTAACAAAACACTTGTGGGGCCTGTTTGCCACCCAGCTGTTTGCCATGTGGCTCTCTTTTGAAAAGATGCTCCTTTGCTGATAAGCTGCACAGGAGCAAGGCTTCCTAGCTAGTATTCTTTCCACATCACAAAAAAGAGATGGTCAAGATTGAAAAAAAGGTTGACTGTATCTCCCCCCCCCCAAAAAAAACAACCCAATGAAACCAAAACCAACCAGACTTGGAAAAATTGGATCTTTCATTCTTCAGCACATGCAGTGCATCTTAAACCTGGACACAGCAATAGGCAAGAGGAGTTTTGAGAGAGTCGCCTTAAAAAAATTCTACCCAAACATGTAGGTTTCAAAGAGGATTTCTTCACAAAGTTCATCGCTCTGGAGCATGGAATGGGACTCTGCAAGTGTCAAATCTAGTTGTTCCTTAGGAACAAGTGTACAGAGTATCATGCATTTCAAAAGCCAGATTTTCCAGGGATAGAAGCTTCCAGGCCAATTTTTATGGTGACCAATTCTAATAAAGTGGCTTGACAAGACATTGTTTGTTTTTAAATACAAAAATTGGCATGAGTTATGCAAACAAAAAACATAGGGGCGCACAGCAAAAAGTTTCTGGATAGCATTTAAAAAAAAGTAACTTCTTTCGAAGACCTTTAGCAAAAAGACAGTTTTCTGAACAGACAAACCACTACTAAAGTGAAACAAATTGTACTCTTCTGCTCCACCACACAAAAGACAAAAAAGCTTGTCCTACATTCCAAATGTTAAAGTCCCCACAAACACAGATCATTAGCTTGTTAAAGCTCAAAATATATTATGATGCATTAAGTTAAGCATCTTAGAATCATAAAAAAAAAAAAAAGTTAGGGCTGGAAGCGATGTCAGGAGGTCATCTAATCCAACCCCCTGCTCAGAGAGCAGGACCAGCCCCAACACAATCATCCCAGCTAGGGCTTTGTCAAGCCAGATGGAGATTCCACCAACTCTCTAGGTAACTTGTTCCAGTGCTTCACCACCCTCCTAGTGAGAAAGTTTCTCCTAATATACAACTTAAACCTCCCTTGCTGCAACCCAAGACCACTGCTCCTTGTTCTGTCATCACCATGGAGAAGTCTAGCTCCATCCTCACTGGAATTACCTTTCAGGTAGTCAAAGGCTGCTATCAAATCCCCTCTCTGTCTTCTTTTCTCTAGACTAAATAAATCCAGTTCCCCACAGAAGTCATGGGCCCCAGCCCCTGAACCATTTTTCACTGCTCTCCACTAGAGTCTCCCCAATTTGTCCACATCCTTTCTATAGTGGGGGGCCCAAAAATGGATACAGCACTCCAGATGTAGCCTCACCAGTGCAGAATAGAGCGGAATAATTAATTACCCTCCCCAATCTGCTAGCAACACTCCTACTAATGTAGCTCAGTATACCATTAGACTTCTCGGCAACAGGGGCACACTGCTAACTCCTATCCATCTTAGTGTCCACTGTAACCCCGAGGTCCTTTTCTGCAGAGCCACTGTCCAGCCAGTCAGCCTTCAGCCTGTATTGATGCATGGGATTGTTCTGTCCTAAATGCAGGACTTTGCATTTGTCCTTGTTGAACCTCATGAGATTTCTTTTGGCCCAATCCCCCAATCTGCCTAAAGTTGCTCTTAATCCTAGCCCTACCCTCCAGTGTATCTACTACTCCCTCAGATTGGTGTAATTTGCAACCACACTGAGGGTGCAACCCATCCCATCTTCCAGATCGCTAATAACGATGTTGAACAAAACTGGCCTCAGGACCAACTCCTGGGCCACTCAACTTGATACCGGCTGCCAAGTAGAAAATGAGCCACCGATTACTACCCACTGAGCCTGACAATCCAGCCAGCTTTCTATCCACCTTACAGTCCATTCATCGAATCCATATGTACTTCCTTAGCTTGCTTGTAAGAATGCTGTGGGAAATGGTGTCAAAAGTCAAGGTATATTATGTCCACCGCTTTCCCCACATCCACAGAGCCAGTTATCTCACCATAGAAGGCAATCACGTTGGTCAGGCATGACTTGACCTTGGTGAATCCAGGGTGACTGTTCCTAATCACCTTCTCCTCCAAGTGCTTAGAACTGGATTCCTTGAGGACCTTCTCCAACATTTTCCCAGGAATGGAGGTGAGGCTGACTGGTCTGTAGTTCCCTGGATCCTCCTCCTTTTTCTTAAATATGGGCACTACATTTGCCTTCTCTCTTTACCCAGGAAGGTTAAAAGCTACAGTTTGGAATCCAAAATATCTTATGTGGGAAGGTAGGCAGAGTAAGCATCCTGGAGCTAGAACATCAGGTACTGCTGTGTCATATGTATGGCAAATTTCATTTTTTGAAGAATAAAACTGATCTCCAGAAAGTTTCTATCAAGCCCTTGGAAATGCTGCCATTTGTTCTCCAAGATTTTCCCCCAAACCCCAAGTTCTTTCCTGAGACTTGGGAATAGATTTGAAAAAAAGGAAGAATACGAAGAAGAGAGGAGCTAGTTTGGTTTTTATCCTGCAGCCCTGCACACCCATTTTCTAAAGGGAGGAGAACTCCTTTGGAGTTTGCATTAAAACATAAGAAACGCAGTTATTTTAGAAACTGTTTTTCATTACTCTAAATTCCTACCATCTGGACTGTCTTGCTTTGGAGCAGACTTCAGCTTGCAGAAGATCAGTTTAGATCAAGCCAAAGCCAGATGCTCTTTGACAAAATAAGAAATACCTTTTGTGCCAGAACTGTATTTACATTTATGTGGCCAAAAAGGAACCCAAATATCATTGCATCAAAGGTTCTCTAAACAAGCTACATGCAGCCTTTTATTGGAAGCAAACACTTTATTTTTGGAACAAATCAAATGTGTCAATTTGCTTACTTTTCTCCCTGCAGTTTGGAAATGGATGGAATATTGACAAATATATGGTAGGAATACTGACCAGAGTGCTCTAGTCAGTGGTTTAAAACATTTGTATAGCCTAACAGAAAAAGCTATTCATCTTCTATATCCTCATCTACAAGACACTTATGTTCAAGTGTTCTAAAGCCTTTAAACCTGTCTTCATAATTCCAGAGCCACTCCCTATATCCTACATCATAATGCTATCAGCAGTATGCAAACTTATAACTACATCTATGGCATGTAGTTTTATAATAATAATGGCATCTATTATACATACAAAAAATGAGTAGCAGATGCAATCTCTGAAAATTTATTTACCATATTTTCTTGTGTATAACCCTGAATACTATACACATGCTCTTTTTAGAAATCCCCCCCTTCAAAGGGGGGGGGGGCCACAAAGGGGGAAGTTTACCTTGTAGTACAGTTAAGCACCAAAGATCTAGGGTTGCCAGGGGCTGCGAGGCACAAATCAATCTGGCAACCTAGGGACTATGTACCAGGTCTGATCCTGCACAGTCTCTGGGGCTGTGTACCAGGTTTGGAGCATGTGCTAGGTTAGACATGGTGTGCCAGGTTGGGCCAGATGGGCCCCACGTACCATTCTGATCCATTGCACAGTTGTGGAACCCTCCCCATGGGTTTGGAAGTGTGTTGGCAAGGGTGGAGGGAGAGGGGAAAAACAGTGGAAGCATGAAATTGCTATCGTTCCCAGAGCTACAGCAATTAATGCTATCACTCTGTTCCCACAAGCTAAATTTCTGGATCCAAGGGAAGCCCCTTTCCTTTGTATATAAGTGTGCACCCCAATTTCCTCCAGTTGGTTTTGAAGGAAAAGGTGCAAGTTATATGTGAGAAAAAGATATGGTAGGTTTTGAACACCTTCCCCCACAACATTCTCAAAAGAGAATAAGAGAAGCATGATCTTGAAATTACTGTAAAAAATGGGCACATAACTGCTTGGATTATCAGGATCAAATGTCAAACCTGGAAAAAGATAAATCAAAAGAGATTCCCAGGAGAACATTCTGGATTTGGTATACTTCTATACCTTCATTATGCCTTGGAGGATGGAATTAAATGCTCACTTATTAAAAATGTTGCTGATTATATCAAGCTGGGGGAAATTTCCTACTCTGCACAGCAGGGGTGGACAACCTATAGCTTGTAGGCTGGATCTGGTTGCGAGGAAGTGCCACCAATGCATGAGCCAGATAACACGGAACTGCACCAGGCTGTCCATCCCCTCTGCAGCACTTGCTTCCGTTGTGAGCCTGTGCTCCTCTTGCTGGAGAACAGGTCAAATTAGTATAGACAACTGACCCATCAGAGATTTGGGTAGCAAAAGACTTCCACCCAACAGCTACAGCCAGGTTGCAAGCTCCAGCCCACATCAGCCAAGGGCTGCTGACCATTGTTAGAGGTTCAGGATACAACCTGATGAAATGAAAAGCTGAAATAAGATGCACTTGCTTAGGAAGAAACAATTCAACATATGAATACGAAGTGAGAAAAACCACTGGCTAGGGCTACCATAATGCAGGAAAGCATCTACAGGTTATATTTTATCACAAATTGAATCTGTGTCATGCAATGTTGTTCGAGAGAAAAAGCAAATGATGAAATTAGCAGGCATTTTCTATGACTTGCATATAGTGTAGTCTCGCACACCTTTCAACTTTGGATAGATCTCACCAGAAGTAAACGTATCCAGTTTGGGGTACCATATTTCAAGAAGAGATCGACAAATGGGAAGAAGTCCAGAGAAGAGCAAGCAAGTCTGAGGCCTAAAACGCATGACATGTGGAAAAAACGAGAGAACCCAGGGTTATTTAGTGTGGGAAACAAAGCCAAGGAGAGGGTTTCAAAGAATCTTCAAATACAAAAGAGGCAATTATCCTGTATCCACTGGGAATAGAAAAAGTTAATTGGCCTAAACAGAAACAGGGAGATTTCATTTAGATAATCAGAGTTTTCCAAGTGTGGGGAAGGAGGGAGGTTGCTCATTGGACCAGATTAATCTATAGAAGTTGTGAAATCTCCATCACTGGGAATTTAAATTTTGTGTGTACCCTGCTCTTATTTTGTATGGTTTAGATCAGGGATTGGCAAACTTTGTCTCAAAGCCACTGGATCCAACCTGCAGACATGGGGCATCAGCGGTGGGGAGAAGCCATAGCGATCCTTGGATGATGGTGTTGCTGTGTGTCAGGAGGTGATGTGACTCCACCAGATTGTTGGTTAAGACATTAAGTGACATGGCTACCCGTGACTGGTCTTCGGTGATGCAGTGGTGGAGGAATGAGACCTTAACCTGCACTATCATGCGAACAGTGCGCGATTGCTAGTAGCCTAACCAATCAGAAGTTGCCCCTAGAGCATGACTGGCCGGACCAGCATGCTGAGGCCTCCAGAACATTCCATCAAGGGGGGACCCTGATTGGCTAGGGAGTCTATAAAGGGGACTGCGCGCCTCAGCGTAGGGTCCCCAGACGCTCCCGAACTCAGGAAGACAGCCTGATCACCTGTCTTGTCTGGACAGACCCCTAGGCCTCTAGCTAGATTCCTAGCATAGGCTACCACAGCTTATAGCTAGACCACGCGCAATCCGGAACGCCCTGTGTTGCCCAACTAGGCATCATACTTGTACTGATAGTATTTTCGGCTGCAGTCGACCTTCACGATTACACCTTGCTTGTTACTCGCTGCTACCCATCAGTTGTTCGTTTTTCTACCTGTACCACGTCATCTGTGTCTACCTGTCACTGTAAATAGTATTCAACTCGTTAATCATCTTGTTGGTTTGTAAGTAAACTTATGAATTTTCTTCTCCTACTACTTGTCGCGCTTTTTTCCTCTGACGCTGTCTCTCACCCCATCTTCATCAATAAATTACGCAACTGCGGCACTGATGCCTACACAGTTGGATAGATAAAAAAAAATTGGCTGACGGGGCGCACCCAGAGAGTAGTGGTGGATAGGTTGTACTCAACCTGGCGAGATGTGAGCAGTGGGGGCCCCCAGGGCTCGGTCCTCGGGCCCACACTGTTTAACTTCTTCATCAGCAACTTGGACAAGGGGGTGGAAAGCATGCTGTCCAAGTTTGCTGATGACACTAAGATGTGGGGCGAGGTGGACACACTTGATGGGAGAGAGAGGCTGCAACTAGATTTAGACAGACTACAAAAGTGGGCAGACGAGAATAGGATGGGGTTCAACGTAGACAAATGCAGAGTGCTGCACCTTGGGAGAAGGAATTCACAGCATACATACAGGCTGGGGAGTTCCGTTTTTGAGAGCACAGAGGTGGAAAGGGATCTCGGAGTCATTATTGACTCCAAGCTGAAGATGAGCCGCCCATACCAGACCG
>NW_005841979.1:3066477-3067877 GCF_000455745.1 Alligator sinensis | reverse complement strand
CATCCCTGCCTGTGGCAGGGGGTCAGGCTAGGTGATCTGTTCAGGTCCTTCCTGACCCTAGCTACTATGATACTATGAATGGGTGCTTCCTCTATGTTACAGCACAGAGAAGTAGTAGTGGCAGCTTGGTCCCAGCACCTATCCATCCCTGCCCTGAGCCAAGTTGTTCTAGCTCATGGCCTGAAAACAGTGGCAAACCACTAGTTTCAAAAGATAAATCCATCTTGAGCAGCAAGTGGAACCTACTTTTCTGTGATTTCACATATTTCCCGTTTACTAGATCGGCATTAGAAAAAAGACTTTTACACAAAGGAGCACTTGGTTCCTTTGTTTTGCCTGTGCAATGTGCTAGAGAAACCAACAGTCATCAAGTAGAAAAAGTTATTCCTCCTACCCCACATTCATACTGGAAGGAGTGGGAGGGGGAGAAAGGAAAAACAAGTGTACATATTGGACCAGAATCAAAGGGGAAAAAAAAAAAAGGGGGAAGTGGAAAAGAGAGTGTGAATGCATTATTTAGCAAGCACTTAAGTGCTTTAATGAATAATATCCTCTAAATATCAAAACCTTGAGAAGTATGCATTCAGAAAAAACATTTATTAAAAAAGGGAGCTAGAGCAAGAAGTGCAACACAACTATAATTACACAAGCAAAGGAAGATTAATAATTGATAGCAACAGTTACAATGTATGTCCTTTGAGCTTTCTGGTAGCAGATGCACTAACACTTTATTTAGTTAAGACATTAGTGCTGAACATTCATATTTGTGCGTTTCCCTTTTTAGGATGGAGAGGGTTTTATTCCCCCCCCACAAAAAAGATTTTCAGTTCTGTGAACATATTTCTAAGCAACTGAAAGAGAACACTTCAAATACAAGAATAGATCGTTCAAAATGAAGGCAAATGTCAAAGTTCTATTTTGCTTCCATTTCTTCCTGTACTGTTCAGGAGGGAGACTGAGCTCATTTTAGATTTTGTACCATACGTGATAACGAAAGCACTTTTCACAGGCAGGTGGCATATGGGTGGATCATGTTTCAAGTGAAGTTGTCCTGCAAGCTCAACTGTCTTCATTTACCTTGTGCTGTAGTTGTGCTCTTTTAAACTTGTTTCCTCCCCTACAGAACAAGCAAACAACCACCACCCACTATACCACCAGCTATTTGAGAGTTAATCCACCTTAAACCTCTTCACCAGTGGTCTCAAACATAAAGCCCATGAAACCACTCCATCTGGGCCACCAGCAGTCAAATTGTTCTCTCCTTTACACTGCTTCATGCACTGTTACATTGTTTAAACAAATTGAACAGTAAAACTACTGTAAACCTGCAGATCCCTTTTTTGCTGTCTTCATTTAACCTATTTATTTTTGTCAGCTGGCCCAGGAATGACAAAAGGAAG
>NW_005841979.1:3064619-3066446 GCF_000455745.1 Alligator sinensis | reverse complement strand
CGAAAGAAGAGAAAAAAGTGGTGGCGGGGGGGGGGGGGGGGGGGGAACGGGACATTAAATATAAGCAAATGTAAATGGGAAAACAGATTTTACTCCTTTAGGGTCCAACTTGGTTTCTCACCTTTTATTGAAAGTTTGAGATAAAAAAACAAACAAACAAAAAACCTTCCTCTAATCATAGCTTGACTTCTTTGAAGCTCCGACATGTAAATTAAAGAGATAAAAGGTACGCGGCTTTAAACAGAATTCTGAGCTTCAGTCTTAGGTTGTCATTTTAAAATTAAATATAGATTTATTTATTTCTTTAAACAAAATAGCAAATAAATGCCCTTGAAATAGGCTTGTCATCACAATCTATCCACACTGCTTTCTACGCCATCTAGGAGGCATTTCTAAGAAAGGGTTCAGTGGTTTTTTCTCCCCTGACAAATGCCCATTAGATCATGAAAATGGGATTATGGAATAAGAGGACTCAAGTGAAGAATCCTCACATCTGCTGAAAAAAGTAGCAGTTCTCCTTAATTTTCTATGTTACCTGTACAGTCATATCTCCAACCTGCAAGTGGACAGATAATGTGCATCTTACAAGCAAACCTACGAAGATGGTAAAGCAGATTGGAAAACATATGTCCTAGTAGGCAGAGTTAAAAAAAGTTAAAACTCCAGGAAGGGGAAGTTAAGTGAGTTTTGGTTGTTTGAAGGAGGGGAGAAAAGAGGACCCCAGCAGTTATAGGCCAGTCAGTCTTACCTCAGTCCTTGGAAAGACCTTTGAGAAAAGTATCAAGGAGCATATCTACAAGGGCCCAGCAGCAGAGGTAATGCTCAGAGGAAACCAACATGGGTTCATTGAGGGCAGGTCCTGCCCGACTAACCTGGTTTCTTTTTATGATCACGTCACAAAGTCCCTGGATGAGGGTGTTGGGATGGATGTTGTCTTCCTGGACTTTAAGAAGGCCTTTGACACTGTTTCCCCACAACATTCTCTTAAACAAAAAACAAAAACAAAAAAACAAAAAAAAAACCCAACAACTAGGAGACTGCAGCATTGATGCCTACACAGTCAGATGGGTGGCAAATTGGCTAGATGGTTGCACCCAGAGTGGTGGTGGATGGGTCATTTTTGACCTGGAGGGATGTGGGCAGTGGAGTCCCCCAAAGCTCGGTCCTGGGACCTGTACTGTACAACATCTTTATCAGAGATCTGGATGTGGGTGTGGAAAGCATGCTGTCCAAATTCACTGACAACACCAACTTGTGGAGCAAGGTGGGCACACTGGAGGGGAGGGACAGAATCCGGCTAGATCTAGACAGGTTACAGAGGTAGGCGGATGAGAATAAGATGGAATTCAATGCAAAGACGTGCAGTGTACTGCATCTAGGGAGAAGGAACCAGCAACACACCTATAGGCTAGAGAACACCCTTCTTGTCAACACGGTGGCAGAAAAGGATCTTGGAGTCATTGTTGACTCCAGGATGAACAGGAGCCACCAATGCAAGGAAGCGGTCAGTAAGGCTAACTGCACCTTGTTGTGCATCTACAGCTGCATCACAAGCAGGTCCAGGAAGGTGATCCTTTCCCTCTATGTGGCATTGGTCAGGCCACAGTTGGACTACTGCATCTAGTTCTGGGCACCGCACTGCAAGAAGGATGTGGCTAGCATTGAAAGGGTCAAGAGGAGGGCCACTCCTATGGTCAAGGAGCAGCGAGGCAGGCCCTATGAAGAGAGACTAAAGGGCCTGAACTTATTCAGCCTCCACAAGAGAAGGCTGAGAGGGGATCTGGTGGTCATTTACAAACTCACCAGACGGTGGGGACCAGCAGGAAC
>NW_005841979.1:3061339-3064588 GCF_000455745.1 Alligator sinensis | reverse complement strand
AGCAGGAATTGCGGGAGACTCTGTTCCCCCAGACACCACCAGGGTTACTAGGAATAATGGCCATAAATTGTTAGAAAGACGGTTCAAGCTGGACATCAGGAGGCATTACTTTACAGTTAGGGCTTCCAGGCTCTGGAATGGGCTCTCAAGTGAAGTGGTACTCTCTCCTACCTTGGGAGTCTCCAAGAGGCAGCTGGACAGATATCTGACTGGGGCAATATGACCCTGGCTCCTGTTCCTGCCCGGGGCAGGGGGTCACACCTGATGATCTGTTTAGGTCCCTTCCACCCTAAACACTATGATTAAGAATTCAACTTCTTCCACCCTGATGTTTACATTCTGAAACCTTGTACGACCAACCTGATTTTAGCCTGTGCCTCACAAAATAGTTAAAGACTGCAAACACACATTCAAAATGATCTGGGAAGTTTCTCCTAGGTTTATTCTTCTGGTAGGAAAATTTAACCTAGAGATGCCTGAACATAAATTCAAATGCTGAGCCGTTGATAAGCAAAGAGCTTGCAGCACTAACTGCACACATCTCAGTCTGACTGGAGACAGATGGCAGCAGTACACAGGGCAGCCCTGATTGAGCTGTGCGAGACAGCCAGAATCAGCCTTAGTGCAATGAATAATACAGAGTCCAAATTCAGTCCAATTGCTGTGAGACCAGGATGTTTCAAGGCAGAGATTCTTATCTCCTGTTGTGTGTGGCATGCACACAACTTAGACAGCTAACGCAAAACAATGCTAAGGAAACTTATAGATTGCCTACAGATTAGATCTTTAAAAAGAGCTTCCTTGCAGTTTGCATTCTAGAGGCTATATACAGTTGACAAGTCTTACAAAATTTTTCTAAGAACCACTGCAAGCAAAACAATCTAAAATTTTCTATTAGTGCCCTTAGGTTAATTTCAAGACCTAGCTGGTAATCATCAGCTGATAGTTCACAAAAAAGTTACTTTTGCTTTCCACAGAGTCCAACTCTTGTTCTAAGGCAGATAGCACTCTGGTGAAAGATTCATGGGAGTCAAAAATCATACACTTCATAGGAACACTACTGAAAGCATCTTGCCCTGACAGTCCAAAGCAGTGGTTCTCAACCTATTTGCCATATAGTGGGCCACACTTGCAGCTCTCAGTGTTACGTGGGCCACACCCACACAACTTACTTCCTGTGTATTCATTAAAAAAAAAATGTTTTAACAAGATGTCACATGGGCTGCAGCAGTGTGCCAATTGGGCCATAGGCAGCCCCACAGCCTGAAAACCACTGGTTTAGAGGAATTGTGTAGATCGCAAGGTCAGTTTCCACTGCGAATTATGCCAGCCTTGAAAACGGAAGAATGTTACTCCTAAGCAGCACTCCTACAGTGAATGAACAATTGGCTAGGGAAGTAGAAAGTTAAGACTGTAGCCATTCAGGAAAACTATGCAGCAGATATACAAGTACAGAGAGTCATGTGTGGCTCCCCCAATGACAAAAGCTGAGACAGAAGTTGCCTGTTATTATAAGTACCTGTACAAACAGTGAGGAAAGGGAACTTTGGAAAGGAGAGCAGAAAACTCAGCTAGAGATCCAGCCAAGACAAGTAGTAGGTAGAAAAGCACTCCGTTTTAATCGCCCAATTTAAAGCAGCAGTCTCATAAGAGTATAAACGGAAGGGAAAGAATTACATCAACTCTAACAGGTCTTGTATGTAGTTGTATTTTTGTTAAGGGAAGTCACATATCAATTAAATGCTATTCATCCAGCTAATACTGCTCTGCTCCTCTTCCCCTACCCCCATGCCTCAGATGCAAAAACATATCAAACACTACCACCACTGAACAGCATGCTTAATACACATATTTAATCTGAGCCAAAATAACTCCTCAAACCTCACTAAAAGGCTTTGAAATCCTAACCCAAAGCAATGCTAAGGAAACTTATACTTAAGGAGGGAAAGGAGCCCAGACAAGGAAAGAAGGAAGCAGGAGATCAGTCCAAAGATGTGTGGTGGAGAATCCAAATCCTTCTTCTACAAAGAACTGCAGTGGAAGATGACTAAGTCTTTAGGATTTTTGTTTAGGTATCTATATCTTTATAGCTAACAAAACACACACACACACAAATAAATATCAGAAACAAACCTAGAAGAATTTTCCCAGGTCATTTGAACGCATGTTCACATCATGAGGCACAGGCTGAAGTCAGGCTGGTTGTACAAGGTTTCAGAGTAAACATCAAAGTGGAAGAAGCTGAATTCTTAAACAACCAGAGCTCACTTACCTTCCTCCCCCTGGAATTTTACTCAGCCTACTAGGACATGCCTTTTCCAATCTGCTTCACAAGCAAAATCTACAAAGATAGGAAGATACATATTATCTCTCCTCTTGCAGGCTGGAGATACAACTGTAGAAGTAACACAGAAGATGAAAAGAGAGCGGCTACTTTTTTTTTTTCCAGCAGATGAGAGGATTCTTCCCTCGACTGATCTTTTTCCATATATACATTTTCATTACTTAATAGGAGTTTGTCAGGGAAAATACACACAACCCTTTCTTAGAAATGCCTCCTGAAATGGCATGGAAAGAAGAGTGGATACATTTTGATGACAAGAAACCTATTTAAAAGGGCACTTATTTGCTTTTTAGTTTGTCATTAAAAAAAATAAATAAATAAATAAAAATGTATATTTAAAATGACAACCTAAGGCTGAAGCTTATAATTCTATTAAAGCCACATACTCAGTATCTCTTTAATTTACATGTTGGAGTTTCAAAAAGTTAAACTACAATTAGAGGAATTTTTTTTTTGTCTCATGCTTTCAAGCAAAGGTGAGAAACCAAGCTGGACTCTAAAGGACAAAAGTCTGTTTTGCCATTCAGTTCCACTTATATTTAATACACCTCCCCCAAATAAAGTTTGCTTTCGTCACTCCTGGGCTGGCTGACGGAAATAAATAGATTGAATGAAGACAGCAAGAAAGGATCTGGGGATTTATAGTAATGTACTCTTTAGACAGATAGTTGAAGAGTGCTGAAAAGGACTAGACCTAGACACTACTGTGGTGTCCTGAAGTCTTCTACAAAATTTGGAGTCTTACTAATTTATACTTGCAGCTTTGGGGGAAAGCCTAATTGCATTCATTGCTTAACTGGTTTTCTTCTCTTTCAACTCTTGCCTTCCCAGTCTCCCTTAATTACTACAGCTGCTTCCCCCCCCCCCCCCCCCCACCATCCTAACTTTTTTTTTTTCCTCCCACA
>NW_005841979.1:3048092-3061255 GCF_000455745.1 Alligator sinensis | reverse complement strand
CGCCCCCCCCCCCCCCCCAACCATCATTCCTATAATTTTACCTTCTCCAGAGAAGAATCAGTTACAGAATTTCACTCAGCTCATCTTTCTCCTGATTTAATTAACTTTAAAGGGATAACAGTAAAAATACAGAGTTGTTAAAGTAACTAGCAATTAAATATAACACCTACAACATAGGTAGAAAAATACTAAAATTATATTACTCTTTTCTTATCCCGAAGACCTCTGAAGGGGAACAGCCAAGGTAAAGTGGAAGGAAGAACAAAGATAGAATGCTGCACTCCTCCCCACTCTGCTTTTTAAAAGTGTTTTCCATAATGTCAAAGAAACCCCTTTCCTTACACAAGAAACTAACGCAAAATACATTTGTTTATACACATCCTTATCTTTGCATGAACTAGATGCTTACATGCAGCAACAGAAACTTAAGTGCCAACTTACAACTATAAACCAGTAAGCAAAATAGCACATCTCACTTTTTCAATAGCTTGCTAGCTATACATGCCCATTACTTCAACTACACTACTCCCAAACCCAATAAGATTTTGCTACAAGTAAATTCCATATGCTGAAACCAATCATTTCAAGAAGTCTCCACTGTGAAGAGTCCATTATTTTTTAATGCTCAACTATACTACTGACCTGGCCTTTTTGCAATCTATTAAATGTTAACAACTGCACCCACATCCACTTCAGAAAACTGTTCCCCTCAACAGAAGGGCTTCTAGGGGTACAGCAGCTGTCCTCACGAAAAACAAGTTAATAAGGGCCATAATATGCCTTGTTTTGCCAAATGTGTTTAAAAATAACTTACCCTGCACTTCATTGCTACACAAGCTCTGACCATTGCCAGAAAGCAGAACTAGGCCTCCTGCAAAAGCCTGAGGACTGTAAAAACTCTAAAAATCAGGGACAAGCATATTAGTCGGTTTTGTAACTTAGGGATATGGAATAAAGGTTAATGTTTCAGCTATTTTATACATGCTGTTAGAAAGCTGCAATAAAATAAAAGCTATTTATAAAGGGACAAGTTGGAAAAAAAAGGCACAGACCCCTTCTCAAATTCACGTGCTCACATATTTTTTCCTAACACTAGTAGAAAACAGCATTTCTGACCCAGAAGCAGCTGCAGGTTACTCAACTCCTGCTAACAGCAGTGTTAACAAGTGGTTACAGAAGTGGGTTAAAGCAGAAACACTAAGAATGACTTCCATGGGCTAATTCTCAGCATGTGCTCCTGAAACACAGCATTTCAAAAACAAACAAACCACAACAAATCCCTACTCTGCAAAATAAGAGTGGGAACAAATGAACGACAAACAGCATAGAAACAAGATGGAAAGAAACTAAGGATCCAGTCTACATACTGAAGTTGTACCTGCGGCGTTAAAGAAGCGTTACAATGCCCTGTCAGCCAAACGGAGAGAGTGTTTCATAGGAAGAGTCAAATCGGTAAAATCTATTTTTACACCAGAACAAGTGCATCTGTATTATAACCTGGACCAATATAATGCCAGCACCAAAACAATGGATCCCAAGATGTGGGAAGTCTTAAATCAAGCCCGCAGGGCAGCATACTGTAAAAGCAGAAGTGAGAATGGGAAGGCAGCCGTTACAAAGATCTCTGGAGAACAGGTTTTGCTTTGGCAAGCTCAGTCGCGTTATATATTTTTAAACAAAATGAGTCATAGCTCTTTGATTTAGCTAGTAATTTTTTATCATTATTTCAAAAGGATGTTTTCCTAAGCAGACACCTGTTACACTCATGCCTGTTCTCACAGTGCCTTTGATTCAGCCGGTGGTACATTACAAACCTCTTACACACACAGCTGAAGGGAAAGCTTTCCAAGAGAAAGTAAAATGGCAGCAGTGTGAATTATAGATGTCAAAACCATGTTACATGAAAGTGCACTGGCAAGATGGAACTCTACACAATTTGTCACGAGAGGGGTAAGTTATTTTAGCGAAGAACAATTGCTGAAAAGACTTGCCAAAAAAAAAGTTTTCCCGACTTTAAAAATAATGTTATACATTCAAATTAATATACTGCCTTTCTATGAAGACTAAGATCTCTTGAGTTCAAAGACCAAATTTTTTACTTGAATGCCTGAGATAAGGTTCATTACTGAATTTCAGAAGCATCAATATTTTACTCATTCCTCTTCTCCAATTTGATTCTGAATAGCGCTGTTCTATTTTAGTTATATTATGTGCGTTATGTCCTGTATGGAACAAAACAGCTTTAGACCTTAAAGGTAGGCATGTTTATATATTTGTGTATGCTTCTTTACAAGAAAATTTTCAAAGTGAAATGGTTATGTAGTCTATTCTGAAAAACTACTTTTAGAAATTAAAAAAAAAAAAAAACAACACAACACAAAAACCCACAAAACAAAAACTTAACTCAGGTGAGGCATCTAGAATGCAAAATTAACTTTGTTAGAGGGGAAAACATTGCTACTTTAACAGAAGTCAGTCCTGTAAGTCCAAAATTTTTCACGTCACAATGACAACTTCAAGTGCCCCCTCCCCAAAATCTGGAGGAAAAAAAAAAAAAAAAAGCACGAAAAAAACCAACACTAAACCAGTTGTTATAGACAACAATATTATAGCTCAGTAGTACCTAAAGGCAAGTAACACAAGTAAGCTCTCAGTGGTAGTTATGAACCAAGCTTGAGAATAATACCAATGACAGAAGGAAAGGTTGGTTGGTTTTACAGGAGACGTCTACTATATTTGCTTTATGATTCTAAATAATTGCATAAAATTCTTATTTGTGTCTAGCATAATTGGATCAACACACCATGTCATAGCATAAAACAGCATGTGAACAATTACATCACTTTATCTAGGACCAAATCCCTGTCCATTTAAAATAGGTAAAAAGTTCCTATAGGTTTCCATGGGATCAGTGCTTGCTCTTTTGAAAGCATTTATCTTAATTTTTTTTTACTGCTGCCTATCATCACAGCATACCAAGCAAGAGAGGAAGTGAGGCACAAGCCTATGAGCCTAAGTCATAGAGCCTACAGGCATATCACATTCTGTTTAGACTATGCTGTCCAAGATAAAACATCCTGTACAAGGAAACCAAAATTAATTTGAATCCACAAGCTTATTTATAGATACTACAGAACCTATTATTATGCAAGTGTTTTATTTGGTTTTGTACAATCTGAGCAGCTTCAGATTTCTGATATATTTTAATCTTCCTGAGAATTCTTGCTGAATCAAAGAAGTTTTGACAAGGCATCTTCCATGAGAAGAACCCAGAGTAGTGCCCATTTTAGATCAGAGTAAAAATTTGTCTAACATGGTCTTAGGCTAACTGAGTCTTGAAGGACACAATACAATTTAAGTTGCCTGGAAGTGTTGACTTCCAGGTTTCCCCAGATATAGCATACTGTGCTGTAGTAACTAGATTACAGGATGGCCTTCTATACCCAGAGGCAGATAGCTCTAGATGAGACAGCCAAGCAGGTTGGGGGGAAAAGTATTCACTCTTTTCCAACTAATTCTGATACAAGATACATAACAATATCCCTTTAACAGTTTTGGAATTGATCATTTCTCAAAGCTACAGGAGCTAAAAAAGGGCATTACCAAGGAATGAGTTTTCCCAGCCTTTTCCAAGCCAAGTTGCAACAGACACAGAAGCAGTTGAATAGCACCCTTCTGCACAAACTTTCCTACTGAAATATATTTACCCAACATGGTAGAACATGCTATGTGCAATTAGATACTTGAATATGAATTAGGTTAGGTTAGATTTGAAATCTGATGTCATTATTATGAACGACTTTAGCTCTTCAGTTATTTTGGACTGGGTTCCACCACTTGCTTGCAAAAAGCCCTATTAATTCCAGCAGGGGGAAATAAACGAGTTGTTACTCAACATGAGCAACAAGGTTTTATTTCTGTTTTGTTTTTTTAAATATATATTTTGGAGTTTAATCTTTGCTTCTCTTGAGACTCTGCTCTACATTGCATCTATAAGATGTATCAATTCAGCTATTTGGAGATCTTTGTTTTGTATTTCACCGAATACAAGAAGTGAGACTGGAGCTGATCCAGGTTTCTTTTTAATCTAGTGCATGTTATGACATAAACCAGGGCCAGCTGTTTCACAGGATGGGGCAGATTAACCTCATACTAGGCAGTTATGTAACAATTTGCATTTACAGAAAGTTTTGCCTAATTCTTCTCAGGTCGGAATTAACATTATTCCCAAACATCATAGTTCCCTGCTTAGTTACACAAATCTGTGGACTAACAAATTGACATATACACACTTATAGTCTCAGATGAAATGACTAGTAAAATTAACTCACTTGAACCTGTATTTTATTATAGTCCAAGTGACATGTAGAAGGCAAGAAGAGAGATCAAAACCTGGGAAACTATATCCTTGAACGCAATGACACAGAAGACGACTTACAGGTGGACTGCTAATTGAACATGCTCCAAGTTCAGTATCTTGATCACTGGAAGCATAAGCAAAAAAACAAATAGCAGTAATAGAGAAGTGGCATCACCTGCCTGTATAATATTAATTAAAACATTATTAAAAACACTGACCACTTTAAAGAAAAATTGTGGCAAGTTTGAATGGGTCCAGAAAAAAATTACAAGAGCTAAAATAAGAAATATAGTAACTCAGCTTCTAAGGGTTGTATTCTGATCAGTCTACTACTGCCTGGGAAGCAGGGATGTTTCAGCAGTGGGCTTTATAACAGGAGGGCATTAGGGAAAGCCTATGGCTGGAAGCCAAAATAAAAAGAGTTTAAAAACCACACACCTCATTCAGTCTCAACAGGGAGCAATTGGAACAACTTAAGAGCATGATAGAACATTCCTTCAAATCCTTACATCAGGTCTGTCCAATTGGCAACCCCTGAAGGGTTAGCATGTGGCCCACAGGCTCCTGGCATAGCTGCCAGAGGGCTCTTCCAGCTCCCCTGCCCTCCTCCAGCTTATACTTAGTGCCCCTGCTCCAGGGGAATCAGAAAGGGGGAGGGGCAGCTGCCTGGGATGCCTGCACAGCCAAGAGTGCAGTTGGGAGCCAGGTTGCCCACACTGCACATGCAAGGGAAGAGTCGCACGTTGTGGACTGTAGCCCACACAGCCTGTGGCCCCCACTGCCTGCAAGTTGCACAGCCCTGCCATACATCAAGACTAGATAGCTTTCTACAAAGACAAACTAAAAGCTCACATCCAATGATTATGGAATTAATGGGATAGGTGCTATTGCCTGCATTATGCTAGAAGATCATGAGATTCCCTTCTAAGTGTACAAGCTGACACAAAAGATGGACTTTGAAGGAGGCTCTTCATTTCCATGGCTCAGTTACATTGTTTGGCCTCTGTTTTCAAATTATACAAGTTTGTAATATAAAAGGTGCATCACAGCAAAGGCCCATTTATTATGAGCACTCCACTTGGCGATTTCTAAAATTCTTTCGGTGTGCTTTTATGTTGAAAACATAAGGTGTCAGAAACCAACACAAGGTGACCACACAGGCTTGCATGATTTCATGCAGGGCTCTCTACTGGTCTGGAAATTTGCAGCAGGGCAGCAGCAATTAACACTGTCACTGCTCCCCCACTACCAAACTTTTGGATGTGTGGGAAGATCCAGGGGCCAGATCTGGCCTGCAGGCCAATGGCTGAGCACAACTGAGTTAACCACCTGTCTCTCTCTGAAATAAAACACAAGTTGTTCAAATAGTTTCATTTACCTACCAGAACTCCTCTGGTAGTCACCTATACCACCCAGCTTGGACACATCCTTAAGGATCTCTAGCTCTTCCTAGGGAATGAGGACCCTCAAGGTAGTCTTGGTAAGCAAGCTTGTTCCAATTTACAGGCAAGCCCCCAACCCCAAACAAGGCCTTTCCAGCAATGTACTTAACGCCACTTCTCACCAGGCCAGCAGGCCTTGTCAGTCCAGATGCCAGCACTGCCACCTCATAAACACAATTCATACCACAGGAAATGTATGACATCCAGGGTTCATTCACTTGCTCCTCTACCTTCCTAACATATGTCATCACCATATATGCAATCTACACTGGACAGAAGATAACCCTTATGTGAAAGAATGAGTGGACACCTAAGTTCAGGTCCAGAAAGACATAAAAGCCAGCAGCAGAACACTTTAGCATCTCTGGACATTCCCTCCCTGACCTCAGGAGTTGCTGTTCTTATATAAAATTTGAAGAACTAACTTGAACATGAAGTGGCAGAACAAGAAATTATCCATAGACTCAACTGTGTTAAGGATGGTTTCAAAGACCATATAGATTATTATCCTGTTACCTGGAGTAGCTATTAACATATGGTGAGACACAAGAACTAACAGTTGGAGTTAACTAACCTTGTCATCCCTATTGACCTTTTCAACCCACTTTTTTGCCTCTCAGTAGTGTCCTGTCCTTCCCCTCTGTATTCAAATGCCTCTCAATTTTAAACTCTTTCTTCTGCAAGTTCATTCAGTTTGACTAAATGAAAGCTCATGACTCTCAACTAGTTAGTTTCTACCATGCCAGCCTGCCCTACCTTCTAGTTAGCAAAGTACTACACAGAGGCTTGGATCAGTGCTACGGACTGCACAAATGGTCATTGCCCCAGAAGTTGGCAATAGAAAACAGAGCTCAATGTGACAAATGCAACACAGACAAAAGGAAAGAAAAACTGAATGAAGTTAGATCAGTTATACAGTAAGATGTCAAGTTTGGTACTTCAATGCTAAGAATTTTAGGGAAATAATTCACCAGATATGTCACCCTTTCCATTAGATGCCTGAGCAACTGCAGTAGGGAAAAAGCTAACTGCTAACCAAACCCTGCATTCCCATTCAGCAGAACAACAATTCATAAACTTCAGTCATTCAAGTCCAAGCTATTTCTTTGCTCCCAAAAAGCAGGATTGTTCTCTGCTCCTGTTTCCCTGTCCCAGGAGCTTCCCTGAAGCCGCAGCATATCAATCTGCAGCAGCACAGTACAGCACAGCACTGCAAAGGAGTGAAAGAGTAACAAGGCATACTGCACCAAACAGCAGATTAGCCCTGGGTCACATGGCCGTCATCTGTCACCTAAGACAAAGCCCATAACTCAAGCAACTGCTTCAAGTTAATGCCGTAGTACACAGTGATGGTTTGAAAATGTATTCTATATGCAAGTCTCCAATTATAGAAACAGATTCTCTAAACAAAGGATTAAAAGACCCCACACACTATGTTTTGTGCATTTTGGAGGCTAATGATCTTCAGACACTAAAGGGCACCACAAGACGAGCTTCAGACTTTAGTAAGTAGGTGCAGAAATGAACTCACTCTGACCAAGTGACTGGAAAAAACATACAATATGCTGTCACCATTGACTGACCACTTGTTTGCTTTAACTATTATGCTAACAAGGACTTCCTCTATGCAACCAGCACTGATCAAATCTCATCACTAAAAGGAACTACACTCACCTAATTTATAAACTAAAGATACAAAACCCTTTTTACTCTGGGCAGAAGCAGTTTTCCTTTTCCAGTTGAGGATAAGAGTGGACGCTAAACCATCCATTTCTGCAAAACTCGAGTTTTTCTAAGTGGTAGCTGAGTTTTTAATCCCTTTCAGTTACAAAATGAATAATACTCCAAGAAATGGCACTGCATCATTTTGACAGGCTGGAAAATTTAGGAAGGCAGTTTCAGTGCACTTACAAGCTGCTCATATCCCCTTGCACCCAAGAAACAGGATTAAATACATGGGTAGTTGTTTTCACCGTTACTGTTCAAAACCTTGACTGTCAGCTTCACTTGCTTTTACAGCTGCAAAGTATGTGCTGCAAAAGCATTGGAGAGATTCAACTTCTGCAACTAGCTTTTGAAAGCAGTTCCTCCCAGCAGCCAGGGTAGTATTGCAAGATGGCCTCTTTCTCCAGAGAAAGGCTGCTATGCTTTGGAAGTCAACATAAAAGGGCTCCAACATAAAGAAAAGGATCAACCATGCCAAGTTGAAGGTAACTCTCTCTTAGGGGAGGGAGAGTGGGATTCCTCTAGGAAGTGGGGCTATAACTAGGATGACCATAATAAATTTGAAGGAAAAATCAGGGACAGAGGGAAGCCAGCACACACGCGTACTCCCCACCCTCCACCTGAGCCACCCAGGAATGGGGCTGGGCAGGACGGCACGGCACAGCACATGTGTACACCCCCTACCCCCTCACCCCATGGCTCCTAGGAGTGGCGCCAGGCAGGACAGTGTGGCACGTGATCACACGCACATGACCCCTCAGCTCTTTCCCCCATCCCAATTCTACTGCACAAGTGGACCAGGGAGCAGCATGCTGGCTGGGCTCCCCGGAGAAAACAGAAGCAGAAGATCTGGATTGGCATGAACCCACCCACACATGCCTAGGTCCTCAGTCAAAAGTCAGGCACATGCAGGTGGATTCACACCAATTTAGTACTTTTGCTTTAATTTTCTCCAACGGCTGAGACAGCCTCCAAAAGCCAGAACTGTCCCCAAGGTGGGACATATGGTCACACAGATATAGCCCATAAACCATGACTTAATTCGTGGCAGTTGAGGACTCCAAAACTTTATCTTGCAATACTCGTTTCTTTCTTGTAAACAGGAAGACTGAAAAAACAGTCTCTCTAAGATCCTTAAAAAGCTTTAGCGATTCCACATGAGTAAGCTAACGTATGGAAAGGAAAACGAGACCTAGAGACGGCTCTTCTAAAATGTCACATATAATGGTTCTTAACTGAACAAACTCCCCCACACCTTACCCCACTGCCTGCTTGAAACAGTACTGCTCTAAAACCTCTAGCTCAACTATGCTGACTCATTTCCTGTAAACATGGGAACCATACAAATTCACCTTCTACTGTGTTCCAGCTGCAGTCCCCTCCCCCCAAATCTTTGTCACAGGAGTACTATTAGCAGGATCTCTGCTAACTGCATATTTAGCAAGGACAAAGCACAAGACCAAAGTCCTTGGGGGCCACACACACACAAAAAAAAAATAAAAATCTGGCTTTTGTTTGCACAGAGCTTCGCATGTGGGGACACTTCCAAAAACCAGAATAGACAAGCCAAAGCCATCCCAAGGCACAGCCAGTATAAACAGTGTTTTCCAGAACAGCCACTCAATCCTATTTCTTTAGGTAGAGTCCCCTTATCTGGTCTCCTCTTTTAAATACTGTACCCCACTTTTCCATCTTCTTCCTCAAACTGGTACAGCCAAAGTAGTCATAAATCCTATTGCATTGAGACCAATGTGGCTCCATTGCCAGAGCAACACTACATTGGAATATGGCATCTGCTTTCTTTATTATACCATTTCCCAGAAGGTATAACATAAATGCCAATAAGCATTTTTCAGGGATGCATTTGGTAGCCATGTTAGTCTGAGAGAAAAAGAAATGCAAAACTCTAGTACGCTTGGTTCAGAGAGGATACCTTTTATTAGACCAACTAAAAAATATAAAATAAAATAACCACTTGTGTTGCCACTTACTGTGCAGTTAAACTGAGTGCAATACCTACACAAAGTAGATAGTCGGCTATGTACCGAAGCAGGTTCTGCACCTAAACTCTGGATGTCTGCATACTAGTTATTACAGTGTATCCTAAAGGCCAAAGTCTGGACCAACATCTTGTTATGCAGTTAAAGCAAACTACCTATTTATCCAGTATGGATTTAAGTAGAATCCACTGTAAACAGATTATGCCCCTGAAGTACATTAAATGAACTGGCACAACAGCTGTTGAGAACTTTATATTTTACAACACAACCCTTACTTCATAATCCAGTCTTCACCTTCTTGATTCACAAGCCTTTTTAGGAGTTCAGCGGTTCTGGCCACAGACCCAAGGCAGACAACCAGGCCAACAAAGGCAAAACAAATCGATGTGCTTCCAGCAGCTCAGCTGTGGCAGCTGTCACCAGAGCACAAAGTGTATTCTAGAAAGACACCAGCCGCTGAGACTGCTGCATCTGGCATACAGCATGGGAGAGGCACACGTGTCTTCTGCTGACTGCTAAATGGCAGCAAGAGTTTTACTGTGCTTGGTGAAGGTGGTGTAACTGCTGGAAGAGTTTTACTGTGCTTGGTGAAGGTGGTGCAGCTGCTTGCAAAAGGGAAGGGGTTCTGCTGTTGCACAGCAGCCGGGTGTGGGCATGCACGCAAGACGCTGTAATGAGGATGAGGCTTAGGATGTCAGATTCTTCCACAGCACCTAAAACATGAATTTGCAATGCTAAGATCAAGCAAAATTAAGATAGAGGTGATGACTCAAAAAGCACAAGCCCCATGTTTTCCCGTGGATATAACCTTACAAAACAAAGGGATTTCAAGGTTTCCCAAGCAATGTTTACCTTAGATGAGTATTTATGAAGTTTCTTTGACAGGCACCCTTTCCAAAACCTCAGTCTTTAAACAAACAAACAAAAAAATACAGGAAAAATTATTTTTATCTGGTTCCAGACTGAAAAAGCCATCTCTATCTGGACTGATGCTAAAGTAGAAACAATGCTGAATTTACTGCTGTGACTTGGACCTGGACGTTTCAAGAACAAGGTGCTTCATTCAGAGATGTTTTGCCACTCCGTATTTTTTCTGAAAGGACTATGCTATAAATTTAACAGTGCTTGAAGGCTACCAGCTCACTAGTCATACAGGGCAACTAGCATGGGACCCCCTTCTATTTCCCAGTGAGTGGCATTTTTTTTTAAACTAGCATTGAATTAAAGTAGGTAAGAACCCTGCCCAAGTGCTACAGGATGACTCTGAAAAGTTAAATACAGCAGCTTACACATTGGCCAGCCACAAATAACCAGTTTACAGCAACACCTAATAAGGCATGGTGCAAGTTAGACATATCTCTGTTTTTTCTAGCACATATTAGGTGACTGCACTGGATTCCAAGATTAAAAAGAGCAAGCAAAAAGTTCCTATACTGTTGTCTAAAGATATCACATATCAGTGAACTGAAACTATGTTTTTTGCTTGTTTGTTTGTTTTAAGGCCACTACTAAGGGATCTCAGTTTCAGACTCATGCAGGCTTACAATAATAGGGTTGGCAAGGACAGCAAAGGAATGGCAGCATGTATCCACTCTCCCACACAATGTCTATGATGGGATAGCTGTGGCCACTTGGTGCAGTTTATAAACCCTGATAACCTCACTCCAAAGACTATACAAATTTAGAAAGAAAAAAAAAAAATCAGGGTAACTACAGCATGAATGTATGTGGATCTTCAAGCATGCAAGTTGGATTTTAATACATTAAACACAGATTTATATTCTAATCTATTTCCAAAGATTAAAAACTAAAAGCACCTAAGGTTTAGCTAAAAGAATCCTCTAATAAAAAATAATGTTTAAGAAGCTTTCCTGTCTGCCACTTAAAGAATTCAGTTGTTATAACATTTTAATCCATGCATAATTAAGTGATTGCATAGTGAAAACATGACAGAAACAGCTCATTTCTGTGGCACCTACATTCCTTTTAAAGGAGGCGATTTCTACAAACATCCCTAATTTGTAAAAGCCTATTAGTTAAAAAACACCAAACAAGATGTCAGACAAATCTGAACAGATTAACCATGTTTCATTAAACCAGTGATTTATTAACATACTTGTGGGTACACTCTTAAGAGAGTCATTCTATTAAAAATGTCCTGTGTAACCAGCAGCCTTTCAGTATATCTTAAGATGCCAGAAATGTATTTTTTGTTCCCTTGGAAGTATTAGCCAGTTAGTCAATAACTTGCTCTTTTTAGCACTGCTGACAAATAAAGGAAATAATTGCTTATCTATCTCAGCAAGGATTTCTTGGGGTGATATTCTTAACTACAGTTAGACAAGTTTTTGAACATAAGCCATGAAGAAAAGTGCCTTGCATTCAAAAGCTTGTCATGAAAACATACGAATTGCTATTTATTACCGAGTCAGAGCACAGGTCCACTGTACCCAATATCCCGTGTCACTGCATGTCTACCTGGAGTAGCCAGGCTGTGGTTCCTTCACTGCCTCCTCAGAACTTCCTGCAGAGGTTCTGGCTGCACTTCTCCCCTTACCTGTTTATGCACTCCCCATCTGTGGCCTCACTAAGTCCTGGGACCTCCTGGCCAACCTCCTACTGGCCCTAGCCAAGCTGGCAAAATATTTGACGAGGAAGGAAGCTCTGGCCAGGAGGACCCTCAGGGATTGTGGGGCCGCTTTCTTGTCCACTGACCACTCACCTCTGGATGCAGTTTCACTGGCCAACATCCACTGGCTCCTTGAACTCATTTGAAGGCCATTGGGTGCTAGCCAGCATACTCTGCTCAGCGTCCCCCTTTGATGCACTTGTATTCAACCTACAGCACTCACGCCTACCCCGTTTTGTCTTCCTGTTGTTCCAAGCGATCACTGAGATCCCCTTCATGGCCTCCTTATCAAGGGGGGGCGGGAAGGTTATAGCCGCACTTGGTAGGCTTTGGCCCACATTCCAGAATGGTGCATCAAAAGGCCTGGGTCACAGCATGGCAGAGCACGTGCTGCTGAAAGAATGAACCACGTCTGACCAGGGCTCCCCTACTCACCTCGCTGCTCCTCTCTCCCTTGTGGTCTCCAGCATGGAGGGCATTTTGCAGCTGTCCCAAGGAGGCAAATGCTTCATCTTGTTTATCAGCATCCTCATGTTTCAGATTGGTGCTGGCGGCGCTTTAGCTAAATCTCACTGAATGAGTTGAAGTGCCCCCACAGCCACTATGAAGTGTGGGGACCAGGGTTCAAGTTTCACTTGGACTCCTGTGGGGAGGGGGCTTGTGGCAATAGCAACTTAAAGGAGCCGCCCCAACCTGAGCTGCTTAGAAAGGCACGGGGTTGCCCGGGGGCTCATCTCTTAGGGGGCAGCTCAGCCCCCCCGCATTTCAAACCCCAGTGGGGACACCAATACACAAAACGCGGGAGGCTGGCTGCAGAGCACTACTTACCCCGCTCCAGCAGACTCCATTAATCGAGTCTGCACTGATGAGGTGCAGTAGTTGCAGCAGGTCGGAGCAGCCTCCCCACACGTGTCCAGGCACCCTCAAGTCCAGGGAGCGGAGACGCAGAGGCTGCCCCACACTGCCGAGCCCCCCCGGCCCGGCCCGGCCCAGCCCCCCGACCCCCG
>NW_005841979.1:3044981-3047608 GCF_000455745.1 Alligator sinensis | reverse complement strand
TTCTTCCTCGCTCCCTCCCCCCACCCCCCGCCGCTGCAGCTTGAGGCCTTGCGCTTAGAGCAGCCCCCACAGCTGCAGACAAAAGCCCGTGTCCTCCCTCTCCCTGCTAGCTCTGCCTGTTTTCTACCGCGGGGATGTCCCGCTCTTCTGGGCTTTGCTGCTTGCTGCTGCCCCCCTTTTCTGCCATATGTGGCAAGGTGTTTTTAAGTGCTGCCCCGGCGTGGGCTACAGCTGAGGCTGAGGACTTCAGCTGGGCTGTGCCAATTCCTCTGCTAAGCAAAAGACTGGGAAAGGGCCAGTGAAGTGCCTCTCTTTAAACAAAGGCAAGAAGGACCCCCCTGGGGAAGGACAGGTGGGTTAGCCTCACCTCAATACCTGGGAAGCTACAGGCGCACATCCTAAGAAAGGCTGTTTGCAAGCATCAGGAGGAGGAAAGGCTGATCGCAAGCAGCCAACATGGATTTATGACAAACGAATAGTGTTGAACAAACCTGATGTCCTCCTTTGAAACTCACTGCTTGGGTGGATGAAGGGAATGCTGTGCATAGTGTATCTGGACTTCAGCAATGCTTTTTACAAGGACTTCAGCAAGGCTTTTCTCTTAAATTAGAGAAGTGTGGGCTGGATAAAACTACCACAAGGTGGATAGGTAGCTGTAAGCAATAGGTACATAAGTAAAGGGTAATTATTCACCAGTCCATGTCAGAATGGCAGGAAGGGTTGAGTGAAGTCCCACAGGGGTCTGTCCTGGGTCCAGTGGTGTTCAACATGATTATTAATGATTTGGATGCTGGCACAAACAGCTGATTGGGCAAGTTTGCAGATGACATGAAACTCGGAGGGATTGTGAACACATTGGGGGATACAAGCACAATTCAGAAGGATCTCAACAGTTTGGAAAATTGGGCTAAAGCTAACAGGATGAAATCCAATGCAGACAAATGCAAGGTGCTGAACCTCAGGTGGAATAATCAAAAACATAAGTACAAAATGGGGGGCACCTGGCTGAATGGCAGCTCTGTGGAAAAGGACTAGGGAGTCTTGGTGGACCAGAGACTCGATATGAATCTGCAGTGCGATGCAGCCCCATAAAAGCAAGTGTAGTTTTGGGCTGCATCAACAAACATTAGGTGCAGGACATGACAGGTGATAGTGCCTTTCTACTTGGTACTGATTGAGGCCTCATCTGGGGTACTGTTTGCAGTTTAGGGCTCCACATTTTAAAGTGATACGGAGAAGTTAGGGTCCAGAGGAGGCAAACAAAGATGATCAAGGACTTGGAAGACAAGCCAGACGAGAAGAGGCTGAAGGAACTAGGCACCATCTTAGCGACAAATGAAGAGGAAAAGGCTGAAGTACTCTACGTCTTTTTACCTTAGTCTTCACAGGCAAGGTCAGTTCCCAGACTACTGCACTGGGCAGCACAGTTTGGAGGGGAGGTGAGCAGCCCTCAGTGGTAAAAGAACAGGTTAGGGACTATTTACAAAAGCTGGACATCCACGAGACCAGATGCAATGCATCTGAGGGTGCTAAGGGAGTTGGCTGATGTGATAGCAGAGCAGCTGGCCATTATCTTTGAAAACTTGTGGTGATTGGGGGAGGTCCTGAACAATTGGAAAAGGGCAAATAGAGTACCCATCTTTAAGAAAGGGAAGAAGGAGGGTCCAGGAAACTATAGACCAGTCAGCCTCAAATCATTCCACAGAAAAATCATGGAGTAGGTCATCAAAGGATCCATTTCTAAGCACTTGGAGAAGAAGGTGATTAGGAAGAGTCAACATGGATTCACCAAGGCCAAATCATGTCTGACCAATCTGATTGCCTTCTATGATGAGATAACTGGCTCCATGGATGTGGGGAAAGCAGTGGACATAACATACCTTGACTTTAGCAAGGCTTTTGGTACCGTCTCCCACATCACTCTTGCAAGCAAGCTGAGGAAGTATGGGTTCAATGAATGGACTGCAAGGTAGACAGAGAGCTGACTGGATTGTCAGGCTCAATGGGTAACGATTACTAGTTCAATGTCTACCTGGCAGCCAGTATCAAATGGAGTGCCCCAGGGGTCTGTCCTGAGCCTGGTTTTGTTCAATACCTTCATTAACAATCTGGAAGATGGGATGGGTTGCACCCTCAGCAAGTTTGCAGATGACACACCAAGCTGGGGAAAGTAGTAGATATGCTGGAGGGTAGGGCTAGGATTCAGAGAGACCTAGGCAAATTGGAGGATTGGGCCAAAAGAAATCTCATGAGGTTCAGCAAAGACAAGCGGGTCCTCAGGTCTGCACTGTTTAACATCTTCATCAGCGACTTGGACGCTACTTGGGGTGGAAAGCACGCTGTCCAAGTTTGCTGATGACACTAAGATGTGGGATGAGGTGGACACACTTGATGGGAGAGAGAGGCTGCAACTAGATTTAGACAGACTACAAAAGTGGGCAGATGAGAATAGGATGGTGTTCAACGTAGACAAATGCAGGGTGCTGCACCTTGAGAGAAGGAATCCACAGCATACATACAGGCTGGGGAATTCCCTTCTTGAAAGCACAGCGGCGGAAAGGGATCTTGGAGTCATTATTGACTCCAAGATGAACATGAGCCGCCAATGCCAGACCACAGCCGCAGCG
>NW_005841979.1:3043757-3044530 GCF_000455745.1 Alligator sinensis | reverse complement strand
CTTTCCTGCCTGTGGCAGGGGGTCAGGCTAGATGGTCTGTTCAGGTCCCTCCTGACCCTAGCTACTGTGAAACTAAGTGCAAAATCCTGCATTTAGGATGGAAAAATTCTATGCATCGTTACAGGCTGGGGCTGGCTGCCTGGGCAGCAGCTCTGCAGAAAAGGACCTGGGGGTTACAGTGGACAAAAAGCTGAATATGAGTCAACAGTGTGCCCTTCTTGCCAAGAAGGCTAATAGCATACTGGGCTGCATTAGTAGGAACATTGCCAGCAGATTGAGGGGAGTAATTATTCCGCTCTATTCGGCACTGATGAAGCCACATTGGAGTTCTGTGTCTAGTTTTGAACCTCACTAAGTTCCTGGCTAGAGGGTCTTTCCCCTTCACCCAGGGTCAGACTGATCACTATATCTGGGGTCAAGAAGGAGTTTTACCCCATGCTCAAATTGGTATGGACTGTGGGGGGGTTTGCCTTCATCTGTAGTGGGAGGCATGGCCTTCTGCACAAGATCTCTTGAGGGTATATTGACAACATTTTACAGAAATAGAACATTGTGGCATGTTATGGTGGCATGTTATGGTGTTAGGTCTATGTTGTGTCAATGTTGAGGGTAACCTTATGTAGTGTTTAGATTATGGTTGTATGGGATGGTTTGTATAGGGATGTATAGGTTTGTATAGGGATAACAACTCAGGCAGGGAGTTGGACTAGATGACCTCCAGAGGTCCCTTCCAGCCCTACTTCTCTATGACTCTGTGACAGGGCAGCTAACAC
>NW_005841979.1:3038066-3043747 GCF_000455745.1 Alligator sinensis | reverse complement strand
GGAAAGAGAAGAGAAAAGAAACTTACTGGGGGTGAAACTGAACAAAGGAAAAGACATCACGAACCCAGGCAGCAGAGATGCTGTGCCCTGGCTGATCAGGGGAATCAGCTGGGGAAGCCAGGGCCGTGGCAGATCAAAGGTTACTAAGGCAAACCCAGCAGTTCTGGGATGATCCCAGAGGGAAAAAAGAGACACATCCAGCCCGGACAAGAAAAAAGCTGCGCCGCAGACCCTAAAGCAAATCATCTAGGAAAGCCAGGGAGGCAGCGAATCGCATGCTGCCATGGCAGGCCCAGCTGGCCAGCATGGGAGATTTAAGGGATGCTGACAAAGCAGTTGGGGTTGGTTCCCAGGAAAGAAGAAAGAGAAAGAAGCGTGGAGAGCACAGAGAGACCACAATGGGGAGGCAGGGTGGAGGGGGTTCGACCCCGGGGCTCAGAGCAGAGTCCCAGCAGCCAACTTACCTGAGAAGAGTTGAAGACAGGGCAGTGACGACATCCCATCTGGTGAGTCCAATTCAGAAGGATGAAGTGAATCACTCCACGGACCTGGAAGAGAAGAGGGGTGAGGAAGAGGTTACAACCCGGCAGGGTAATAATTCAGTCCCAGTCCTGAAGTCAAGAGTGAGATTTGAACTGGGAAAAGCCAGCTTGGGCCCTGTGCAGGGAAGAACGGGGCAAGCGACTGGAATAGAGGGAACACCCTGAACAAGGACCCAATAACCCTGGAATTAGAACTCCTGGCAGTTAAGGCTAAGAACAGCAAGCCCAAAACATCTGGTGTGGATAGGGCAGGGTGTGGGGATGGTGGAGTTTTGCAAAAAGGAGCCGACCTCCTGAATCATTAACAGCCATCTTGCCTCCGAGGATTTTTCCTACCTTTTTCTCCTTAACACCAAAGTTATAACAGGCGAGTTCAATTGGGAATACACCATCCTAGCGAGGTGATGAACTGGTTCCAGGTGGCTCAGCATCAACCCTCACAGACTCTATGAGCCTTCAAGTCAAATCTCCCCTCAGTCTTCCCCAGGTTAAATAACCTTAGTTCTTTCAGTCTTTCGTTGTAAGCCTTGTCTCCCAGGGCCCTGATCATTGCTGTTGCTCTGCGCTGGCCTCTTTCAAACTGTTCACATCCTCTTTGACTTGTGGAGTCCAAAACTGGGCACAGTACTCTGGGTGAGGCCTCACCAATGCTGAATAGAGGGAAAAAATTACTTCCCTTGATTTGCAACTGGCACTTCTGCTAATATAACCCAGCTGGCTGCCGGCCTTTTTTACAACAAGAGCACACTGTTTTGCTTATATTCAGCTTATATTCTACTACAGAGTTGTTATACCTCTGGACCATGGGCCAAATGAGACCTGCAGAGCTATAGGATCTGGCCTGTGGGGCTCCCCATAGGTCAGGAAATTTGGTGGTGGGGGAAGCACTGCCAGTACTGCCACCCTTCCCAGCTGCCAAAATCCCAAGCCCTGTGGGGCGAGGCAAAGCCAGGACACAGCCCTCCCCTACATGGCCGGGGCCATATTTCCTTTCCTCCATGCAGTGGAGTTGTGGTTGGGCTGTTCTCCCTTTTTCCTGCAGGACCAGGACACATCCTCTCCTCCTGAAAAAGCTGGTTCAAGCCTGGGTCATGTGTCTGGGCCATGCCCCCTTCCCCTGCCAGGCCAGGTTGGCGCCAGGGCACACCCCCTCCTCATGGGGCTGGATGAGGACTGGGTCATGCCCCTTTCCCCCACTGGGCCTGGTTTTCAGGACCAGGTTGCCCCCCACCCCTCCCACTCTGAGATGCTAGATGGGGCCTTGTGTCTATTCCACTGGACTGGGTCTGGCCTGCAGAAGGATCAGGCATTGCCCATCCAGCCTGGTAGATGAAAAGTTTGAGCACCACTAGTCTACTGTAACCCTTAGGTCCTTCTCTGAAGTACTGCAGCCTACATCAGTGGTGGCTGACCCACAGCACATGTGCCACAAGTGGCATGGGCAATTAGTGTATGTGGCACACAAGCCCCAGGCATTAAATTAAAGGGGGAACTGGTGACAGGAATCAAGGCAGCACTTGGGACGTGGAAAAGGATTCACGTGGCACTTGGGGAGAGGGCAGGAGTTGGGATTCAGTGCTGGCTTGAAGATTAGGTGCTGCTAATTTCAGTGTGGCCATGTCCTGGTGGCGATCGGATTTGGTGGCACTGAAAGACATCAGCAGACCTTTATTAGAGTGGTACTATCTCGTACTTTGGACTTAATTTGTGGTATGGCTGCCAAAAACATTGGCTGCTACTGGTCTAGATGCTCTCCACTCAGCTATGTGGCATATCAGAATGAAGGTACTAGATCAGGCTTGTCCAGCATACGGCCTGTGGGCCACCATGCGGCCCTCCAAGCTGTTTTCTGAGGCCCGAGGTGCTGTGACAGGAAACAAAAGTAAACACTGTACTTTCGTTTTGTGGGGGTGATGTGATACCGCTTCCTGTGAGGTCTTTGAATATGGCTAGCCGGCCCACTGGGTGATAAAAAGTTCATGATCCGGCCCCACATTCAAAAAGGTTGGACACCCCTGTACCAGATGCTTTGTACCTTGGCGGAACAAGTTTTCCAGTGACTGATGAACTCCCATCCTAATAGGTCCAAGTGGCTTTCCATCCTGGTGAAAAATGGTTCAGTCTGCTCATCTTGCTTCTCTTATCCATTCCTTTCATACGAGGCCTGGGAGGATTGGAAGAGGATGAAAAAACCCTGAAGCTGTCCCTTGACAAGTGGATTAGGATTCACCTCCAACTGTTCCCCAGGTCTGAGAGATGGCAGTGACACAGAACTCCAGGAAAAGTGAGAGGAACAGAGAAGGTAAATCCCAGGGGGGCATATTTAATTGCTAGAGTTGGTGATAGGCAGATACGGGGTCAGAAGAGCAAAGTTGATGTTGGTGCTGTATGATGTATAATGAATTACTGATCTAAACAAGACATAAATAATTGCTGGGCCTTATGCTATAAATTTTGGAGACTGCCACAGATACTGAGAGGAGGAAGACAAATTGGAAAATACACCAAAATCAACAGTATAATCTGTTTAAAAATCTCGGTTTGCGGGGTTCTTACTTATAGTTTTGAACTTTTGGGGCTGACAATACTAGATCTGAAACTCATTGCGAAGTGTATTATAGAAGTATTGATGTCGCTCAACATTTTATGATGAACATCGTTAAAATATTATGATAATCACAACATTTTTAAAAATATTGTAGCCAATTAAGCTAATAACATTGAAAGTAAAATATACTGTATATTAAAATCTACAATCCAGCATGTGAGATGGCCTCTGACTAGTTAATACACATGGTAAGGGCAAAATTTACCGTTTTGTATGTGGGTGCAGTTCCACTGACTTCAATCATAATGTTTCCACTTAGGCCAACTGTGAATTTGTCATTAGATACATACTGCCACAGTGAGCAGCTACTGCTGTACTGCAACAGTGTACAACTACATTTATTACATTTACATTTTTTATTTGGTACAAACTGACTGTAAGGACTCAGTCCTGCAATGTAATGAACAATTTCTGGAGGTGCTGAGTGACATCAACTGACTTTAATGGGTACTCAATGCATCCAAGGAATGCTAAGCACCTTCATGTTTGAACCAAAGAAATTATAAAGAACGTTGCCAAGCATAATGTTTCTTTGAAAAAGTTTCCCAGCTCTAGCTCAATATATTTTTCATAATTTCCTTTGCTTTTCCTCAATTACGTAGCAGCATCACTAAGAGTCGATTATCATGTGTAATGTTCCATTGACATTATCTCTTCCTTTTCACAAATACTAGAAGTTAATTAAAAGACTGAATTTTCTTTTTTTAATGCTTTTTAGGAGAAACATTCTAAAATATATTCCTGAGTACAGAAGATTTCTTCTCAGCAATCAGACATATAATGCTAATAGTCTATATAGAATATTTTTTCATAATTAGAAAGAATAAATTTTAAATTTCCCTGTACAAAGCTTCCTATAATTAAGCAATAGTTCTCCCTAAAGGAGGGCCCTGAAATGAGATAATTCACTCTGACAAGAGTTATTCACTTGGGCTTTTTCATTGTACAGCTTTAATTCATAAGCCCATCTAGTGGATTGAATCCCATTCTGGGAATTAAGAGACCTGGATTCTATTCACAACTCACTTTCAACTCGCTTTATGACATCAGTTTAGCCACTTACAACTGTCTTTTCAAAGCACTGCCCTTTGTAGGTAACGTTGTTTCATTTGTGATATTAAAAAAACTGTGTAGTTTTTTAAAACATAGGCTGAGAATCCCTGGATTCTGAAAATATGAGCCCATTTCTAGATGAGCGGAACCCATAGGTGTTAAAATCATTGCTGGACTACCCAGGTATAAAATTCTTTAGTTGGAACTTTCTTGTGAATCCATACTATGCTTGTCCTTCTCCCTATACCTCCTCAAAAACTCTTATCACCCCAGTGTACTCTTCTAGCACTATACCATCCCCATATTTGGAACTTTACTAGAACATGGCAGAGGACAGACACCAATAACACCATCTATGGAAAGAAACCCTAATTTTTAATGGAGGCTGGGTGAGAGGTTTGAGACTCGGTGGGTGCGCCTACATGTGTGCTTTGCTGCTCAGTAGACTAATTTACCGCATAGTGAAGTGTCACCATCTACTTGTGCACAGCAACTGGGCTAGTGTAGACTAATTTACAGAGCCTTCAGACAGTCCTGTCAGACACAAGTACTATCCAATGGCGAAGTAAATTACTGAATTTAAATGCATGTGTAGATGGTGACAATGGGATTAGTTTACTCCAGTTCAAAATGTGCCAGACTTTTTTTAGTCTCATTAATTGCATGTATAGGCACACCTGGTTAGTGTGCTATGCTAAGCCAATGAAATGTTAAAACTGGTTTTCATAGGTTTTCTCTTAATGTTAGAAATCTGGAATACTGTACACAACCTTTCCCCCAAAGGTAAGCGTGTGTTCTCTTCTAGGTTGGTGGATCTCCTCCAGCGGGCTTTAAACTAGGCTTGTCGGGGGACGGGGAAGATGAGGGTGGAGGAAGCCTTGGACCACTAAACCAAGTGACACCCACAAGAACAGCCCAGCCTGGACCAACAATGAGCAGAATAAATACCAAGGTAAGCAACTGGGGCCCGGGCCGTACTGAGATTAGGGGACCAGTGCACACATTTTCAGGAGGCCTCTACACAATGCCTCTACACAAACGCTTGTAGTATGGGGAACAAGCAGGAGGAACTTACCCTCCTGCTATCTGACACCAACCCAGACATAGTGGGGCGCACAGAAATGTGGTGGGACCCAACGCATGACTGGGCGGTGAATATCAAGGGCTATAGGCTGTACAGGAGGGACAGGACAGGGAAGAAAGGTGGGGGTGTGGCGCTCTACATCAAGGAGGAATACACATCCTCATCTAGTAGCACAAGGTCAGATGAGGGGCACACTGAAGTGCTCCGGGTTAGAATACAAAGGAGTCGAGGGGAAAGGGACTTAACGGTGGGGGTCTACTACAGAGCACCCAACCAAGGGGAAGAGCTAGACCGGGAATTCTTAAGTCAGCTCACGGAGGTAGTTAGGTCAAAAGACATGGTCATCATGGGTGACCTGAACTTTCCAGACATCTGGGAAGAGCAGTCAGCCAGG
>NW_005841979.1:2998139-3035879 GCF_000455745.1 Alligator sinensis | reverse complement strand
TACTTTTTCCTGCCATGGCAGGGGGTCAGACTTGATGATCTCCTCAGGTCCCTTCTGACCCTACCAACTATGAAACTATGAAACTGTGGGGGACGTTGTGACAAAAGGGATACCCATGGCAAAGAACAGACCAGAATGACCTTAAACTATTACAGTTTCAGATTGAGGACCCAGAACATTTTGACAAATTATAGGTAGAGCTTTCCTACTCATTAGCGTTATGATGTGCAGAAGGATGAGTAAGACATTAAGAGAGCCCTTCAGAGCAGCATTTCTGTAAGCCACAAATCCTGTGGTATCAAGACACATCAGGGAAATAGTGTCAGATACAACAATTCAAATCTGTCCTGTGTACCACGTGGTCATTTTTGTGATATGCCTGTACAGGCTCTGTTGCAAAGCCTGTCTGTGACTTCATTTACAAGTCTGTCAAGTCCTTTTGAGCAGCAAAAGAGTTAACTCTATTTCCTCTAAGGCAGTAGTTTTCAAGCTGTGGTCTGTGGATGCCTGGGGGTCCACAGACTATGTCTAAGGGGTTCATAAAAGACTACTATGATCAATCAAAAGTGCATGAATACCCACACTTACAATTCAAAGGGGTCCACACTTCCATTCAAAATTTTTAGGGGTCCACACGTGAAAAAGGGTTTAGAACTTTCCTTGTTATCCTCCTTCACCGTGAAGATATTCAGGAGAGGATGAAAACCACTATAAAAGGAAGAACCTCTGCCTCCGGTACTTCCGGTTTTGCTTTTGCCGCATGCCTCGGATGCTGGTTAATAGAGTTTTCTGGCTAATAAAGTACCGGTTAACACAGCCTTTGCTGTAGTATTAAAGTATTGATCTAGTCCTCTTGGAATCAGCTGTTCCACCTATTCCTTCCATGCTCAAGTCAAGCAGGGAAGCAACAAATAATTAAGACAGCTGCTGGGCTGCCCACCCTGTAGTCATCAAGCTATTCCATCAGCTAACGCACCAGTTGTAGGGCATCCTTGCAGCCCAGCCACATGTGCAGTCATCCTTCCACACAAAACTTGCCAGCTGCTTATGTGGCCTTTCATGCTACAGTCGAGTTTTTCACCAAGACAGTCCCATTTTAAACACCTATCCAGGTATCTCATTATTTTGATGAAATGAATGTTTTTGCCCCATTTCTAGCAGCATGCCTGGGATGGGTGTTTAAAATGCAACTATTCCAGTGCTCTGCCATCACCATTTCCCTCTAGTACCCTCAGCTGAGACCAGAACTCAGAGACAGCTCAGTGTGTTGGAGAGCCAGGGAAGGGAGATCAGGGGGTGGGGGAGGTGCTGAGGGGGCAGTAGAGAGGCAAGGAAGGCGAGGGCAAGGGAAGGAGAGCAAAGCAGCCCACTTTGAGACCAGGGAACTATGTTTTTCCTACTTTATGCCCACCATATCTCTCAGTAAAATCTTTTAAATTCACTTAGATTTTTGTGAATAAAATTGTTAATGTTACTTTAATTTTAAGATTTTTTTTTGCGGGGGTGGATTATCTTTTTGTTTTGTTTGTACAGCATAATGTGGTGTTGCTCCATTATTTAGGTTCTTAGGTGCTGTATACATCTACACAGTAGTAACTGCAGCAAAGCTTATGAGAGAATATTTCTACAGTTATTAGGGAATTCATCAATCCATTTAGCATGGTGTCATCTAATGTCATGGCAATGTAAACATGGTTGGTCTCCTTAATAACGTTAAATAAGAAGAAAGATCAACAGAAAGAATGGTCTCTAAAGTAGTGTGGTTTCTCTGCTGTCCTGCCAGGGGTTTCCTGGAATGTGTCTCGTATCTTGGTAAAGCACATCTTCACTCTCAATTGCATATATAGGCATACACCTCAAGTGAGCTTTTCTGATTTTCAGCTATTTTCTAGAAACATGATAAAAACCTTGTTGACACCTAACATTTGAATGATGAATTGAGAGGATATTATAACTTTTATAAAAGGTTTGGCACAATTATATGGAAGACCTCGAACACTTTTTATTTCCAATAAGGAAATTAGTCATTTGTCTTTTGATAAAATGAATTCAGCTTTATATATTGATTGAAGCATCTTGTAGTTTATATTCTCAATCTGAAACAGGCTTTTCTGTTAGGCTGAAATCCAGCTCTTTGCTGTAACTGCAAAATCTGATCATGAAAATAAATGGTTTTTTGCCTGTTATCATTACTAAAGGAAACCTCTTCTAGAGGTATTCAGTTGCCCTCTTCAGGATACTCTCCACATTGCTCACAAAAGAGAAATGGCTTAGGATAATTTGCTTTGCAGGTAGTGTGTTACTTGGGGTGCGGGTACATGCAGGCAGTGTTGTTACTTGAGGTGTCTATTCAATCTGTGTATTTGATTCACTTAGTGCTAATATTCTAAACCGTTTAGAAATCAGTGTATAATGTGATTACAGATGCATTATTCATGATTAAGGGATAATTTTCAATAGAAAATCCTTGACTACAAAGTATGGGTGTTTTGGAATAAACATTTTGATGCTTTCTGAATGATTTGTGTAATTAAAAAATAGGGCCAGTACCTGATCATAAGTCAAGGAGGTGAGAATAATGAGAGCAGAATTTAGTTCCAAGTGCTGTTTTGCAGACATGAAGCCTAATATTTCTCAATTTACCCTGCTTTCCACTGGGAATTCCATTGTTTTCAATTACTTCAGACTGGCATTATTATCTTTATTATTTGTTTCCCCCACAATACAGCATTGTTTTCTCCTCTGTGTTGTTGGACAAAAGTCAAGGAATGTGAATCAGTACAATTTTTCAGCAGTGAGATCCCATTTTATTTTATGGGCAGCTCAGTTGTTGAGCTCCTCACTATGTTACAGGCATTAGCATTGTGCGAGTTCATCATACAGTATCACCTCCTTCATTTGGCTCTTGATTTTCTTCTGTAGAATTTGATAGCATTGTTCTACTGTATCATATTTGGTTATTTAGAACACAGGCTTTTACATATAATCTAGACATTCGGTCAAGTACCAAAAGGTTTTTATCCTCCATTTCTTCCCACATTCAAATACATTTTGCCCTGAACTATTCTGCCAGGTTCTTCTTTTGCAGTCTTTAATCTGTTTCTGTCTGACAGGTTGGGTTTTTTTTAATATACCGTATTTTATGACAGCTGCCATATTGTCCTGGGAGATAGTTTTTTTTCTCCATATGTTCCTCTATCTCCCCCATTTTCTAGTCAAGTGCCAGAGATTTTGTAGTAGGAGCTTCCACTCTTCTGTTAAATGTCTCATGTACAGCAGAATGCACTTTATCAGAACATATTTAGCTCTTTTAGTAGGATTTTAGTGACCTAACCTGTTTGAGAGAGCTTGGTACCAGAGAGGCAGAGTGCACCTGCTCCTCCTGCTGTTTAGCTGTTAGATTGCATACCTCTAAATCAAGTTTTCTTGGAATTCTTTGTGTCAGTATCACTGTATTGGGCAAATAGATAACAAGAACATGTCCAGCTATTGGTGAGAGGATCTATTTGCATAAACACTCATGTTTCAGACTATAAATCAACTCCTAACTACTAAGATTGGTAGAAACCTCCTTTAGAATCAAGTTATTTTGTAACTTTTCCCCACAGGATTTTTTTCCAGCTACCTCAAAATAAGATGGCACTGTCAGAGGCAGAATACTGCATTAGAGGGTCTACTGGTTTGGATCCATCTCATTACTTCGGGCAATTTAGATCTGAATCAAGAATCTGCATTTCAGAATCCTAATTCATTTAAATTGGATTTTTCAGTAGGTAGCTGTTTTTCTGTAACTGCTCTGATCCATAAAAAATACCAAGATGATCACCACCACACACACAAGATATCTGCAAGACTTTGAACATCTGAGAAACTTTGACAGTGGAAAGTCAAAAAATGTATCTTGCTGAGAATATAAAATTCTTTAACATATGGACAATTTAGTGTGGAGGTGGAAACATCCAATTCTGTGGAGTTTCCAATGTTACCATTTTAGGAAATCTTTTGTATGTCCTTGGACAGTAGAGTTAAATTCACTTATTTTGCAGATGGTTGGTCTGTGGCAAATTGTTGCGGAACATAAAAAATGTTCCCTGTCCAAGTGTGGTTATCGGGTCAATGTGTGGAAGTTTTGTGATAGATAGTCTAGTATCATACATGATTTGATTTCACAGACAGTTGTGCGTGAATTGAGATCACAATAAAAGCACCTCCCAGAACCCCTGTGAAATTTTTATTTTGCACTGGAAAATCAAATTAGGATCCACCCCTCCAAGTGTAAGTCATGACTAAGTAGTCTTCTACCTGTCAAAAACATCTAAAATATTTTCACATCAGTGAAAGGCAACTCATGAACATTTCCTCCTTCTGCCTTTGTTTCACACAAATCTACTGTTAATTTACTGTTTATTTCTGAAATTACTGGCATTCAAAAGCCTTGTTGTTTGTTGACACTGACTTTCCTGAAAACCCTGAACATGTTGAAGAAATTCAACATCTGTGCTTGTAAGGTCCCTTGTCTACTGTTTTTCATTATTTCCTATGTTTTATGTCCTTGTGACACATGGTAGAAACCAATGTCATATATCTGGGCCATGACAGACTGAGAATTATGCCCTTCCCTTCAGTACACATTTAATAGCCATGAACATCACAGATGATGCATGATTTGGGGTCTTCCCCAAGGAGGCAGTGGCCGATTTTGCAGGAAGATTGTGAAGTTGGCCACCATTTTCATGGACTTATTGAGGTGGGGCCCTGGCAGTCCCGCCCCCCCCGCAGATTGGCAGATGGCCCAAAATCGTGGCTTAATTACCCTGATTAAGCCTGGAAAAGCCATTAATCCATGCCTTATTAAGTGTGGATTAATGGTTTCCCTGGGCTTCAATCAGGGTAATTAAGCTGTGGTTTCAGGCCATCCCCAGTCTAAGCATTCAATTAAACTCCACATGCACCTCGGGGTGGATGGCAGGGAAGGGGCCAGGGGCAGCGCAGCCCCAGCCCCTTCCTCACCATTGTCCCAAAGGCATGTATGCGCCTGTTGCTGGCAACGAGCCGAGCTCCACAGACCTGGGTGCAGCTGATTGCAGCCTCTCTGCTGCAAGCAGCCCTGCCCCATCCTCCCCACCTGCTCCAAGACGACAGGGCTTCCAGCCCTTTTCTCTGCTTGACTGTAAGTTTTCATTTTCCTAGAAAGCCCTCTGAAATCACGGAGCCCACTGTTTTCCACAGAGAACACCCGATTTCACATTTTCCACGAAAGACACAAAATAGCAGTTTCAGTAGGTCCCTATGTATGACGTGTATGCTTTATAATGTGTCTAACTTCAGGGAATTTTTGTCATTCCTTCATACTGCAGCTTTGTCCTCCAAATCTAGTTAGAAGCTGTCTGGATATTTTTGCTTAAGTATCGTAAACTACAGGAGCATTTCAATAGCATAATTTTTTTTTCCCTTGGAAAATAACTGAGTCCTCTGTTCTTTTTAATTTTTATCTGTGAATATAGCTGTTACAACTCCCAGGGACACTCTCCAGTAATAATTGTCTGTACCCAAGTCATACTCCTAGTGATTCAAGCCCCATATTTATCTGCAGAATGGAGTAGTGAAAACACAAGCAGTAAGTGTATTTTTCCCCAGCTGTCCCAGTCCAGGGCTTTTCTGTAATATGGAAAGTATAAATTGGTTTCTATATCAAAAACTACATACACATACACATATTGAAGTTTATAGGGCTGATACAATACATCAAACATCTATATCTGTGGCAAGTTTCCAAGTAGTACTGGAACTGTATGTCTGTTTTTATATTAATTCAGTCATCAACCACTAGTGAGACTACAATGGAAGTTTCCAATATGTGCCAACAGTGACAGCTCTTGTTTACCATCTTCTGTCACTAAACATATGGGAGGAAAGTACCCCTTCAAGTAAATTCCAAGTGAATGAAATATATTTTCACTGGCTTATAGCCACAGCTGAGATCAGGTGAAAATGAGGATTTTATCCAATTGATGCTTAGCAAAACTAGGTCTATAGCTTGAAAATAATGTTTAATTAGAATTGAGCATTTTCTCGCATATATGAAAAATAGTACAAAAGGGTTCACAATCAAAACACAAATAACTTATCATTAGGATATTCCAATAGTGCCCAGAGCCTGGTGAGCTAGATAAATATCCTTGTTGCTTAGGTGGCTATGGAAACATATTGCCATAATATGAGAAATAGAGATTCCCAGCTTTAGAACACTAAGGGAGTTTCAAAAGGCTCATTTATCTCTACCATTTAAATAAATGTAGAGATGGTGAAAGGACCTCTCCATCTGTCCTGTCAAATGTTATTCCAGTCTCAAAGATGAAGAAAAATGGGATATTATACTGCATCTCTGGGAGCATGGTAATGTAGGATCTTGGTATTGTTTAAAACATTTCCTTCAGGGATCATTCCAATCTGGCCTGCTTAGCTTAGTGATTTTTTCAGTAGAGTCTAGTGGGCAGTATTTTTGCTATATTAATCAATGGTATCACCCTCAGGGTGTCTTCTATTCCTGGCTTGTCTGCATGGGATTATTCTTGTACTGAGAAGGTACTGAAGCAGCTGGCCATTTATTCTAATACTATTGAATACATTTGACATTCAGGTAGTTAGTTGGCTCCAGGGGAGATTTTTAATGACTTTTGGGCCTGATTCATTTTTAAAGTTGTGCCCAGCAATTACTTTTTCAAAGGACAGCTAGCAAAGCTGTCAGCTAATAATTGCTTTTAAACATGGGATGATGCTAGCTTTTTAGCCTTCCAAAGAAGCAGTCACCAAATATTTGTACTGTCAATACCTCATTCTCTACATCTAGTACCATCTGGTTCCTACCAGGATTTTTATGAACTCTGTCTTGGCTGCATTTAAAAAGATTGGTGGGTAAACCTTGAAGTCTCCATTGTTTGACAAAAGAGACTTATAGTGCATCTATTTTTAAGCAATAAGGCTGGTTGAAAACTATGGGGAAAGTAGACTGGAGTTAATTGTGTGGCATCCTGGAGACCCACATGCCACTGATGCAAACAAATCCAAGTTATTAAATCTCTATATCTCTTTAGAATTTTTTTTTGGAACATGTTTCTCCATGAAAAGAGGGGTGTATGGGGGCAGAGGGAAGACATCACAAGGACATATAGAAAACTAGTAGCTATAATCTGTCATTAATGAAACCAAGACTAAGGGAACAGAGCATATACTTAAAAGCTTTACTGAATCAATGTGTTAATTAGGGAAATGGAACATTCTCTTCTGCCTGTGCTGCACATACACCAGGAAGCCAGTGCTACAGTAGTGACCATAACCTGTACCTGCCCAGTTTGTCCTCCCCAGGACATAAAAGGGCCAGATCCTATTTACCCTTCACCTGCCTAAGCATCTTGTATGAAGCTGCATAATTTCAGTTGTGGGCATTTATGCACAATTTGCTTGCAAACCTACCAGAAGGAGGAGAAGGGGGCTCCTTCCACCTTCCAGCCTAATGGCCAAGTAGCTAGGACACTTGTTCAGGGAGTGGGAAACCCAGGCATAAAGCCTAACACACTCAGAGTGGTTTTGAACCTGCTTCTCTTGTTTCTTAGCAAAATGCCCTAACCTTTAGGCCACAACCTATGCAATACTCAGGGCTGTCTCCAGCTTTCCCTTTGAAGCTGAACCCCTGCATCTTGCATTTAATATTCGTTGGATAAAATGGATAGCCAGCACTGGTTAATTTTCTGCCCACTAGAAGCAAGGGCCTAGGCTAAAAGTTAGGACTCCCACCCTTCCTGTGGTGCACAGCCTCTGGTTTTTGCTCTTTCTCCTGGCCTCACGTATCTTCATTTGGCTGCCCAGTGGACCAGGTTTAAGAAGATGTCAGGAGATTTCTCTGGGTGATGAATAGCCTGTGGCCTAGCTAGAAAGCAGAAAACACAATTCCAAGCCTCTGCTAAGCAAGCAATCTCCTGTTCCTTGGCAAATGCTGTACTCATTAAGCTATTGGGTTAAAACAAGGGAAGGTCCTCTCTGCCTAACACCCTCTAGTCACGTGTTTTCTCCAACTAAAATTTCAAGACTTACCAGGCCTTACATACATACGTAGGTATTGCTATTTTTCTTGGGCTGCTGTCTGGTTGGGGTGCAGCCTTACTGAGCATGTCCAGTAGGATAGTGGGGACAGTGCTGAATCACAAACTGTGCAAGTGCCAAAAACTGCAGTTACACGAATGTGTGCAAGCCACTTGGGCACATGAAGGGGAAATAGGATCTGGTCTGAAGAGAGCAGGGGGAGCGAAAGAGAGAGGCCAAGGGGGAGGCTATCAAAAGCAGTAAAGAAGGTACACTTGAAATACTAGTATTGAGTGAACTGACTAGTCAGTGAAATGAAAAATAGTACTTGTCATTCAGTAAGCCTTTCTTATTAATACTAAACTAGATGTAGCTGCATAAAGTCAAACCTACACACAATGCACATTTATGACAGTCAGGAAGTTGCAAAACGTGAACCATTCTTAATGGTGGAACCTCAGATGCGAATATATTTTGCAGGAAAATGACTGGCTGTTTGCTACACATGACAGAAGAAACGCACATTTCTGGCCTTATTCTGTTCTGTTACATGGCTATAAATTTGGAGTTGGTTTCAACTGAGAAAGAGAAGACTGGACGGTCACCTGGCTGAGGTCACCTGATCCCAGATGTCTTTCCTGCTCATGCAGGGGGCTGGACCCGATGATCCTTTGGGGTCCCTTTCAGCCCTATGATTCTATGATTCAGATTCAGATTTGGCTGAATCGAATCAGGGACAGTGATCCAAATCAACAAATCATATCACTGTCCCTGATTCGGACCAAATCCGAATCGAATACAGCCCGTTTTGCACACCCCTATAACTCAGTAAAAAAATCATTGTATTTTATCCAGATTTGCCAAGGTATAGTAAAGAACAAAATAAATTTTAAAAAATCAAGAGGGATAAAAGTACAAATTTAATGTAACGTGTTGCAAAGCAAATCTCAGAATATTTTAGAGTTAAGTGATACAGCTGCAAAGTGAAAATAAAAAAGCAACAGCAGAGGGAAGTATAGGCATTGGAGAAGAAAAAGTCTTGAGATTACACTTGAAAGCAAATGTGAATTAAAAAGTGGGAAGAGAAAGGTATTCTTAATACTAAAACCTGGAGCAGGCTTTCAGACTAACAGTTTGGAAACTTTATTTAGAGAGAAAGCAAGCCAGGGCTAGACAACTTCTGAGATAGGGAAAAGAAAGGTAAGTTATCTTAAGATAACTGAAGCAAACCTGTAGAAGGTTAAAAAAAGAAAAAAAAACAAAAACCCAAAAGCAGTGCTGAACCAGCTTCTGAAAGGAGAGGGGAGCCAGTAGAATGGTTCAGTGATAGAACTTGATATGAACATCCTTTTTTTGATGTGTAAGAAAATCAGCCTCATTTGGCATGGGACAGAAGCTGGAAACGCTTCTCTTGCAGTTGTCAGTATGTTCTTCTTTGCTGTCTGGTATGCTTGGGACACCCTCCCAAAACTAATCAACTAAACTCCTACTTTGTCCTCCTCAAGGGCTACCTTTACCAGGAGACATATAGCAAACTGCCAGTTGAAAATAGCTAAACAGATTACTTACCAGACAAGAATACCTGGTATCCCTAATGCTTATTTATGTCTTGAAACAGTAAAAGCTTTAACAAAAAACTTGTTATTTGTGCCGAGTGAGTAGCCTCTATAGTCACGTGTTTGTTTTTTCTCCATCTGCCACCCTCTTCCCATGTTTATTATTCCTACTTTTATGTCTAAAATTAACACTCAGAGTCTCTAGAGCAGAGACTGTTTCTTACAATATGTTGGTGCAACACAATGTGCAGTGAAGACCTTTTTTTTATTTAAACCTCCAGAGGCCGATGATAATATAAGAGCATAAAGACAGAGTTGAGAGGTGGGTGAGCCATGTAAAAGAGAGTTGTTATTAAAGATATGCTTTACACAGTAAAGTTAATTCAATAATGAAGTAGTTAATTATTTTATAATGTATGAATATGGATTAAGATGTGTATTGCTATGCTCCCATTTGCTACAAGTACCTGGAAATGGTCAGAGGTGGTAATGTGGTGTTGCTTATTTTTTATTCTGATAATAGGGCTATACAACAAGGAAACTAGAGTGTGTTTGGAGAAATGAGCTTCTAAACTCACTTGCTTGTTAGGTATCAGCTTAATAGAATGAGGTGAAACTCTTTACACAACACTTTTTTTCAGCAAAAAATCCAGATGCGAAAATACCTGTGATGAGCAGAGAGGCACTATCACCTCCCTTGTCTTGCATCTATTGATGCAGCCCAAAAGTGCACTCACCTTTGTGTGGCTGCATCACACTGCAGACTCATATTGAGTTTGTGGTCTACCAAGACTCCCAACTTCTTTTCCGTAGAGCTGCCATCCAGCCAGGTATCCCCCATTTTGTATTTGTGGTTTTGATTATTCTGCCCAAGCTATAACACCTTGCATTTGTCCATGTTGAACTTCATCTTGTTAGCTCTAGCCCAACTTTCCAACCTGTCAAGATCCTTCTGAATTGTGCTTGAATCCTCTAATGTGTTCACGGTCTTTCCCAGTTCATGTCATCTGCAAACTTGCTCAAGAAGCTTCCTATGCCAGCATCCAAATTGTTACTAAACACGTTGAAAAGCACTGGGCCCAGAACAGACCCCTGTGGATCTCTACTCAAAACCTCCTGCCATTCTGGCATAGACCCATTAATAATTACCATTTAGTTACAGCTATTGAGCCAATTATCTATCCAGCTTGTAAAAATGTTATCCATCCCACATTTCTCCAAATTGTTTGTAAGAAGGTTGTGTGGGATCTTGTAAAAAGCCTTGCTGAAGTCCAAATACACTGTGGCAGAGCACCTTTGGATGCCTGGCACTTTAAGAGCCAGAGCAGGGCACCCGGCAAGTGTGGGCCAGCCCTGATGAAGTGGTCACATGACCGCAGGAGCACAATGTGATAGGAGGAGGGGGCTGAGCAGCCTCCATTTGAGCTCAGGCCCTCAAGGGAGCCAGCAGTTTGCTGGCTACAGCCATGAAAATAACACTGCTTAGTTGGAGCTGTGGCTCACAACACCTTGGAAGTAAAGGCAGGAGCTATTGGGATGGCAGGAGGCTCCTGGTCCTGGGTCTGACCGAAAACTACACCCTGCTGGGGAAGGATGGTCTGGTGGGGCTGCCCATGGCAAGGAAGCTCCCCAGAAATTCCAGGCCAGTTGCCTCCCCAGTGAAAGGTGAGGAGGGGCACCAACCCTAGCTCCCACATCCTGGTGGGTGACCCCATTGTAGAGACAGACACAGAGGCCAGGCACGCCTAGTGAGAGGCACTTGAGCCCCATGGTGGGGAGCAAGACCCCAGAGGCCCCAGTGAGAAGGTGCAGTAGATTGGCCCTAGTGAGAGGGCAGAAGTAAGTATGGTGGCCTGCACAGAGTAGGGTGAGATGTGGCAGCATGAAGGACTTTGTGCAAGGGGATGCAGAGTAGGAGTGCAGGAGTGACCTGAAGGGCTGTGCAGGGGTGCCCTGAAGGTCTGTACAGGGGTGAGGTGTTGAGTAGGGCTGTAGAGGCAGCCTGAAGAGGAACACATTGGCCAACCTCCACAAGTGTGATAACATAAGTGAAGGCCCTAGTGAGAGGGCACAGGTGGAAGGCCCTAGTAGGAGGGCATAAGTTGAAGCCCCAGGAAGAGGGGCAATTAGGCCAAGGTAAGTTCACTGATGCCTGAGGCCCCAGTAAGTCCTCAGACATTTTGAGGCTGAGTTTGGGTCAGAAGTTAAGAACTTATTTTGGATGCCACCTGCGAGGCATAGGACATAGTGTCAGGATGTACAGTGCTGTGTATAATGCTCCTGGCATCTGGGTGTTAAATGGGGAACCTCCTGTATTTTACACCAATTATTTATTCATCAAGTTGTGGCAGGTGAGACTGGGCAGACTGCCCCTTGACAGGTGGGCGAGCCGAAGGTGAGACTCAGTCTTGAGATGGCCCCCTGTCATATACACTATATTCATAGCATTCCCTCCATCCACCCAAGCAGTGCATTTTGAAGAAGGAGATCAGGTTTGTTTGAAATGGTTCATTTTTCATAAATCCATGCTGGCTGCTTGTGATCAGCCTTTCCTCCTCCTGATACTTACAAATGGCCTTCCTTAGGATATGCTCCAGTAACTTCCCAGGTACTGAAGTGAGGCTAACCAGTCTATAGTTCCCTGGGTCCTCCCTCCTTGACTTTTTTAAAGAGGGGCACTACATTGGCCCATTTCCAGTCCTCTGGTATCTGACCTATCTCCTACAGCTTCATGAAGTTCATTGCCAGGGGGATCTCCTCTGCCAATTCCTTCAGGACCCAGGGATGAAGCTCATCTGATCCTGCTAAATTGAATTCATTCAAACCCATGAGTATAGGGTGGCCTTATCTTGTGGAACATTACTTAACTTCCCTACACTTATTTTCCTTCCTTCTCTTGTATCTGTTTTCCTGGAGAGAGCTACATTGCTTACTGATTGTTCTGATGCAATGACCCATTTCACTTTACATTTGCTGTTTGATTAAACAAGCGAAGAGAACTACTTGAGTCAAATTGGGCTCTGCCATAGTACCTACAACTGTTACAAATGAATGTCTCGATGTCTTGAGTTCCTTGTGACATTTGATTTTCTTAAAGCTCCAGCCCCCAGAGTTCTGTAATTATATAAGAATGTCAGCCTTTGTTTTAAAAAAAATCAAGCTTCTAGCATGCATAGTGACAAATGCTTGAAAACAGAGAGCAAATAAAAAGAATCCTAACTTCATGGGGTTTTAATAAAATGTCATGTTATTAGGCAGCTCTCATGATTTTTGAAAGCTTGGAAATGTTGGTACCCTTGGAGTGCAAGATTGCATCCTTTGTGAGACTTGTTTTTATACCTCTCCCCGGTTAGGTCTGGATTTCTCATATGTATAAAGTGGGGTCTTCAGGGTCTTCAGTCCCTGCTCCTGCTGCTTTGCAGTAAGTAAAACAAAGCATCTGGGGAGCAACCTAACTGGCTTGCTTGGAGGTTCCCTTATTATATCTGATGAGTGCCTGAAAAGCATACAAGTCACAAAGGACTGGCTTGGAAGCCCCACCAATCCATAGTGTAGGACACTGTCTAAGGGGCAGCCTACATCAGGGCCAGGATTTTGGCCAAGGGAAAAGGGGCATAGCTAATGTGCATTTGACCTGGCTGCTGGGACAATTCCTTACCTATTCTAAATTGTACCTAATTCTCAGGTTGATCTCAGGATCAAAGCAACAAACATATGAAATAAAAATCAGCCTTTTCCCCATTCTGCTTCATATCCTGTGCTAAATATTGTTTGACTAGGCCAAGAGATCAGACCTTGAGAGAGAATATGAATTAGTGACTTCTGAGGTGATCATAAGAGGCCTCTTCATAAAGGCTTTTGCTACAGCTTCATCATTGCTCATTGTAGCGTGTTCATTAGAGAAGTGTACTGCTCCTGTACCACACAGAAGATGTCAAATCTAGGAATAATGAATGGGTTGTAAAAACAGTGCATAAAGTTTGCAGATAGCTCCTTTAAAACTCTCACTAATCTTTTTCTGACTATACACAAATCACCAGCTCCATCTGTTGACCATTTTCCCCAGCATCCTGTGCCTTGTAACTCATTAGGAAATAGCAGGGAAGTCTGTCCCAAACCCCAAGGGATTTCACTGTTGAGCATGACATATACTATACTTAACCAGGGGAACTAGAGAGGCTTCTGCATTTTGGTGGCAAAATAAATGCTTTTTATTTCCTGCCTGCTTTCTTTTCCACTCTTGTCAATATGCAAGGAGAGCCTTTTGAATGTCTGGGAAATCAAGCATCCATTTTCCCTGCCTTGCCTCATTTTTCAGCCAGGTGGGGATGGTGGCATGCACAGTTCCTGAGATATTTTGCCTGGAGTCCTCTGGAATCACCTCTGTACTTGCCTGCTTACCATGAATAACATATTGTCAGATACAAAGGATGCACACTTATTGATTCTGGTCTTGGCAGCAGCAAGAAATTTTCATGCTGCCTGTGCAGTAATTCAAGTGTTGGCACAGATCTGTGTGAGCGCATCAAAGAGTTGAGTCCAGATTGGCAGTAGTGGGCTAGGATACAGATTATGTTTTGTTATGGAAAAAAAAAAATTCTTACCCAGTTAATCCCTTTATTCCACCAACTAAAATTCATTCTGAGTTCTTGGTTACATTGATGAGCTCAAAAGTAAGTGAGAAACTATAATATGTGTCATTACACACTTTTCCAGTATTGTTTATTAAAATATTTCTATTGTGGCCTCCTTAGATAAACAGAGCAGAATTCTGTTTCATTTAGTGGACAATAAAAGTGCAGCTTCAGGCTAAGTGATAAAATTGTAGGAATGATCCTGTTATCGCCTCTTGGCACATAAGTACCCCCATTATAGGAAGAGTATAATGTCTGCATGTCTCCAGCAGGCAGTCCTATTCCTATAGTGGGAACACTATGAATTCCTGTATGAAATCTTTAGGTTTATCTTGTGAACCATGTGTAGATGTTTGTACACCTAACAGTCCTTCTCTAGGCCCCTCATTCTAATTTCTCCATGCTAGATTCCTTGACCTCTTTCTCTAGTGGTAAGAAAAAGCACTGCTAACAGGAAGGACCAGGCAACAACCACAGTGAAGATAAGGTAATACTAAATTATACAAGATGTAGTACATCAGAAACTTCTGAACATGAACAGAAGAACAAGGATAAAAACATAAGAATTGTCTTTTACTGGGTTAAACCATAGGTCCATCTTGCCCAGTATCCTATGTCACATAGTGGCAGGGAATATGTGCTGAAAGGGAGAATGAACTGGGTATGACCAGGCTTTTTTCCACTGTTCCTCTCTCACTTGCAGCCTCCAGCATTTACAGTCTTAGAACTTCTTATTCAGAAACTGCATCCCTAACTGCCATTCTCAGTAGGTACTGATGGCCCTTTCCTCCAAGAATTTGTCTCTTCCCCATTTTTATCTTTTATTTAAAAAGAGAGAGACCAGAGACTCCACTAGGCTGCATTGATCCATTATGTGGCCTTTATATACTCCTCAGACTTCTGGCTTCTTGAACTAATAACATTTGGCCCTTTCCTATAAATTCATGAATGCCACAGGCCTAGGAACTGTCCAGTCATGGAGTCAGTCATCATCACACTACTCCTCCACTTTTCTCCAGCTCCTTGTCTTTACCACTCCTGAGTCTCGATGAAAAACTGTATGATGGTGCAATCTGAGGCTATAAACAGATGTCATCCTTGGATTAGGATCAAGTGTACTGGGATGCTTCCCAGCACAGTTCTTCTGCTTCACTGGTATCCATTGTCTAGAGTGAAGCATGGCAGGGCATTACACACATCTGGGGAATACCCTACCAGGAGGTTACAAGGGCATGCCTCTGCATTTGTGGAAACTCAGGCAGGCCCTCCCAGGGCATTAGGAATCTGATCCTACAAGGGAATTCCCACAGTGTGCAGGATCGGGCCCCTGAAGCCCTGGTAGTATCTGTCTGGGACAGCTTCAGACTGCTTGCACCCTTCTGTCATAAAGCAAACAGACATCAGCCACAAAAAAAGCAGCACAATTTTTTGTCAACTATTGTCGTGGCCATAATTTTGAACTTTTTTGCCACAAGAAGGGGCCCAGATGTCTGTTTGCTTGGGCTTTTTGGAGCCAGAAAAATGTTTAGAGTGACACAGGAAATATCTGTTTCCAGCCTTAGTCTCCCTCTCAGCCCCTCCGTCTGCCACTCCCAGTCCTATTCTTTTACCTAGGTTCTTTATTCTAGTTTCTCCCATCAGGAGAACTATGGGAGAAACTAGAATAATCCAGTTCAACCCAGTCTGCTTTTCAAGGTAGTCCTTCTGGTTGGCTTCTATTCTAGTCTCAGTCTTCACCTTCCTGCCTTTGGCTCCTAGCCCCACTCTCCTTTGATCCCATTGTATTTCTGTCCCCCACCTCACTCTGGTCCAGCTGTTGAATTTTTAAACAAGCCAGGATCTTCCCCTTTAGTTCCTGGACTAGAAAAGAAGGAGTTGAGAGTCTCTTGGTTCACAATACTCATTTCTGGGGCCACAGAGGCTCACAGCAGCTGGGAGTATAGCAAGAAACCTTTTTGCCTGCTCCCACCCTCAAATGTGAAGCTTCTCCATATAGCAAAAGCCCCTTTTGCAGTATTTGCCCCCTTTTGAGAATGCTTTCTCTTTTCTACGTTTTCTTCCTTCCTCTCTCTCTTTCTTTTATTATATATTTTTTTTTATATAAGGTGTACTTGTAGTGAAAATAGAGCTTGTAGATGCTTTTACAAAGGTACTTTAAGTTTAAAAGTAAGTTGTACCATGTAACAATGTTAGCAAGGGCAGGAATCTCTGTATGGAGTGGGTCCCTGAATGAATCATGGTGGATTGTGTAACACAGTAGCTAGTCGGGATAAACAAGTTAACAAGCGGCAATTAACACCTACAAAACTACAGACCAAGAAGAGGGAAGAATCAATACAGAGTCAGGAACTCCCTGAAACTTCACTGTTAAAGGTACGGAAGCCCTGGTTTGAACTAGTCAATGCTGGAAACAGACTCTTGGGGCTGAAATACCCCCTGATCAACTACTTCCAGAACTCTAATAATCATGACAGCGAATCAATCTAAATTCATCAACAGACTCCTGAGACTGCACGTATGTGCGGACGTGACCCCTGGCGCTGAAAGCTGCTATCCAACAGCTACCAAGAAGGACATCCCTCAAGGTCAACGACCCCTGGATTGGGTAAGCCTGAGAACTGGGGAGTCACCAAAGTCTGCCAGAGAGGGATAAAAGGCAGTGAAGAATGACCTCCAATGGTGCCCTCTTTGGCCTGACCAGCACCCTGCCTGACCAGCCAGAAGGACCAGCCAGTGACCCCCTTCTGAAATAACATCACACGGAAAGAAGCCTCGACTGGCCATCAACGGTGGAATCTAGTGCTTGGGGATAGGTATATCTTGACATCGGTGCTTAGTGTTCATAGCTAGCTACTGTGAGTGTGTGTGTGTGTGTGTGAATGTGTGTGTGTTTGAGGGGATCAGTTCCAAGATTTATGGTCTTACTTTTGCATCTGTCCAATAAACTAGAATTTTATGATGATCCTGTGAGTTGGCCCTTTGTAGCCAACAGGAGCAGCAGTAGCAGGGAAAGTTCTGTTCATCATGTTCAGCCTTAGGATGGAACATGCCCAGGGCAGATAAAATCTTCAGAGATTGTTGAGCTTCCAAGTTCTTAACAGGTCTCTGCTGAACACAGCCAGTATGAGCGTGGCAGATTTTCATGGGAATGACAAATGGTTTATCCGTGATGCAAAGGCATCTGCTCCCCCTTTACAAGACTTCAAAACTTGGATATGAAAGAGTATCTCAAAAAAAATGGTCATACATTTTTAAAAGGGAAGAACAAGATATTTTTCTCTGTCTTTGCATAGTCTGAAACAGTTGAACCATTTTAGGTTAATCTTTATTAAAAAAAAAAAAGTTTGCAATAATTTCAACCAGGTTGAAAAGAGCAATTGAAAACAGGGTCATATAATGGAAAATGTCAGATAATCTTAACTATCATGCTACCAGCTCTGCTTATGATACCATTGAGCACATGGTTAGAAGAGGGCTTGTTTACTCTGACAGCTGGACTACAGAGATGCAGAGTATGTTGATGCTTCTTTCTAAGTCCATCGCTTTGCTTCTAGGTTACATTGTTCTTTCCATCTCCTTCACACTTTCACTTCTTACCTCTGCTTCTTGTTTCTTTCCATTCTGAGTAAAATTCTGATCCCACTGAAATAAAAAATAGCTTGACTGCAAATCATATTGGAGCAAGGATTTATGTTGATTTAAAAAATGTCTTCTTTGATTCAGAGAAGCTCTATAGCTAGTACTGCTGCCTCACAACTCCATACATCTTTTACAAGTATTCTTACCATGCCAAGTAAATTTTAACCAAAGTATTCTTTAAAATCTTGCAGCAGTTTAATTATGTACCTTTTAATTAATTGGTTTAATTAAAATATTCCCTTATGTAAGCACACTTAAATCATTTATATTGGTTTATCCAAAACTAGTAGTTAAGATAACACAGGTATAAAATAATGTTAAGCAGTTTTCAATTTGCCAGTAATCAAGTTAAAAAACATCACTCAGTTAAACCAGTGCACTTGTTTAAATCAGTGCACTTGCAAAATGCCTTAATGTTGGCTCTCCATGTCTATTGTGTGACCTACTGAAACACAAGTGATGTCATAAGATTCAGCTGCACTAACTCTTCCAAATTTACCATTTGCATGTCTCTTTCATGCATAATAAAAGAAATTCCTCATTTGACTAGACTTTAGATGTAGATCTTCTAAATTTGTATTCCTGTCAGCTGGAGCCCTGGATTTTGGTGGTATTAGCTTGGCATACCTCAGTCAGATGAACTAATAGAAGGATATTTCCAAAGTTATCATTTCTGAGTCAACCTTTTTAGAAGGTACAAGAGTTGAGCAGATAGTAATTTCCATCTTTCTCTGTGAGAAGAATAGTTTCTTGTAAGTGGACCTATAATAATCAAAACTTTACCCAAGCCTTGCTACATATTATGATTAAGGCACCCCAGTCTTTGAAGCCAACAGACTAGGCAGTGATATAGCCAGATGTGATGCCGTAATTTCCCAGCTTCAGTGATGAGCAGGGATCCAGGCTTTCCATTCCCCACAGAAAAATGAAAAAAAATGGAGATTTTCTCCTTTGACTGAGAAAAATACATTTTAACAAACACATGGATTTTCCACTTCTGCAAAGAACTCTGCAAGCTGGCATAATTCCAGCCTTAAAGGGGCTCATGGGAGTGGGAGAAAGGTAGTCAGGCAGGGGGTGCCATGTGCATGTGCGCACTCACACAGTCACATGGCTGCTAGGCAGCCTGGAGAGCAGGTCTCGCAGGTAAGTCTGATGAGGTGGGGAGGTTGAGGCCCCCCAGGGGGAGGGAAGGATGGAGGGATGGAGTTTGGCTGGGCTGGGGTTGTTGCCCAGCCAGGCAGTGCCCACTTCTCCCCTTCCCCTGCCACTGCCATGTTGGGCCAGGCCCACTGCTTCCCCCACACCACCGTGGCGGCCTGGCTTCCCCCCACCTCAGGCCTGCTCCTTCCCCACTTCCCCCGCATTGGGCCGAGGCCCCCTCCTCCTCTCCCTCTACTGCTGCCACGTCAGCCTGGGCCCACTCTTCCACCACCTGCCACTGCATTGCGCCCACTCCTCCCCCCTACTGCTGCCGTGTTGTCCCTGCAGGCAGCAACAACGAAAGAGGAGAGGGGCGGGCCAAGGCCAGCGCCAGTGGCCTTGTCCCCTCCCGCGCCACTTTAATTTTAAAGAGCCACCGCTGCCACCTCCAAGGAGCATGGGCAGGGGCCGAGGCCAGCTTCTGTGGCCTCCCCACACCTCCCCGCTCCGTCATTGCTGCCTGCAGGGAGCAGGGTGGGGGCTGACTGAAACAACCAGGGCTGGGTGTTTCAGTCAGCCAATCAGAGTGCAAATAAAACATTATGGACAGACAGACAGACAGATTAAGGTTTTCATAATATTGGAATAGTATTTGAGGCACTGCTAGGCTTCCAAATTACTTTAAAATTGTAAATATATCAATAAAACATTGTATTCAATTGATACCTGTATATACAGTGGCATTTCATTTTAATCATGGATTTGAGGCTTTTTAATCAGAGAATTTGTGGGGTTTTATCAGAGAATTTGCAATTTTTAAACAGAGACAATCTGGATCCCTGATGATGTACCCACATAGAACAGAGGGTAGCCTTTGACATTCATCTAGAGCTCAGTTTCAACTTGTACCTCTGGATCTGTAGCAAGGTGTTATTGCCATTCTGCTATTGCACCCCAGCTCTTACAGTGTAGGGTGTAATAGCTTCCTGCTTGAAGCTCCTTCAGGAAACCTACAGTGCTTCAGTAGGGTACAGAGCTTAGCTATACAGCCATTTTTACATCCTGATATATTTCTGGTATCCTCCCCCCCCCCCCGACTTGTCCTGATATAATTTCAAATCAAAATAAATCATTATTATTAGAGCCTGTGGTATTAAATAGGCAGAGTGTTCTGGTCCTTTCTGGCTGTGCAGTGTGAGGTGATTATGAAGCACAGCAGCACGAACAAGCTTGTGAGCAGAAAAAGGTCTCATTTGAAGTACCTTGGTATAAGCAGGTCCTTTATTGCATTGCCTTTCACAGGTCAGTTAGCTCTGCTATTAGTTCCCCAGCAGTTCAGTTCCCACCAAACAAATTTCAATCTCTAACAACACAAACAGAACAAACCAAGATTCTCCATCTTCTCCAGACATTTGAAGATAGACTTTTAACTCTGACTTTTCATCAGCACAGCAACATAACTGTTGGGACCCAGGGCAGCCAGCCAGCAGCTCTCCCTGACTCCCACCCGGGCAGATAAGGGTCCGTCAGGCAGGTACTTCTGACGCTTGGAGTGGAATTAATTAGGCGGACACTTATCGGTTGCAAAGCAAGATTATTTACTCACGCCATCAAGGTGGTAAAAGACAGAGGTCAAAGATACTTGGTTAGTTACAGCTTAAGGTTCGTAGGTCGTAAAAGAGTTCGTCGGTCTGCATAAGAGGCAGAGAAATGGAGAAAAGGTCGGGCCGGCAAGTTGTCGATTTACGTCTGAGAATTGGGTCGAGACGGGGGAGAAACTGACAAGTGATCAATTTGTCAGTTAGTCTCACGCATACGTTCAGAGGTTTTTTAGGTGCGTGTGTGGAGGTCTCCCGTTCTTCACGGAAGTGAAGACGGGTTTAATTTGTGTAATAGCCAATTGCTTTTCGCCACATCATAAATTTAATTAGAATCGCCAATTATCTAGCGGTCTTCGCTAGGGTCTTATCACAGGGTTATTCCTTGTTTTCTTTGATCAATTATAATGATTTATGTACAGCACAAAAGGCTAAGTTTCATTTCTAGTTAGTGTCGCAGTTATAAATCTCTTTTTGACATGCGCAGCAAAAAAACTTACTATCATTTTTGTTAGTTAACTCTTAGTTAACCTAATGCAGACTAAAACTGTTTAAATGGTTTTACTTGTTTGTGACATGGGGACTACTTAATTTGGTTGTGACAATAACATCTCCTCCTTGCAAGCTGTCTCCTCACAGCTTGATCCTTTCTGCTTCTCTTCTGTGGTCTTGGACATTCCCTTATTAGCAGAATGCCTCCCAGCTGCAGGTTCTTAACAGGGCTGGCTGCCCCTTTTTAAGGGGACAGACCACCCTGTTACACTTGGGTATTAGGCTGAAGTCTATGAAAAATGCTAGGACACTGTAATTGCACAAAATATTTTAACAACCTTTCTTATTATTTTATTATTATTTTAACAACCTTTGCAGCAGCAGGACATTGGTCATCATGATCCTTCTGCTCTAGCTGTGACAGGTTAGGATGTTATGTCTTGTAATTGTGTCAGGCCTGACTGTGTAGTTTTGGTAATAGGCTAGACAATGGATTTGTGCAGGATGGTTTGGATAGGGCTGATCCTGCCCCTGGTGAAAGGTTGGACTAGATGATCTCTGGAGGCCCCCTCCAGCCCTACTTCTCTATGACTCTATGAAAACAGAGATCATTGGAGATGTATCACTACTGTGCTACAGGTCATAGCTTAGTGGTAACATTTCCAAAGCTCCTTATTCCTTGTCAGAACATACTTGACCTTCCTCATATAGGAAGTTCCCTAGGAACTTAATAGTCTGACAGAGTTGGATTCCTTTACCAACTCCATGACGTATAAAGTCTGTCTTGTCTTTCTTTTCATTGGCTATTCTTGGGAAGCCTTTTTTGCATTATTTTGATGTTAATGGATTCCCAGTGTTTAGAAAGGAAACCTAAAGCTATAGTTAGTACAGCTGAAGACATCAATAAGAGTAGTTCTACTGGCATTATCTTTTGTGTATTTTTATACACCGTGTTTTATTGCCGTGTAATTTAGACAGCTATTCACCAGTTTATAAAATAATCTGTTTATTTGACCACTTGGCTAACAATTAACAAAGCAGATTATGAAATATATTTTTTTTGCTTTCGGTTTGCCTGAGCTATGTAGAATTAAAATGAATGATGCATTCATTTATTGTGATTTAAGAGTTTATGGAAGAACCGCACTTCTGGAAACTACAATTTAACTATAAATTAAGTTTTTTCAAAATTGGGTATTTACATTTAAGCAAGTAAATCCATATTTAGGCCAACATAGGCACCCAAAAGTCCAGCATATATTTCTATATAGTCAAACTGGGAAAAAAATATTCTCTTTTGTTGTTGCTTTTGGCTGTGCCTCATCATCAACATTTATCCTGGCATAAAGGCAAATATTTCATTGTTTATTTGCAAAATAAAAAAAACCTGAAAGGCTTTGGCAGTCTATTGGCTTTGCTATTACTGGTCTTAGTACAGCATGGAGAACTCGCCTTAAAAAGGGTAACATTCAAATAGAAAAATCATAGGCTTCTACTCATATATTGTTCAGGGGTGGGTGGTTAATGCTGGAGACATGCTGTGGGTGCATGCATGTGTCTAATGTCTACTGGAGACAGGAGAGCACCACCTGTTTACTGAGGTAAAGGTGGAAGCCTCCTGTTTTCTTCAATAAGTTGTGAAATAATATTTGTCTTTACATTAAACAGGGAAAGCACCATTTACCATTTTTAACTAGACTTTACAAAAGGAGTGTTTTTCCAGATAACCTCAATGAATTTAAACAGGTACTAGTTTCTACTCTACTGCGGATGTTGGCTTTATGTTTTAAACAAGTGGCACATTGTCTATGATATATGGTGGCTTGGAGTCCTGCAGAAAGGTAGCAGTGAAAGAGATCCTGAAGCAGCAGCTTCCAACTGTGAAATCTCCCTTTCCAAACTGGCAATACAAAAGCAAGGCAGAACATTATTAGTCCCCCAACATTAGTCCTTTCATTGCAAATGACAGGCAGTACAACACCAGTGTTAAGTTGGTCCCTGCTGTGTGTTGTGTTCTTCAGAAAGAAAAGGTAGGTGTAGTTTCATAGCAGGTGATGATGTACAGAACCAGTCCAGTATTCCTTTGTTTGTTTTCATGCTTAGATGATCTCTAATGTATGAGAAGGAAAATTTGCTGAGGCAGGCACATCTGTTCAATTAAGCAGCTCAGCCCACCTGTACTGTTGAATAGAGTTTTTCGGGCAGCTCAGTCATTTCTGCTGGTGCACACAGGCATCAAGATGCTTGTTATTCTTGCTCTCCAAGAGTGGTCTAAAGGGATGTTGCAAATAAAGCAATAAATAAAGAGATGTAGTGAATTGGAAAACTACTCCTGGATTTATGATCGTGCATTTTTCCTAGTCAGCTTAGAAAGCCTGCTTTGCAAGAACATTGTATTAAATTGAATCAACTTCTGCCTAAAATGCTATAAAGGAAATAATGTATTCTTTTTATTTATAAAACATGACAAAAAGGCAGCTATGTCCAACACTGAAGAGTTGTGCTCCAGGCATGTCCCCAAAATGTTAATCAACTTTGAAAGTTAAAAAACTAGAGCAGAATATTTGAGACAAAATGTTAGTATATGCAGCGCACAAAATGACTTAACCAGGAAAGCTGTAAAAAGGATAAGAAACTAATCTACAGAGTAGTAATATAGCTAATAACAGAAAAAAAAATACCTTTAACTGGAAACACCAGATCAGATCTTCTGTCAACAGATGGTACAGTTTACTCTGTAATATCCACCAAACAACAAACAAAATACCCCAGGCCCTGACTTATCCAATAAAGGAAACTGGGTGCAGCAATTTATACTTTTAAGATTAATAAGAGCCTGCATTTATGTCAGTGGGAGTTTGTTTTGACCTTGCAATGTAAGAAGATCAAAAAGGACAAACAGGTGCTTGTTAAAACCATTGTGAAGGGAAGCACATTTCAGACTCCAATGGCAAAGAGGGACTTTCTGAGAATCAGGTTATTCAAGTGATGAGAGGCAAGAAAATTTTACTCAGACCTGTATTTTAAGATAGAAATGATCCTTCTAATTTTTATATAGTAACTATTTTTTTATTTTCCATCTTGTGGTTGAGGCACAGGAGATCAGACTATGGACTTAGAGGGTGCATCGACACATGCAATTACTGTGTAGCAATAAACTCCAACACAGTTTGCAACAGAGTTTATTGCTCCTGGGCACAGTGTTTACATGTGTGTAGATGTGTAGATGCACCCACGCATGTGTTCTTGGGCAAGTCATTCCCCACCTGTGAACTAAGAGAAACTTTTCTGTCTCTCAGAAGTATTGTGTGGATAATTTAATACTTGACAGATGCTGCGATACTGTCATGGTAGGTTATTAAGCTGACCAGTTACAATGACAGGCTATAAACTGGAGCTCTGTTTGGCATTTCCTTTTTATTAATCTCATTATCTCATTAACCCTTTTCTAAAACTCTTCTTCAGTAAAATTCCCTAATGGTGACTCTTTGACAATGTCTGCAGCCCTTACCAGATAAAATGGTAGGTCATATATGTCTGAGGTAAACTAAAAACTCACTGTACCAGTATAATGCCACTGGATATATTGACAGTGGTGGCGTATCTTAATATGCTTACATATTTATATTCATATTTTTCTATTTTAATATAAACCACTTGTATCACAACCATCATCAACCCCTATACATCTCATAAGTAAAGAACCTTTCTCTCAACTTTTAAAACCATTAGGTGCCAGTATGCAGCCAGTTGAGTATGAGGCACCTTTGAAAAATCAGCAGTCCTCTCCTATGGTATTAAATGGCTCTTTTTAGATTTTAGAAGTTTAGATCCCTGAGTAATATGGCATGTGGAGGTGCTTTAGTCACTATGGTCTGCCTGTAGTTGTAACTTGTGCAAAGTGTTTTTGTGCTAGTTCTTTTTATGACATGATAAATTAATAGGCCATTTTGCAGCCGCAAAAGCAAGTAGTCATGCTTACATGGCGCCTGACTTTGCTACCTTTGCTCAGACTGCATGTCTTATTTCACAAAGCATCATGTTAAAATACATGGGACAACTCAGCAGGTGAGGTGCTGTCACCTCTACTCCTCTGACAAGTTGAGTCTCCACTTTGGGATCCCCTGCCCATGGGATTTTGTGATGCAAGTTAGAGGGAGAAGACACCCCTGCCTATGTCTTCATAAAGGAGATCTCTAGTTAGGATTAAGACATGGAACTGCCTCTGCTGTCATTGATTCACAAGAGAAATTGTAGCATCTTGCTCTCTTTGGGGAGGGCTGCCTGTGAAATTGACCATGCGCTTTCCAAAAACAAGATGGATTAAAGAAGACAGAAAATCAAATTTAAAAGAAAAGAAATCGTTGCAGAGCACATCTTGACTTACATTCCTCACAAGGCAAACTATGTTAGGTAAGAACATAAACATAAATTCACATCTTAGATGTGCAGTATTTTATTTCAGCAAATAGCTTCTTAGCTGCTAGGTCAGCATCGTTCTACATCTTTTATTTAAGAAGTAATTTACAGACTTCCAAAACTCCACTTTTACCATAGTTTTGCTCCATATTAAATATGATTTCTGAATAGATACCAGTCCCTTGGTCACAGGTACTGTTCAGTGTTGAAAGGGGGTAGCTTAATCACACCCCTAATAATTAGGAGCAGGTGAGAGGGATCAGCATTTTTCTGCTGCTTACACTGTGCTCATTTTCTGCTATCCACATGCCCAAAAGCACCACTGGTATCCCCAGAGCTTCTAAACCGATTTTCCATCTGTTTTCTTCTTACCCACAGCAGTTCCAATATGCCCCAGAAGGCTTTGCTGCTTTCAGTCATGGCAAGAGCAGCACTCAAAGCTTCCAGGTGTGCACTGGTACTGCTGAAAGCTGGCATGTATGCAGCAGGAAATAACAGGCTCAGAGCTCTGGATATGGAGTCAAAATCAATACTGGATGGTGATATAAACATTGTGCCTATTCAAGGAAGTAAGAATTTTGCTTACACTAGTAGGTGGGCTAGCAGGGAGTCTGAATGTTCAAGAGGAAGCAGGGCTGGAGCATGTGAGCATGGAGTAGACAGAGCCTCAGCTCCCTTCTATCTTACTTTAGAGCCAGAGCAGCTGAGACAGGAAGGACAAGAAAAGGATCACAATTTACTGATACCAGGACAGGAAAAAGGAAGGAGGAGAAGAATATGACTCACATGTGTCTGATATGCATAGTGCTTCTTGGGGAGCCTGTCCCTGAATCTGTTAAACTTACAGCAGTCTGAACTAGGAAAATACTGTCCTCACTGCATGTGCAGCACTATACTAAGGGGCAATGCTACTTCTGGTTCAGGAGCTTGTCCAAGCCAGCCAAGTGCTGTGCATGTGCCAGTAATCTGTGCCTCAGCAGAGTTACTAGCATGTGTGTAGCCCTTCACTGAGACAGCGGGGGAAACACTCCAGAGAAGGGGTAGGCAAAATATGGCCAGGAGGCTGGATCCAGCCCACTAGGCATTTCTATCAGGCCCGCAGTGCCCCTAAAAAATTTAGAAAATTTAATATTTATTTGCTCATGGCTGCCTGTCAAAGATGACAAGAGACAGGGGCAGTAGGACCCAGGGGGAGCCAGCAGCAGGACCCAGCAGCAAGGCCCACCCAGCCCTGCCCCCAAACCAGAAGCCCCTACCTAGCAGAGGCTTCTGGCCTGGGACCATGGAGCTGTCCCTGCTTCCCTGCACTGGAGAGGGAAATGCATACCTTGACAGCTTGCCAAAACTTGGTAAGTGACCCTCTGTCCCCAAATAATTTCCCGCCTCTGCTCTAGAGCTAAGAGTAATCCTACCAGGAGGAAACAGGAACCATTGGTCTAGTGATTAGGGCCCTGATCCTAGATTTGGAGTGGCCACAGGGGGACATCATGGCTGCCATTGGGGCCTGGGGCCTGCTACAGCGTCCTTACATTCTGTTGACTTGAGGGTGATGTTCATTGTTGTCACAAGTAATGAAGGAGATGTCTAACAATGCAAACTATATCCTGGTGGAAAATGTACATAGTGTTGCTGGTGCTCTTGATCATTTATGCACTAACTCATCATTTCTGTGTATAGGTCTTTGAATCGTTCTTAGAATTGGAGAACACAAAGATTTCATACTAATGATTTCACAATAAATTCTGGGTAGCAATGATACAGAAGGAAACATACATGCTGCAATATACAGAGGAGACAACAGTCACTAACATTTATTTACCTTTCAGAAATGGATGCATAGTAGTTTAGTAGCTCTATTAAAGGTCTTCTTTTTTACTGAATTCACCTTGAATAACCTTTTTAGAAGCAGAGCCAGCTCAATGCTCAAACAGAGATAGCATCTGCATTTGTGTTATCTGAGCAAGGAATATGTGCTGCTTCTGTCTGTTGTATTAGTGATACAGAGACCTCTGTGTCCTAGAGAGCAGCCTCACTGCTGTCACCTCCTCCTCCTCCTCCTTTTTTACAGCTGCTAAGGTGTATTAATAGGTAGCTAAAATATATGAAATACTTCCCTAATATTATTTTTCCATGTGAGCAACTCCAGTAGTTTCCAAGTAGCTGTTCTGTGATTGTGGAAAAGAGGTGGAGAAGGCACAGAGATCATCTTTTATTAAGGTCTGGCATTCAGTAGGAGAAAGTTTAAGACCCTCTAAAAAGAGGAGGCTAATAATAATAATTATTATTATTATTATTATTTCCCAGTTTAAGCAGCCAAAAAGTGAGGGAAAGGAATAAGAATAGCTTTTTCATGTGGTGGAATTGAAAATGATCTGATTGTGCTGAAAAATGTGTATTGTGGTAGTTCAGTAATAGGTGATATCACCATAGTTTGATATAATGCCACAAAGACTTTGGACAGTGCTCCTTACATGTGAGTACCGATGTTCTCCAGGGGTCAGGTAGGATTGTAGGATCATAGGAAAATAGAGATGGAACAGACCTCAGAAAGTTATCTAAATCAGCTCCCTGCTCAAGGCAGGATTGTGCCTGGCTAAACCATCCCATCCAAGTGTCTATCTGACCTGCTCTCGAAAACTTCCAACTTCTCTAGGTATCCTGTTCCAATGCTTGATGACCCTCAGAGTCAGAAAGTTCCCCCTAATTTCCAATCTAAAATTTCCCTGCTGCAGCTTGAGGCTATTGCTCCTGAGCCTGTCCCCTACAGCCACAGAAAAAAAGCTGTCTCCCTGTAATCACCCTTCAGGTATTTGAAGACTTTTTTTCAAATCCTCTCTTAGCCTTCTATTCTTGCAGCACATTAGAGCAAACTCAATTAATCAAGCTTGCTGGGGTGTGCCAATTACTATGCTCCAGCAGCATCACCATCTTGTGTATTCAGTGCCCCCATGCTTCAAAATGGCGGCGGGGGGGGGGGGGGGGGGGGGCTTTACCTAAAGCTTGAGCTTTAGTTAAAGCATTCCCGCTGCCATTGTGAAGCGTGAGACACTGCATACACAAGCTGCTGCTGACACTTTAAATAAAATGGCTCCCAAGAGCCGCTTTAATTAAAGCACCCACCCTTGAAGCACATGTAAAGACACCATCTGAGACCAATGGGCAGCACTGGGGACCAGATGATATGGCTCTGTGGACCATATCTGGTCCATGGGCTGTATCTTTGACACCTCTGATCTAGTCTGTATTTCCTTAGTTAATGAGAATGACATGAGAGACAGTCTTACTAAAGTCAAGATATATCACATCCACTGCTCTCCCCACATCCACAGAGCATGTCACTTTATCTTGGAAGGAAATCTGGTCGGTCAGTCACGATTTACTCCTGGTGAATCCATGCTGGCTGTTCCTGATCACATTGTTCTCCTCTAAGTGCTTCACAACATACTCCTTGAGGACCTGCTTCATGATCTTTCCAGGTATCATGGTGAGGTTGAGTAGTCTGTAATTCCCAGGATCCTTCTTCTTCCCTTCCTTAAGGATGTAGGCTTAAGCCTGGCAGTCTTCTATCTTTGCCTGTAATTCACTGGTGCTACGTCAATGGGGACCAAAGCTTCTCAATCAGCATATGAGGGAGAAGGGCTTTTCTTACTGCTATTTTGCTGCTCCTTTTGAAGAGCCAGGATTGTACAGCACACTCAACACTGCACAGCAAAGCAATGTATTGGGCTATGCATACAAAAATTATTCCTCCTCTTCCCTATGCATTGATGTTTCTAGCAATGGCATGAGCTGGGGATTGAGGTCTTGACAGGAAGGAGGAGAGAACACAGAGACAGGGGAAAATGATTCGTTTCCTTTGACCATAGGCTTTATCCACAGAGCCTCTGTATGTGCATGATGCACCGGTAATAATCACCTCTGACAGCATGTGTTGTGTGAGTCTCTCTGTTTTACTCAAAAGTATTGTAGTTCTTTTACCTACTGTGTGTCCATGTATTCCACTGGGCTTTAGATTAAATCTCAAGAAAACTTCACAGTTACCAATATGTTTTCTGGCACCAAGTCCTTCATCTATAGCGGGGATGTCCAGCTTCCAAGCATCCAGGGGCTGCATGCTCTGTGGGCTGCAGTAGCATGAGCCATGGGCCCTGTGGGCACCCTGGCTTTACCTGCAGCTTCTCAAGCCACGGGCTTACCCTGGGGCAGATCAGTTTCTGGATTAGACCATTACAGAGCACTAAACACTGTTCAGTTTGATTAACTTGTGTACAGGGCAATGACATTCACAAAGGCTGACATTAGAAAAGTTGGCATGATCAACTGCTGTTGAATAGCCCACTCTTTTGGCAAAAGTGAATATAATTAATGGAGAGCCTCTGAATATTGTCCCTGCTGATGAACTATAGAGGTCTGAAATTTGAACATCTAAAGCTATTCTGCCATTTTTGAGATATGATAACATATGGCAGTCCTTTCTGGATTTTTAAAAGAATTCATTAAATTGAAAGTTTGTATTATATTAGCACCTTTTACTGCCTCATTAGTTGCTACCTTTGTTAATTTATATTCCTTGTCTGAAATTAATTGATTCACTTCACAGGAATTAGAGAGGAAAAAGACTAATCAGGTAATTTCATCCTTACCACTTTGAATGCTCATTTACTTTATTTTACCTGCCTTTTGATTTGTGTGTGTGGAACAAAATGAATTTCTAGGAGATGAGCTACCGTTGTTCCCGTATATATATATATATTACTATAGTAATACTAGTACTTTATTGGCAAAACATACATACTATTCTATACTAGATTTTATTCATTGCTTACTTCTCATATTGGTTGGAGAAATAAATCTTATTAATTATAAATGGAGTTGGGAGCACCTCCGTTTACATCAATCTTGGTTGAAACTTACTATTCCAAGAGCCTAAAATCACATGCTGATTCCTTTGCTAAACTTCTGCTGTTCAGACTGGACCTTTCTGGAATTGCTCAAGGATTCCATGCTTTAGGCCTTTTTTTCTCTCTCTCCCCTTTCTCTTTCTTGCATATATTTGAAAAAATTCAGTAAAGAAATTGTTCCACTGTGCAGCAAGATTAGTGAAAAATATGTTGTTTTGTCCATGTTGAAAAAGTCCTTACCACCATGTCATAGAGAAGCTGTAACATCTCCATGCTTTGACATTTACAATGGAGATGTGAAAAATGGCCCAAACGTGGCCAGATTATAAATATTTGAAGCCAGGTCACGTGCTCAGTAGAGACACTGGAGTTCAACAGCGGACTTCCCTGAATATTTTGTCTACCTGAAATATTCTGCAACTCAAAGTTTTAGAGTATGAGTGAGACAGTCCCAGCAATTGCTGCTCCTAACTGCTGCAGCCTGCTGTGATACAAGGTACAGGGACGTTATCCCTTTTAAGTTCTCAGTGCTCCTCCTGCTGCCCCTGGGCAGGACTCAGCTGGTCTTGTAGAAATCATAGAGAAGTAGGGCTGGAAGGGATCTCCACAAGTCATCTAGTCTAGCCCCCTGCCTAAGGCAGGATCGTTCCTATCCAAATTATCCTATACAATCCATAATCTAAGCTCTTCGTAATGCTACTGTCAGCCCTGATGCAACTCAAGACATCATGTCCTACACAGGTACAGGAAGGAAACCATGGCAGCAGACAAATGCAGAGCAGGCAAGAATTGGGTTGCAGGAGCAGGGGTTAGAGGAAACAGCAGTCAAGGACAGATATTATTTGAAGCGCTTTAATCTTCCAGTGCTGGTAGAGGGGGTGGTCGAGGACAGTGGAGGTGGGGTGCACAGGAGACCTCTCACTGATAACAGCTCTGGGAGACTGGGTGCTACAGAGTACACTGACAGTCTGCTCTGCCACCAGATACACAGGTCACTGCATTTCCCTGCTGTGCCCCCTTACTGGAGAGCATACCTCTGAATCAGCTCAGCTGGAGCCCATGGCAGGCAGTGTTAGGTCTATCCATGGCTGAAATACTACATTTCTGAAGTGCTTCAAATATTACATCTGTCTCTACCCAGAACTTGAAGGTAGGACTCAGGCTTGCAGAAGAGTCAGGAGTTGGGCATTAGAGCCATGTGGGTAAGACAAAGCTGTGAGAAAGTGTCAGTTGACCTAGGATACACAGCAAAATACAGAAAATCCTAGGCAAATTAAGTGAGAGGCAGGAATTTCATAGGGCAGTATCATTTATTGGACCGATTATATCGTTTGCATAAAGTTAGACAAGATTTTGAATGCAAGACATTCTTCATCAGGGCTGTCTTGTATTGAATAGCTTGTCTATCTTTACTTCAACTACATAGTTGGTCCAACAAAAAGATAGCACCCTAAGATATCATTGCCTTTAGGAAAATTAAAACAAAAGAACATTATATAAAAATAAAATGTTTGTAAAGAAGTTATTTAAAAAATAAAATTATTTAAAAAAATAAAAGTTATTGCTTGTAAAGAAGTGATTGTAATGTATTGTAATGTTTGTAAAGAAGTTATTTGTATTGTAATACAATGTTATTTGTATTGTAATGTTTGTAAAGAAGTTATTTAAAAAAATAACATTTTAAAAAATAAAATGTTTGTAAAGAAGTTATTTACAGTTTGTAAATAAAAAAGAGGCAAACTGAATCACAGTGTTTGAAATGAGTAAATCATTCATCAGAAGTTTGATGGAAATGGAAGAGAGAAACAGAAGAGTGAATGGGGTAAAAGGAAAGTAAAGATACAGAATAAATCTGTGTATCAGGACTAGAGAAAAAAAGAAAAGAGTTTGAAATTATAAAATGGCAGTTTCAGAAACAAATATAAAGAAGATTGTAATAGCTACTATAAGGCTTTACAAACCCAGATCTAAAGTGAGAAATGGTAATTTGCCCCAGACTTACAGGACTCGGTCAAATAACTTATTTTAGGTTGGTGGTTTTTTAAGGAAAATTTGCCTTCAAGCTTCCTAGACTAATTGCACTTGCAAGGCAATTATCCCTCTTACTTGTCTAGCAGTATTGGCAGGGCTGAAGAAACACTAATGCTCAGTCATCATTAAAAACATCTACATTCTCCATCCTTTACAGCACACTCTGGGCACAACACAGAAAGGAAGTGTTTAATAAACCGGATACAAGTAGCACAAGCTTCATTACTCTTTCTTTGTGGCTGTGAGGCTATTCTAGAAAGAGTAAACAAAATTAACTGCAGGAAATAGAAGGGAGAGAAGAAAATAAAAGGGAGAGAGCAAGAACTGTGGAAATGGACTTCTTAGCATATAACTACTATTTAGTGCAGAGAAGCTGCATAGACTTCAAGCTAATTATCTTGGCCACAAATCTACCCACTTCAGTGGAGACAATTTAGGACTGAATTTATCTTCAGTCTTCTAGAATTGATATTCTGTAGCTGAGAGAGAGCAGGCATCTCCAATAGCTTTGTCTCTGTTCGGAAAAGAGGGCAGAAGAATCAGGACTCTGATTTGTATTCATAGTTATACCATTGAGTTGTAAAGGAGAGATGATGAGTAGACTTATATAAATACAAAGGCTTTGAGAAGCTTTTCCTACCCTTCTACATCTGCTCAGGAACCAAGCACAGCCCTGGTCCTTGTGCTCTTGGTACACAGGAACCAAAGAATTCCAGTGCTGTGAGTTGAGTAGACTTTTGGGAGACATACAGGGTTGAAGCATTGGTGACATCATTATCCACCTGCCCTCTACCCAGTCTGAGAGCTGTATCAGCATAGAAGAGGTAAAAACTCACACTGTAAAAAAGGATATAAGGAGTAAGAACTGCTAACCATGCTCAGCTGGTTCTTGTGTTTGTTCATGAAAAAATTCCTCATAGAGTAACCAATGACGTACTGCTACTGCTTATGCTTTAAGGGGTGGCTCAAAGCCACTATCTTGACTTGTCCTTCAGTTCATCCATCTCTAAAATGGGCGTGCTGTTTACTTCACAGAAGTTGTATATGACTTAGCATATAAATACAGAGAGAGAGAGAGGGGGAGAGAGAGAGAGAGAGAGAGTGTATATATATATAAGAAAGAGCTAAGTTTTTCACATTCCCAAAGCATAGATTTTAAGAACAATGCCACAAGTCATGAGAGTTGGCAACACCGTAAAATAGAGTTTGGCAACATTTTCTGGCAGGGGGCTGGCACAACCCAGCTTGGGGGCAGGTACTAGAACCTGGCTGCTGCTGCTTCTGCTTCTCACCACCCCCCAGATGCAGTGCAGTGGAGTGAAAACCCTACTTTGCCAGAGGCCATGCTGGCCAACTGTGGCATGGCATAGGCAGAGCTCCTGCTGTGCTGAAGCCCTGGACATTCAGCTACAGTGTCACGCCAAGAGACCTCCCCTGCTGCTGAAGCCATAGCTCCAGTACAGAGGTTGCCAACCCACAGTGTAAAGTAGTTTCAGGTCTTTGGAGGAAAGTCAATAAACAGATTATAATGGTAATTAGCAATGTTGCAGTCCTAAATTAGTTTCTAGAGACCCGGTGCAGATGAGGATAAAGTGTTTATATTTCAACCAAGTTAAATGTGGGCAATGTGTCATTTTGAACAGACGTTAGAAGCAGCAATCATTCTAGGCCTTAATTATCGGTATCTTTGGTCTTGCCATGTTTGAAATATAACTTTCTCTATTAGTATTTGCTACTTTTCCCGATTCTTTGCTTTTAGTTACCTGATGAGAGATTTGTTTTTATTTACTACTATCAGAAACCTGCTTCTCACCCGTCCAAATCTAGTTTCAGGCCTTCAGAACAAGTAAATCATTAGACATTATTTCCGCAGATTTAATCTTGATCTTAATCTGGCATGAAACAGTTGTCCCTATAAGTACCTATAGTTTATCCATCACCATGACATCGGGCTTAAGCTATCCCCTTGATGTTCTGCCACGCAATTGATTTAAGACAGATCTCACTTCTCTCTTTAAATCAACATACGCAAAGAAAGAATATGTAAATGAAAGCAGTGGTGAAGGCTGTTCTGCTAAAGACTGTCCTCCCCAAAAAGTAGAAAGAAGGTGGAGGAGACACTTCTGAACAGTAAGCATGAGGCACATTTGTCTGAGGACAGGAATCATTTCTGAATAGAGGAGCAATTATCTGACTAGACATAGTCAGTACAAGAAAGGACAAATCTCTCAAAAGGACATATCCCTGGAGCACAGCGTTGACTATGCAATAACTCAACCATTAAGCAAATGTGACACTGACTGATAACTTTGTTGCCCTGCTAACATTGCTGAAGAGGAATATCACCTATTTTAATTTACTTGTAAATACAGGCTCAAATTCCGGACCAGAGAAGTATGTAACATAAATATCTCAGATCAATAAAAGACTTGATGTCATCTACACATGTGAGTTCTAATTCTTCCTTAAAATCAGGTCTCAGGTATATCTAGCTAAACACCCAAAATAGAAGGCCACTCAAAATTAGAGGAAACTTGAAATTTCAGTCAGAGTCTCATCTTTGTTGTGCTGACAGTCTTAAGAAATGTATCATCTCTCATTCTTATGATGTAACATGGGGTCAGAAGTGTTTTGAAATTTGGAACATTCAAAGGACTTTCCCCCGACAAATTGTACATTGTGTTAAATTTCAGTCCAATGAGCAGAACAACTTAACTGGGACAGTTAATTCTCTCCTGCATGATGGAAAGAAAGTCTGGATATATTATATAACTAAAGAGCCAAGAAAATAATTATGATGCTATAACATGGAAGTTTGACACGCCATCATAAATGAGTGGGCAGTTAGAAGAGTTTGCCAAAATCTGTGGAGAGACATTTGCTGGAACTCTAAATGAAGTTGTCGAACACAGGAATATGCATCAGAGAAGAAAGGGAAATTAGAAGAACATTTGTATTGGCAGTGGTAAAATAGTGTTACTAAAATTACAGAAAGAATCAGAGTTGGTACTGAAGAAAATTATCTTAATAGTTTGATCCTTGTCCCAGGGGAGCTGGGACGCCAGAGGAACCCCGGGGCAGCAAGGAGGCCTACTTACTTTCCGCAGGGCCGGAAGAGCCAGGGGAGCCGTGCACGCCGAAGACGCCGGCACAGGGAATCAGCCGGGCCTTTATCCGGCTGCGGCTGAGCAGCGGGGGCGGAGGACACCTCCCGGAGGGAATAAAAAGCAGCCCCGCCGGGGCAGCGCGGCGGTTGACGAGGAGGGACCACGAGGGGGAACCCCAGTGTGGAGGAGAGCAACCGCCGCTCTCGGTGCGGGGCGGAGCCAGGAGAGGCCCCAAGGAAGCCGGCAACACAGCTGGCCACAGGTTTGATTGCGGAGCCGGCTACAACGCCGAAAGTGAAACTGACGATGGTACACGCAGCGGAGCTGGGGAAGGAGCCGGCGGCGTCTGGGGCACTGAAGCCTCAGAGGGAATTGACAGCAGGGAACGCCGCAGAGCCAGTGAAGGTGCCGGCGGCAGCTGGAACATGGAAGTCAGGGAAGTAACTGGCTGCGCCGCAAGAAGCAGCGCCAGTGGGGGAACTGGCTGCACTCGGAGCAGCAGAGCCAGGGAAAGGACCAGCGGCAGCCTAAGCGGCAGGGCTGGTGGAGGAACCAGCTACGCTGCAGACCCTGCTAGGCTGCAGGCGAGAAGGCCGGTGAAGTAGCCGGCTGCTTTGAAAGTAGTAGGGCCGGGGCTGGGAAGAGCGGCCAGATTCAGGGAGGAGCCGAGGGAGCAGGCTGGGGCCGGCAACCCCGGCAGATGCCATAGTGAGCCAGAGACCTGGGTGGATGGCTGGCAGGTCGGAAGTGAGGCAGCGGCGGTCAGAGGGCAGCAGTGGAGCCGAAAGAAGACAGAACCACAGGTGGTGAGTGGCTAGGGTATAGGGGAGGACGGAGCCCCAAGACAGCCCGCTGGGAACCGCGCCTACTCTAGTGGCTACCCCAAGGGAGGACCCCCCCACTGAAGTTACATTCAAAGTCGTGGCAGGCAAGTTCAGGGGCCTTCCGGGTTTCAGCAGAGGTAGCCTTCGGGGCCCACCTGTAAGCCCGGAGTCCATAAAATCTAGGGACCGGGCGAGGGCGGCGCGGGAGCACCTACTAGAGCGGAGGTGGTTACAATCCTCTTATCTCTTTAAGAAGCAAAACACCAGCCACAGAGCAGCTGAGAAACTTAGTAAGGTTGCTCATCCTTCAGCTCAGTTTAAGTAGACAGAATGGAGAGCTGGAATATGTTCCAGAAAAGTAACTGAGGGCAAGGAATGGGGCTGAGAGCAAGTAGGGCACGTGCCAAAAAGAAAACAAGACAGCATTAACCCTGCAAGGTAAAGCACTCTGTGTGTTCTAGCACAACGGTACCCAACCTTTTGACCCTGTGGGCTGGATAAGTAGTGCAGGGTTGGTCCAAGGGCTGGATCTAGCACATGGGCCTGATCCAGTGCGCTCAAGGCTGCGGCATGTTGTGCCTGCAACCTCTGTCCCAGACCCACATGCACCAAATTGGGGCCACCACTCAGTTCTGGCCCCACATGCTCCAAATCAGGGCCACTGCCCCAGCTCCAGCCCTTTGTGTGCCGGCCAGGTCCCACACATGAGGCCATGTCATTGAGCCCACCAGACTTGGAAATGCGATGGTGGGGAAGCAGTGGCAATAGCAGTTGCCACCACTCCCCCACTGCCAAATTTCTGCACCTTTGGGGTGCCCTGAAATCACACAGTTCTGCAAGCCAGATCTGGCTCACAGGCAGGGGATCGAGCACCCCTGTACTAGCAAATATAATCTACAAACACAGAGCTAAATTGTGGCCAAAAGTCCATTGGAAAATGGTATGGAGATGGGAGTTGCAGTGTTCCTCAAGGAATTCTTGACCACATTGCTAAAAATTATTTTTGTGACAGGAGAGAAAAGTAACTGCACTGAACTGAAATTTCTCTCCCGCCTGAAGAGGAAGAACATATTCAAGTAAGGTTTTCTTAGAAAAAACTAGAATTTTAACAGAAAATACTGATTTTTGTAAAAAAATTATTAAATGAACAAGTCATTGCACAGCCACTGGCGGGAATATTTGAACACTCATGGCACATGGGCCAGGTCCTGGAGGACTGGAAAAGGGCCAATGTGGTCCCCATTTTCAAGAAGGGGAGGAAGGAGGACCCAGGCAACTATAGGCCAGTCAGTCTCACCTCCATCCTTGGCAAAGTCT